>NW_005054300.1:12889285-12908169 GCF_000277835.1 Geospiza fortis
TCAGCAGGAGCACTGTTCATTCAGGCAGGCCTCCTGCCACTTGGACTTGTCTTCCTGCTCATCAGGATGAACCAGCCCTCCAGAATCTCTCTTCCTAGGACTGTATTCTATGTGATTTCTCCAGTTAGGTCCCTGAAGAGGCTAAAGTTGGTTCTGAAGCTCAAGCTCTGATTTGTCTATCTTCTTCCTTTCAGGATTCTTAATTCTACCATCTAATGGTCACTTCATCTGTCATTTGCGCTCCCAATCAATTCTTCTGTTTTTAACAGCAGAGCTTTCCTGCCTTCAGCTCCTCAGTCTGTGTCTACCAGTAAAAGATAATTAGAGCTTACAGTCTCTGAGAGGAAAAGTACAGGCAAGCAGTTTTCATACTAAACTGAATTTTTGGGATGGCTTAAGAAGGTTTCATTTCAGCAAGTATCATGCTTAATCTTTGACCTAAGGTACATATGGTACATAAATAAAATGGTGAATAGCAGAGCTGAGAAAGTGTTGCTTTGGTGAACTTGACAAGCTTTATGTTCAGATATCTTTGTGTATGCAGCTTAAAATGTTTGGGTATGTTGCAGCTGTTCTGGTCTCATTGCTCAATGTTTAACATGTGTTTGTGGGAATAGTAAAATACAATGTTATTCAATTTGAACTTAATTTTAGTAGCTGAACCTTAGCATGAGCTAGATACAAGCCAAGCCTGCCCCTCCTTAAATGCTGAAAAGCATGCAAGAAAAGAGCTATGGCCATTAATTGCATAAATGAGTATAGTCACAGAAGTGCTATAGTAGCAGTATGAGAAATGGTCGTGTGTCATCACCCCTGAACGGATGAGAGTCACTCTGGTCACCTTGGTTAAGTCATTGTGTGATGGGAAACGAAGGAATGTTTTCAGCCTTTCTTTTTGAATGGGTGCATCAAGATGGAAGCTTATTAAAGGCTGAGCCAGGAAAGTCCATATCAAATATCAACTTTTTGCCCATTCTCATCTTTGATCTACTTGCCAGGCATCAGCTCTTCAGTTTCAGAAGTCTGACTCTTCCTGTCAAGCAGGGGAGCTGTTAAAAGCTGTCATCTAGAACTTATTTCAGCTGGGTTGCTGCTTCTCCTGGCTTCCAAACTTTTCCTGAATTATCAAGAGGCTGCACATGCAACTGTTTTAGATGAGGGAAGCATTAATAAAACTTCCTTCTTTTATGCAGGTTTTGTTTTGTTCACCTCTACAAATACTTGCCAGGAGGAGCAGAAACTGACTTTGACTAGACTGATAGTCAGTACATGTGAGACACAGATGTGTTGTGAGCTGTGAGCATTTTGGGGTGGATTTGGTTCCTGGTGACCACAAACTTAGTTAGAACAAATGGATTTCTTATAAATGAGTATGATACCTGTCTGTTCATGGGCAAGGAATGGTTAAGCTCTGCAGTGCAAAATGGGGTGTAGTAATATATAACTGAGTGAAAAACCTTGTAAGTTGCTAACAGACATTCATATACTTGCTTAGGGGAGGTTTTTAATTCTGAGCTGTGTCATGTGCTGAATATTTATCTAAAGAGTTATCACTAGAAAAAGATTGCTGCATCAAGAACCCAGATGGAAGTTACTGGAAGTTTAACTTGTTTAGGTGTGCCTATTTGTTATTAAAATCATAGGGGTTTTTGTAACTTTGGTCAAGATAAATCACAAAAGGTGCTTCACATTTCAGCCTCTGAGTGTGTATACAGGTGTCTATTTGCCCTTCAGCTAAGTCTTCAAAAGCTTCTGGTTTTATACTTTATAAGAAGTTTTCTTCCAAGTTCTGCTTTTTCAAATTACTGCATAACCCTTACAGGTTTTTAGGTGAGCTAACAAATTAACTGACTAGTGTTTGGACTGCAGTCATAATCACTTCCACGAGCATAGCTGTCTTTGCAGCTTTTGCAGCACAATAGTTGTGCTGAATAACAGAAACAAATAAATGGGCTTTCTCTGGAACTACAGAGTAGTAGCAAAAAGGTCACTATTTATTTAGCTTGCTCTGATACAATGACAAAAAAATGGACTGTGAAGGCCTAGTAATTGCCAAACCACTGGCTTAACTGTAGCAAGTGAAGTAGTCTTTGAGTCTTTGCCACACCTATAAAATGCTCCTTTTCCTCAGGAAAGTCAAAACGTGGTGAACAGGAACCTCAGTAAATTTTAGGTAGGTTTCACTTCAGTTTTTCTCTGAGTAAAAAAAAAACATAATAGCATGGCATTTCTTTAATTTCTCTTTAATGTAACTAGATACTGTTGTCGCTAATTAGAAGATTTCATTTAAAATGCAAGCAATAATTTACACCATGAACTTAGTGTACGCTAGAAATAGCTGTTAGACAAGTAAAGTGAGACTTCTAAAAGACAAATTGTCCAGTGTGCTACAGAAGGTGGATAATTGGTATAGAACACTGTGTAGCATGTATCTTGCTGGTCAAGATACATTTGCTGTTGCAGAGCTTATGCCAAAAGATTTAATGCTGCGAATTTCTGTTGCTTGAGTCATATATTAGTGAGCATGTGAAGGTATTTTCAATATATTAAAGACATACTGAAAAATATTACTTTATCAATAAAGGAATTCTAGAGAGTGTTTTTTTCTTATTCTGTTTTCCTGCATGGAACCATTTCTGCCATGAACTTAGAGAAAAAATAAAAATCTGTTCTCTGGAACCACTGATCCTCTAGGACAGAACTGATAAGGGAAGTGGGTGCTACTCTTTCTGTGCAATAGGGAAAATCAATGTTGAATAGTCTGATTTTCAGAAGTCAGTACAAGCATAACAACTGGAAGATCCTAAAATTCAGGGCCTGGTAGCCATCCTACATTTTCAGTTGTGACATTTTTAAATGTCTCATTTAGGTAGCAATACCTGTCAAATCAGCAGTGTTTTCAAAAAGTAAAAATGGGTTACGAAAGGTAACAACAGATTTTGTAGTTAAATGGCAAAGGGAAATTAAGGCACTTCTATTGGATATCTGCCTTGTAGCTGATACAGTCAGTTACTACATCAGTAATTTTCACATGCAGAACAGTAGAGAAAGAGACTGCAGTATTGTTCTACATTTGAAACTTACTCAATAAGTAATAGAAAACACATTTTGTCTTTGCCTTTTTTTAGCTTCTTGAATATCTGTGCCAGCATGTGGGTAAGCGGAATAGTAACTTATGTTGTGATCTGTGAACAATAATAAGTTAATCCTTCTGATGAAGGAAAAAACAAACTGGGTGGACTCAGTTATTATCTATGTGTAGCTATAACTTGGGTTGGTTTAGAGATGCTGCGGTACAATATTTATCTGTATAGGCAGCCCTGCTGTATCTGGAGCCAGATCTGCCTTCCGTTTGATATGATCTGCACACTTCTTATGATGACACTTCTTACTATTACTCTCTTGCCAACAGGGCCAAAAAGCTTTAAGATTAGTAAACTTTCTGGATGCTTCTACTTGACTTAACATTTGAAATGCTGGGAGGACAGGATACATCTGAGTTTCTGGGGCATGATGGAATTCCTCATCCACCAAATCCTCTGCAACATGCAGATATTAGCACATTGTCAAAGATGGTGTAAATCTATCAACAGAATCATGGTGTTTGGTTTCTTGTTTTTCAGACAAGCATCTGAATAATGAGAAAACATGATTTTGGAGCTAAGTTATCTTTTAGTACAGTCCTAATATGTGTATACACATGCAGCAGGATTTGTTAAGAGGTGCTCTGGAATTCTTTATCACAGATGTGAGTACATGGAAATGAACTGGAAGAGGTTTTGGAGTCTGCAATGCTGTTTGGTATGTGGTGTTGTCTTTAGATTTTCTTGTAAAGGTAGCTGTTAGCAGCTCTCAGTCTAGTTTCTAGACTGCAGTTGCTGTATCTTATTTTTCCTGGTGAGTTTTGTAAATGCCCAAGGGTTAGAGATTACTTACATGAATAATGTTATTTGACTGAAATATAGTTATAATGTCCTAAAGTAATTTTAATTTGAAGTATTGGTTTGGAAAAAGAGACTCTTCTTTTAATGAAAGAACTATTTCCAAATTATGATAGTTCTGTTAAAAGTATCACTTAATCAGTATGTGTGTACTTCTGTGAAGTTAATCCTGTAATTTGCCAAACCATCTGGGCCTCAGCTCTGTACTAGTAACAGAGTTAGTAGGTATTAATAACATGAAGAAGTTTTTTGGTATCCAAATGATGTTGCTCTCTGTTTTCCATATGCTTCTTGTTTCATAGTTCTGTGTTTTAAGTGGACAGCAGGATTTCCTTAGCCTTAAGCCAGTTAAATTTTTCTTAACCATCAGTGCAGACAGGTAGGTCGGTTTGCTGCTGCTGGGGACCAGATGGCTGGTGTGTTCTAATTTGCTTGCCAGATGAGTTTGGAATTGTACCCTGCTTTGGGTGGAATGCAGTCTGCAGGGCAATCATGAGAAAACCAGGAGTGAGGACACAGCTTCCATGCTGGCTGAAAGGACAGGGGATAGGCTCTGATTCACCAGACTCTTTAGCATTGGGCCTGGCTTCAAGCCAGACTTGGGACTGCCTCACTGCTGGGATATGTGCAGTGTTCATTTGGTGTAAACTGAAGGCAGGAGGAGAATTTAGCTGCACATTTCTTTGGGCTTCTTTCCCTCTCTAATTATATAGGCCTGTTCACCTACAGAGAAGTAGAAAACTCTAAAGCTTCTTAAAGCAGGGGTAAATTCGCTGATTGCTATTGACATGTCAATCCTATTTATAATTCAAGGCAAGATGAGTGGAATGATGAAGAGATTGGAAATTTGCTTTTTTAAAGGCTTCTGAGAGCCTTTGAAGGAAAAACAAAAGTTTGTGTCGAAAAAAAATAGTTGTAGCTTAAGACTCACTTTTTCAGTTGTATTAAATGAGAAGGATGAGATTGTGAGGTGTGACCTGTTAAACCTCTTCACTGTGATTTTTCTAAAAACACTTTACCATTGCTTGACTTTTCTGTTTGGAGTTTGTAAACGGCCTGTCTTTACTGGAAGCTGGTTGTATATGATATTTTTTGAGCGACTTGTAAATTCAGATGAGATAAAGTAATTTTGTGATACACCCCAAAGCTATTTGACTTGTGTCTGACAAAGTTTGGTGCTAGGCTGCTTTGCCAGGACGTACACAATCCTGTTTTGATGGATTTACCACATGGATTATGGCAGCTAGGGGTTAGGGCATGATAAACATTCACTCCAACACCTGTATTTCTAAAAGAGCTGAGTGAGATAGAAGGAATACCAACAACTGGATCTTCTTGACAGCGTATGTAATGCCAGTGGGGGTTGCAATCAAAATCCTGTGACTGATAAGAGCAAAAGTAAACAGCCAAGTCCTGTTTTGATTCTCTTTCCTGCCAGAACTTCTTCCAAAAAACTTTCCATGTAATTGGGCTCTGATGGCTGGTTTCACAAAAGGAAAACTGAACAATTGGAAAGTACTTACCTAGCCCTTGCCGCTTCTGAAGTTACTGAGACAAACTGGTCTCTGAATCAGTGTGGGATAAAGGGCCTCCCTTCTAGGCCTTCAGTGGACAAGGCTTGTCCAAGGAATGAACTCTGAAAGGTACAGTATTCACAACTGGATATCATAAATTTCAGTCATCATTTTCCTTATGTTGTCTTGTGTGAGTAAGACCTCTCAGTATAGAACCTGAATTGAAAATTCTTTAATGAGGATTTATTTCTGTCTGCCCACATTTTATTTTTTCAGTCCAGACTGAAATATATTTCATCTATGCCAGCAAGGAGTTAGAATAAATTTGGTGTGACTTTGGCTTGCTTCTAGCTCAACTTGATTCTTTGTTCCTAGTCATGATATCTAGGTTAGTTTTAATTGAAGATGCAGGATGTGTGGTTAATTCCATTTTGAGATGGATTATAGATATGGCTGTGCAATGTAGGGACTGTTGTCACTGTAGAATTAAAGGAAATACTTAATTTTATCTTTTTCAGGATAGACATCTAAAGAAATTTGTGAAGAAGTTGCAGGGAATTTGATAGGACTGAACTGGTGAATAAAAATTTTTTGATTTGAGATTTGATGCTCCTACTATTGTTGCAGTCCTTCCTGAAAGCAAGACATGGACTAAAGCATAAACTAGGGAGTGGATTTTTATTGAGTTGTCCTCTGATAAAGCTGCTTTTACAGCATACAGACTTAGATCCCTTTGTGTGGGACTTGTGTTTGTCAAGCAAAACTCATACTGCAGCTTATTTCTTGGGGGAGCCATGGGGATAACAGCCAGGGCTGTTCTGTGTTCACTGGGTGATGGTGAAGGAATATTTTAAGGCTCCTTGCTAGAATGACAGATGTTTTAAATTAAGCTTCTGGAACACTGGAAGAACTAATTCTTCTCAGGTCATCTTCCCTTTTAACAGAGGAAATCATATAAGCTGTGAGGAAAATGTCTCTTCCAGCATTTGGCAAATTGTCAAACTAGTATTGTCAACAGAGGCATTCAGAGGAATCTTTGTTTAAAAAATTAATAAAATTACCCTTAAACAATAAACTTTGGACTCCCATCTTAATTATTTTTGTGGTTTATTTGATGTGGGATGTGCAGTTTTTACTTTCAAACTGCACAAGTAGAAGGGCTGCATAGCTGGATATTACTGGGTGCTTGTTTGTTTAAACAAACTCTCATAGAATTACAGAAGATGAAGTTATTTCTCCTTCTCACTGAGCAGCTGTTGTTTGCTATGTCTAGCAGGCTAAGAAGGGTGGGCAAGGGACCTTGTCTTATTTTTCCTGCAGTAGAAGCAGAAATGACAAAAAACTGCAAAACTGCTTATAAGGAAGAAACTTGGCCAGAAAACCTTTTCTTTCTTTTCCATGAAGAAAATTCTCCACATCAGAAAGCCTAAAGCATACTGGTTTTGTACTAATCAGTGGCAAATAGGACTTGCAGGAGACTGACAAACAAGGTTAAAAGCAGGAGCAGGAAATCTCAATCTCTTCCTCCTGCTTATAGCTACATTCCTAGAAAGTTTTTCAGGGGCCATATATATATGCCCTTTGACCTCTGTGTGTCCCATTTCCTTTAAATTTCTTGCTTTGTCTGCCTCTTGTTCCCTGCTTTTTGAGCCAGGAGCAAGAAGGAAAGTAGCTCACTCTTCATTCATCTGATTTGTCTGTAATCTCCAAATTACAGAGTTGGGAAATTAATATGGCGTAGAAGTTGTAACTAGGAAACTGTCTTGGTCAGGTTTGCTTGAGAGTTCCCCTTACTCGGTAATGTGCAGTGTTGAAATTATGGTTATTTTAGTGTGTTAGTCAGGGCAGTTTCTTTGGAACCATGAGTAAGTGCCACTCCAACACTGTAATAGCAGAAGCTTCTGTATCAGTCTGTCACTTCCCAGTAAGTTAAGGAAAGATCATCTTAGGAGGTAAGATTATCCAAAACCCAAGCAGGACTCATGTTGTTTTTTCTACATATGTACTGTTGGCTAGAAAGATTTTATTTCTCGGATGATTGTTTTATAATAGCATGAAGCTGGACAAGCTATCTGTCTGAAATAAGCAATAGATAGTACATTTTCAAGGGGGAAAAAAATCCTAATTTTCTTGGTATTGGACTGTGAAGAGGGTAGTTGTTAACCATGTGTTACACTGCAATGTGTCCAAAACTTGCTTAGACCATGTCAAGTTCAAGCTGAAGAAACAGGATCTTGTGAAAACTAAATAGGAAACAAAGCAACAAAAACCCCTAACCACAAAGCTAGAAGGGCAAACCCACTAAACTTTTTTGAGGGTGTATATTTTCACTCATTAATATGCCTTTATGTTTTGAGACTTCTCGTGTGAAGTGTTGTGTGGAGTACATTTGTTTTTTACATGCCATTTCTATACCTTGGCAACGACTGCAAAGAGCAGTAAATGGAAAGGTTAAATAACAGCTATGCAAACAAGGTTTTCTATTTAAACAAGTTCAGGAGTACATTTTATGCTGGTGCTTAAAACAAGGTTGAAAGTCCTTTTTACTAGAAAGGTAGTGGACATTTTTAATTGATGCATCATTGAAGCTCCTTGAAATCTTCTGTGCCTTCTGTGGTATACAGTGCTGAGGATATGGATGGACTTGGAAGAGAAATGTCACTGGAGTTTAGGACAGTTTTTTTGAGGATAAACATCTCCACGGAAAACCCCCAAACAGAAGAGGAGTTGACTCTTAACCTATATGTCACTTCTCTTTGAAGACTAAAGGTAGCTTAATAGCTACTTTGCTAGCTATAGCAAAAAAGTCTATATATATATATGTATGTGCATCTGTAGACACGTAAAGTAGATATTATCAACCACTTGGAGGCAGATGTGTGCTTCTTTGATTACTGAATCTAGATCTATCCTTTTATAGAAGAGACTTATCCTTTCTAGATTGAGTGATTAAATGCTTTTTGTATGGTCTAATATACCTGGCCGATATAAAATAACAATTGCTAAAATGACTGTCAACTTGAAGTGCCCCCCACACTGTAAGTTTTATTTTTTTGCATTCTTTAAAGTTATACTTTTTCCAATATACTCAACTGCATGCTGGTTGGTGTGGAAAATAAATCTGCAGGAAAACAGCTGCAGGAAAATAGATCTTGAAGGCATGGTTCTTGTAAATATAGTATTGCTCTTCATTTTTACCTGGTGAGAATCGTTTGTCTAACAGTGTGTAATCCAGAGTTACTGGGAATTACTCAATTTATTGTGTTATCATGATCATGCACTTATCCATGCAAGCTTGTGAGAAATATAAAGAATGTGTTTCCTGAATGCAATGGAAATAATTAGAACAAAGCAGGCATACTCTCTGGTGGGCCATGAGATACGTTTAGAATCATGCTCCTGAGGCATTGCCATGAAGTTTAGTAGTCAAAGCAACACTGCTGTGCACCAGGACAGTGCATGACTCTTGGTAAACCTGCTGGGAACACAAGGGACAGAAACCTACCATAAAATTCAAGATATTTTTTTGCACTTTCATTACTTTTAAATATATGTGTGACTAATTGTGATTGTAGTACTAATAGATGAAAAAAAAAAAAGAAGCAGGCTAGGCTCAATGTCTTTGAAGCAAATCAAATACTCAGGCTAATGGACTTCTGTGAAGTTCCTCTGAAAAGGAGCAGACCAGAGAGACAGTTTTTGGCAAGCAGCAAAAATTTGCAAGGAAACAGTGGTTCTGGAAGGCTGTACAACGTTAGAGTTGGCAAGTGCTGTGCATACTGACACACTGCATCTTCTGTCCAAAGCCAGTGAGTCTTTAAGCACCAGCTGATCAGGGATTTTCAGGGCTATCTTGTCTAGCTTGAGCAGGTCTGGCAGCTCTTAACACAAAGTGGTGTCTGATTTAAAGACCTTCTGCTTTGTGATGCCTTTCTGAATAGCTTATTCAGCTGGAAAATACAGCGAACAAAGGAGCTGGAAATATTTTGTCAAGTTGGTGATCTCACAGTTCAGAGAGTCAGCTACCAATTATAAAGACTTCTATTGTGTAACACAAGAGCTAGTGTATAGAAAGCTCCAGATCTTACTCTCTTTCTTTATTGGCTTCTGCATAATTATTTTTTGCCTAAAGGATGGTGTGGATGTGGGGTGTATTCTCAGTAATTAACTACATTTTTCTAATATACTAAGTTGCTAGCAAAAGGGGGGTAAATTTTTTTATCTTTGAATTTGATTTCTAACTTGTGGAGATTAGGACAGAGGGAAACCTTCAGAGATTAAATTTTTCCAACTAAGTGCAGGAAAAAACCAGCCTTGTTTCTGTGGAGAGTAGGAAGAGGGAGAAGTGTCTTGGTGTGTCCTCATTTAATTTAGTAGAGATGTTGATAGGAAACAACTTATGATTTCTGAAGCATTAAGTTAACCACAGTATACAGTGATCTCAAAAGTAAACACAGCAACAGGAACCTGGTGAAAGGAGCTGTCATTAGTACAAAGCGCTTTTTTTTTTTTTAATTTCACTATTTGCTTTTATCTGGCCTTGACACTGAAATTTTGATTTTTAAGTATGTCTGTTTTCTCCTGCAGGTTGGAAAAGAGACTGTGCAGACAACAGAAGACCAGATCTTGAAAAGGGATATGCCGCCAGCATTTATCAAGTAAACTAATTTTATTTAAAATCTTGTATTGTGTGTACAGGAAACCTGTTCCAATGTCAGGAACAACCTCTTTGGCAGCAGGGATTTGTCTTGTTACATTCTGTATATACAAGTTCATATACATGGTATTTCTTCCTTTAAAAATAGTTACAAAAATTAATCAGGGTAACAATGGTACTTAGCTGTGTGCTCCTGTAGGTTTGCCTAAAGTGTCAGAGACAATGTGGTGTCTCAATCTTTTTCTCTTTATTTGGCTAATGGGAAAATGTGAATTTGTCAGTGCAGGCAGCTAATAGCATAACTGCCTGGAAATCTCAGACATTTGAAGAGCAGTGACTTAGTGTAGACAGTCCCCTTACAGCAGACATTCTTAATTGCATGTCTTGGTGTAAAGGACAACTGACTTTCTCCTTCTGTTGCCTTAAGCCTTAAAATGATCCATCACACCTTGTTGTGAAATTTCCAAGCTGCTTATTGCCACCCGACAGACCTCTATTGAAGTAACGTTCTTCAACTACCTATAGAACCTCTTTGTTAGCATTGTCCAGTGTATACAGAATTTCTGAGTATTTCACTGTTATTTCCAAACACCAAACAGGCACATAGTCAAAACAAGAAAGCAATGCGACAACTGGGAAAATAATAAAAGGGAGAAGGGAGGTGATATCTAAGGAGAAAATTTATGGTAGGCAGTGAATAAGGATTTAGTTTATTGCATTGTAGGGTGACAAAACGAATTATTAAAATAATGCTTAGGACGAGGTGGTATTAGCATATGAGTTCGAGAATGAAATAGCTGAATTATTAGTGAAGTAGTCTGTCACTTGAAACCACCAGTATGTCTATCAAAGTGATACTACAGTCTGAGAGACTTTCTAGGGAAATCTGGGGAACAGGAGATCTATAGGTCTGCTGTACTTTTGGAATAAATGATTAGAAATTCTGTATTAGAGAACAGAGAGACCTCACCTATATATAGTGTGCTTTGGGTGAATTGACAGTGTTTCTGTGGAGGGAAATTCTGCCTTATAAATCTATTGGTATTCTTAGAAATATTGCCAACAGGGGAAAGGGTAGTCCAGGTAATACAGTATACACTGATTTCCAAACTTGGCAGGTGAAGGTGAAGGCTTTTAAGAAGGTGAAGTAGCTGCAGGGTAGTTAGAAAAATTTTTGTATGAGAAAGGAAATTGAAAGTGGAAGAAAAGATTATATGGTTAACCCTGACAATGGCAGGAGGAAATCAGTAGGACTGTGGAGCTCTTGGTTGGGATTGTGCTTTTCACCATGTTAATAAATGTTCTGGAGACCAGGCTGATTTGGGAGGCAGAAGTACTTAGTGAAAGGTACAAGTCTTATGCAGGGCAGAGAGGTTAATGGATGACTCTGGGAAATTACAGTACCTTATTAATTGAAGTGACTTGATGTTAAGTGTGGATTAAATTACTTCTAAATATCTGAAATTATGCATGCTTGGGAGAGCAGCAGGTCTGATGGCAGAGAGGATGATTGAACTGACCATTACCAATAGTGAGCAAAGACTGGTGAGAGCATCCTTACCTGTTCATAGTGTAAAAGTAAATAAAACATTAGGTTTATCATCAAAGAATGAGAGATAAAAATGTCACAATATAGTTTTGTTCTGCAGCTTGAATACTGCATGTCCTGGTAGTCACACAAGTTTCAAAAGGTTGTAGTAGGACTGGAAAAGCTCATAGAAGGGCTTGGAGAACAAAGGCATAGAATTATTCTCTATTATGCAAAGCAGAGTAGACTGAAACTGGGAAAAGTGACAGAGGGAATTGAGGCCCTGACAGTGTCTATGGAAGGATGAGTTGCATGGAGAAGGTGAAAACTTGTGTTTTTCCTGTGCAGAACTTGATGGGGGAATTGCTTTAAGCTAGCAGTTTGTAAGCCAACAGTAGAGAGAGATTCTTTGTACAGCTAGTTGTGTACTCTTAAAACTCTTTATGTGGGTTTGGAGGTTAATAGCTGAGGACTTAGAGGGATCCATTGTGGGTCAAATACACAAACTGCAGGAAGCCCCAAGAACTGAAAATAGTTGAAGGATGGGAGAGTGCCTAGAGGAAGCATGATAAATGCTTATCCTGCTTTTAACCTTCCTTAGGCTTTTACTTGCAGCTACTATTGGAGACAGGATGCTGAGCTAAATGGGCCTTTGATACAATCCACTGCAGTATTTATCATGCTGTGTGCCTGGTGTGTGATCTTGTGTGGCTGTAGGGGGGTTTGAGTTTTTGAGGGGAGTGTTTATTTCATGAAATGAGATCAAAGTGTTTTTCTTACTTCTTGTGTAATTGTATGCAAATGTGTAATTTTTATTGTGCTCATTTTCTGGGATGTGTGGAATTTTTAGCTTATTTCCAGCTTCTTCTTCACCTAGATGAGTAAAGGATTAAGGAGAAGAAATTTTTTAAATTGCTGTACTGTATTAAGCCTTTGATCAAAATGTAGCAAATTGTGCACGACTTGAATAATTAAATTACTGTAGAAATGTGACACAAGTACTGCTGAATGGTGCTGCTTTATGCTGGCTCCAACAACTTTGTCTGCGGCAATTCATGACTGCATAAGCTGGGATAAAATGTAAAATGGGAACCAAAGGTATCTGTCAGAGTCATGACATGCACTCCACAGAGTACTTACTAGCCTAGATGCAGAAACATGAATTAGGAATGCTCAATGGTTTTTATGAATGATAACATGTGTAATTTGTGGGGTTTTTGTTAATCTGCAGTTTATATCAAAATGAATTAGTCCAAGTTAACAGTTTCTTGTTAACATGGGGAGTGTATTGTCTTGGGTACCTTGGTTGTGGGGACAAATGGTACTCACAGGTGAGGTACAAAGGGGGCCTTATCTTTTACTGATGTAAAGGACAGAATTTAGATGCAAGAATTGAAACAGATGAGTCTTTTTTTGGTTTTGTTTTCCTGAGAGGGAGTTTTTGTTTCTAAAGCATTAGTTGAGGAATTGGCATTCCTTTTTAAGGGAATGCTCTGGCAGAATTTGTACTGGTGCATGGATGATGGGTAAGAAGCAGTACACATATGCCAGCACTGCATTCCCTGTTTGTATTTCCTCCATTCAAAAGGATCACCAGTCCTGGAGGATGGAAAGGTGTGTTTATAATTTTGAAAGACTTGATACAGGCATTGAGGATTCATAATAAAAATATATTATAGTAATCTGTAAAGCTTTTTAGTAGGAGTGTGATTGAGCAGCAAAATAACTTCCTGGCTGCTGAAAAGCTATCATGCATCCCTTCACTTGCTACTGGCATAAACCACATTGGAACTATTGACTTAGAGCTAAAAAATGCTGAGTTCTTTATCTTAATTGTCTTAATCACCAGGGAGTATAAGTAATGCATATAATTTACATCAGATGTTTTGCAATGTGTTCCTATTACTTGTTAAGCTTCTCTTGTAAAGAAGTGAAGAACTGCAGTCTCTAGGCAAAGAATAGGGTTACACTGTTTACACTGAGAATAAAAATTTGTTCAACTTTCATGCTCATTTAACAAATCAATCAGTAATGCTCTTCTATGTTATTGTTATTTTGGTAGCCGAGCTGTAGCTGCACTGCTGGTATCTGTATTAACAAATTATATGTAAAAGATTTGCTTTTTACTTTATATTTCTAGAACTGCAAGTAATCTAAACTGTAGTGGTTAAACTGGAAAACAAACTCAGGGAAAAGCAGAGGTCAATCCTGAAACCTAAAAACTAGAATGATAGTTTAGCATAAGCTATGTTTTTTCCCCGCATGTTTTGTAAGGACTACATTTAACAGTGATGAAGTGCATTGGCTACCCAAAGTAGTATGGTTAGAAATATTATGACCAGTGTCTTCCCCGCAAAGAATTTGGCTGGTGTTAAGAAGGCTTTATTGTAATCACAACTCAAAAAGAAATACTTTTTTTATTAAGATAGGTTGTTGGGTTTTTTCATGTTGCAATATAATACAGAGATTAGAAACTTCACCATAGCAATGAAGTTCTATTCAAAACTTCTGAACATGTTTGATTCTTGTGATAGAACAAGTGGTTCATTGCATTTTTAGGGGCTTTGGTCATTTGTGTTGTTGTTTTGGTTGGTTGAGTTTTTTTTTCATGGAAGTAAATGAATCCTAATCTTTTGCTCCCTGGCATGTGTGCTTTGCAGGGCATGAAATGTGTCTGATTTTCAAACATCAGTATGCTTTTCTTGTACACAGCTTACACTCCTGAAGCATTTAAAGTGCATTGGGAAATTCATACAAAATAGGCATTATACTATTGAAATTCACATTTACCTTTAAGAGGTTCAACCCTAAAAACTGTAACAGAAAACTTTGAATCTTTAGAAACACTAGTTTCATTAATTATGGTGGCTTCTGGTGTAATATGCATTTATGTTAATTCTTGTCTTAACAAATGAGAAAGGCAGCCTTGAGATAATTATCAGTATTAAACAGACAACCATGAAATTAAACTGTAGGAAATTAAGTATTTCTGAGCCTATAGCTCTGAGCTGCTCAATAAGTGATTTGTTTAATCCCTTTCTTGGCAGAGCTGGAAAGAATAAATGTGAGAAGCAGGCACGGAAATGTAATTTTGTGAAGTCAGTTGACTTTGATAACACAACTAAGTACATTGCATAGTGATGAGCAGACCATTTCCACTTTCTGCCTTGAAATCCTTTGGCATTTTCTTGCTCAGTTAGGAGCCTCTGCCATCTGATACACTGAGCAGATGTCTCCCAAAAAGAGCTGGTTATGACAATGCAGGTGATCCAATGTGATCTATTCTAGGGAGCTATTAGCTGAAAACTTTACTTTCTGGACAAAAGTGAGTTTTCCTGTAATGGGTGTCTTATTTCTACTTGTTAAATTTAGATGTAGCCATTAAATTCTAATATTTGTGTTAGCAAAGAACATGGGGGGAGGAGGAAATGGGTTAACTATAACTTTCCAAAAGTACTTTAATAAGTATGGTAAAAGAATGTGCCCAAGTGGTCAGTAGAAAATGGGCTATGTGACAAGCATGCAGAAGTGGTCATAAGAGGTAGCATTGCTGTAGTAAAAGTGTTTTATGTTTGTTGGAACCTCATGTTATTGAATGAACACATGGCATTCACATACACAGAGCATTATGTATTACACTACAGTTAAATGAAGTGGGAGACAGTGGAGGAAAGTGCAGTCATGAGCAGCATAGCTAACGTGACAGGGAAGTCTGAATTTTTTATTCTCCAAAGGCATCACAAAGTAATTATGAGAGAACAATATCAAAACATCTTCAGTCTTCCAATTTTTGATATTTTAAAATTGTTATATTAAATGATTTGATGGAACCTAATTTCAGAGCTTACCTTCTTATTGTAAGTACCTTTTGTGTTACTGTATTTACATACTGTAATATCTTGCAAAATCTTCTTTCTGCTTTTATGTCTGGAATTGCAAACTGCATTTGAACATTGTGCCTTACCGCTACATTTTGTGCTTATTTAAAATGCTCTTTCTATGAGTGTTAACATTCTGAAGACCCGGACTACAGCTTCAATGACCAGAGCACAGTGTCTTTCTTAAAACTATGTTATTTTGTCCTCATGTGTAGCTGTCATTTAATATTTATTAATAGCAATTGCTACTTGAATAACAATGCCTATACAAGGCTGATAAATTTAACAGTTACTTTGATTGTGAAATCCTAAAGGAATCATTGTTTTGTTCCCTGCCCTTGCCATGAAGAATGTGAGGTATTTTGCTGGGTTGGGAGCTCTCCTTAATGACACTGTACTATGAGCTCTGTAAGGGGTACTTCAAACCTTCCCTATGTGGGAAGGTTGTGTGACTTCTGAAAAACTGGGTTGTGTGGTTGCTGGTGACTTTTTGTTAGAAAAAATACAATAAATACTCTTACCTTTTAAACTATAAAGGTGTAGAATGGTCAGTTTGCTTGTGGTGCTTACAATGGTAAAGTTAAAAATAAATCCAGCATTTTCTCAAGCCTGTGATCATACAGACAGAAGCTAACCAGCAAGTGTTGTCTGCTGGCTTCCCACAGAGTGGAGAATGCCTGCACCAAGCTGGTGCGGGCAGCCCAGATGCTGCAGGCAGACCCTTACTCAGTACCAGCTCGTGATTATCTCATTGATGGCTCGAGAGGAATCCTTTCTGGAACATCAGACTTGCTCCTGACATTCGATGAAGCAGAGGTAGGAATCCCAGCCAGACTGACAAATGTGCCTGCACAACAGTATTATTAATTGAAATGTCCCCTTAACTGAAGTAGCTAAACCAAACTATTAAATAGATTAATGAGGTTTTGACTGTTTCAGTTTGATTGGAAACATATTTTGCATTCCTTTCTGTTAGAAGGAGCTTAAGACTTGTTGCTCTGTTTTGTTAGGAGCATTTTTTGCATGACATAATGTTTAGGTGCTACCTGTGATTATTGCTCAAGAAGGCCAGATCTCTTCAACTATCTGATACCTTCCTGATGCTTTTCTGTATTCCCTTCACCTTAGCCATTACTGATCCTTATATTTTCTCTATCCCTTCATTGAAAAGCCCCAGGCCACTTTCTAACATGTTTGTCTGGCTCAATAGCTCTGGCAATTTAATTGGCCTTGGGGCATGGGAGGTAATACAAATTTGGACTGCCTGGCTAGTCAGGCATCAGAAGATGTATTCTGATAAATCTAACAGTTGCTACTTTTTGGTTGTTGCACTAGCCAGAAACTGACTCAAAAGTGCTGTTTGTCCATCCTCATATGTACAAAAAAAAAAGCCATAGTTGCAAGGAAATGTACATGTCTCATGTTTGAATTTTTTTTTGTTACAAATCATAGTTTTGATGCTCTTTCTGAGGATGTAGAGTCTGGCTTATTTCTGAATAAGAAAGATCATGCTGTTAGTAATGCTGATGTCAATCCTAATTCTGCTACAATTTGTTAACCTATGGAATTGTGTTCCTCTTCTTGCTGCTCTGAGTAATCTAACACGGTATCCTTGTCTCATTTAACCATCTCGTGGCTATGTTAGTGTGTTCCTCTGAAATGGTTATAATAGAAGTGTTATGGGGCTTTCAAGGAAGTAAATAGCTTTCAATCTCTCTTTCTAGTGTTTAGGAAATGAATTGACTTTTGTGAAGTTAATGCTTTGTGGGACTCACCTGACAACTCCTTGTTAATGAAAAGAATGCCATTAGTCAGGAATGATTGATTTTTTACAAGTACTTAAGTTGGCACGTGTCTGTGCTAAGTTTCAACATAAAGTAACATTGGGACAAACTGAAATGAGTTTCAGAGGAAGCTTTGGTCTTTTCTATGTGCTAAACACTGCATGTGGTTGATACAAATTAAATGTCAATTAACTTGTTCTTCCATAATAATTGTACGTAGTGATGTCAGAAGTAATGTGGTTCAGAGGTTAGAATATTTACTGACAGAACTGTTTGGGAATCAAAAGTAGACTGAAAAAAGTTAAGCTGAGGCAGATGTCCAGAGGTAATGAAATACAGCCTTCACAGATTTTTTGGAAAGTTTAAGATGTTGGATCTATCTTCCCTGCTGGAATACTGGGTAATGCTTTATCCATATGTAAAGCTGTATGGAAAATGATACTTCCTCTGAAAGCCTGAAGTCTGCTTTCTATGTAGCTTTGCTTTGTGATTTAAGTTAAATATTTTATTGATAAAATTGCAATGAAAACCTTCAAGCATGACAGCATACATAGACGAAGCTCTTTCTTACCCATTTTCTCAATGCTATCCTTCATATGTCATACAGAGTGAAAATATTGGAAGTAGGATTTTGCATTTTTGACTAGTGGAAAGCTGATTAAATATTGGCTTGCCACTACAGCACTTGACTAATGGAATTTGGGTAACTTATTCAGGATCTCAGACCTTTATAATTGCCCATTTGTCCTATTAGCAAATGCTACAACTAAACTGTTCTAATAATAGATTTGCGTTTCTAATGCAAGTGTAACTTAGCTTTAGCTAACGGGATGTTTCTCTCTTAGGTCCGTAAAATCATCCGTGTCTGCAAAGGAATATTGGAATATTTGACTGTGGCAGAAGTGGTCGAGACAATGGAGGATCTGGTGACTTACACAAAGAATTTAGGGCCAGGTTTGATTTGCTCCAGTCTTTCATAAATATATTAAGTATAGTCTGTTTTACTACTTTGTTCTCCCAACAGCATCTCCCTCACCTAAGTTTTGAACTCTGGGACAGTGGTAAAGCAGTTGCCTTGGAAGTTTCTGTTGGGAAGAATGACTTTTCTGTTTCACAGTCTCTTTTAAGAACGCAGAAGATGTTGGTAAATGAGATGTGCACGTGAATGACATGTACTGTACTTTTCCTGTACTGTGAAGAAGTAAGCATGCATTAGTAAGGATTACAAAAAAAAAGAAAAAGCTGTGTAGCTAAGCACTCACAGATATAAAATCCATTAAGTTGATAAAATGTCTGCACTGGCTGAGATAGTTAGGCCCAGAAGGAATTTCTTGGAATAATATACGCTACATGTCATATGTTAACATCTTAATGAGGTTGCAGAAATAGCTGTCTTGAAGTATGATACAAAAGCCCAGCTGTTATGGAAATTCTCTGTTTGCTCTTTGATGCTTCTTCTCCACTTACTACTTCACTGTGTTAACTCACACTTTGAATGGTGGAAGTGATTGGTAAGTGAGGAGCTGCTGTTTCTCGATCTCTTTATTGCTCTAGAGGAAAAATGCCATTAATCTATGTCATC
>NW_005054300.1:12908205-12919299 GCF_000277835.1 Geospiza fortis
AGCAGGAATCTAGTTAGTCCTTTATATTTATAAATTCTTGTGTAATGTGGCTAGGTGATAAATGAAATGACTAAGAGCTGTCATGGCACAGAGCATGTTTGTATTTTTATTTAACATGTGCATACTTGACCTTGTTTCTAGATGTGGAAAAACTTTCAAATTCCATATGGAGGTATAGTGTTCTCTAAACTTTTATTTCCCATCAGAAATTACCTTCAATTCAATAGTTTTTGCCTTGTTTTGAAGAGGAAATGATAAAACAAAAGGGCAATCTTCTCTTTCTCTGAAACCTTTTCTTCAACTTGGTATATACACATTTAGTTTCTCTGTGGTTATTGTTTTACATATCTTTAAAATGGAAGTTTTCCCTAAATTCAGTTTGCTCTGTTGGGCTCAGTTACAAGTATTTGGCTCTTTTCACTGAACCTCACATAGATAATTTGCTATTACATATGTATGACAGAGGTCTTGGGTAAGTGTCTTAGTTTCTTAGAGTGAGGTATAAGCTTGTTATCTTTGTTGCAAATAATCTTCTCTAAACTCATGATATTCTGAATAAATAGTGAGCCTTGTGCTTCTGGAATGCTGTAGAAGCTCTGTCTTTGTCTGAGCTGGCTGCTGCTCAACATCTGCAGCCCATGCCCACAAAATGTAAGGCCCAGAGTCCTTGTTCCTTGTATCTATATTGATGGGCATTTGGACAGAACCATTCATGTGAGTACTATATAAATAACAGGAGTATCAGCAGGTACACTTAAAGTCAAGGAAGTGCTTATAGGGTTTATGCTGGAACTAGAGGGGGGGGAACATGATTACCTATGAAGGCTTTTGTCATTTAAAAGGAAATGTGGTTCTGCACAGCTTGCTTCTCTGTGCTGTCAGTGTGAGGATCCTACTGCTTTCAGTGATGTCATGAAACAGTATTAAGATGCTTAAGATGCTAACCAGCAGAAAGGTAATTCAGCCAAAGAATATACAGCTTCCTTCCAGTTTTATACCCTGGAGGAGAAAGAGTAGGAGCACAACAGCACCAATTTAAATAATCTTAAGTTTTTTTGAAGCTGTGTCTGAAGTTTCCACATGCCCTGTGTGACAAACCTCACAAGTCTCAGCTACTGCTCTAGAATAAATGTAATTCTTTACAGGCTTCTAGGGTACTGAAGTATTTCTATCAAATATGAAATGTAAATAAATAAGTTCTTGACCTCTGGTAGAACCTCCAAGCAAAAACCTGACATTTCCTTTTTCTGTTCTTCACTTAAGGCATGGATCAAATCTTAACAGAAAAGATGACACCCTCCTCCTGCCCCTTTAATCAGCTTCCAGTGTTCATTAAGTGACTTCATGTCTTAAACCTGTAATTTCAAGTATTTTCCTATTTTATTGATAGCATTTTAAATCAAGAATTTTGAGTAGTCTTTCTGTTTTGGCAGAAAGTGGCTAGGTTTTGAATAGATGACTTCTCTGAAGTGTCTGGAATGTGTTTAAAGTAACAGCTGATAATACAAAAGTTTTAAACTTCAATATAGTTTTCATCAATCATTATGCCTTATTCTTGTTTCAAAATCTCAAGTGTTTCAATGTTCAATTACTTCAATCTTTAGGAATGACAAAGATGGCCAAAATGATTGACGAGCGACAACAGGAATTAACTCATCAGGAACATAGGGTTATGCTGGTAAACTCCATGAATACAGTCAAGGAGCTATTGCCAGTACTTATTTCAGGTATTTTTTGCTTTGTTCTTTAATACCATTCTGAATTACCGTTTTGAACTGGGGTTCCCATGTTTTATGTTAATTAAAAATAATCTTGACATCTGTAATCAATTGCAAGTAACTGTGCTTCTTGTAGTAAAACTACAGTCTCTTTGAGATAAAATGGTCCAAGCAAAAGGAAATGTTTCATATAAATACAACTTGACCACTGATTGGTCTTGCATATACCTTTTTCTAATCTCTTCTATTTTCACAGCTATGAAGATTTTTGTAACCACAAAAAATTCTAAAAGCCAGGGAATAGAAGAGGCCTTGAAAAATCGCAATTTCACAGTAGAGAAAATGAGTGCTGAGATAAACGAAATAATTCGTGTGTTACAACTCACTTCCTGGGATGAAGATGCCTGGGCAAGCAAGGTATTTTCATATCAACATTTGTATGTAGAAGTCTAGTTTTTGTCCACTGTGTTTTACCCTTTTAAATTTGTGCTTTTGAGACCACTGAAATGTGAAATATTGAGCTTTCTCTCAATAAGCAAAGTTTAACTAGTGGGGCATTTGAAGGTAGTTCAATGGTTTACTGTAACTCAGTGGTCTAACAGAAGACAGATTTATTCATGCTTTAGTTTTAGCATCATTAGGAAGTCTTGGAATATGGTATATTCCACTCAGAGAAGGGTATTTTCCCTATCTATAACTACCCTACATAATAATTTTTGACATAGGAATGTTAGGTATAAAAGTTACTGTTCATTCAGCTGGTCTCATAAGTGAGATTGAGATTTTCCTTCTAGATCCTGACAGAAAAGATAGGCTGCTGTTGTATTCCTTATGCAAAAGGCTTGGAACTGAGAAATTTTAGTCAATTTTGGGGGATTCCTCCTTGAACACTTGCCCTGTTTCTCCCTGCCCCATTTTTATTCTGAACATGAGAGTAAATTTCAGGTTTTTGTCTTAACTCAAAAAAAATTGTTAGATTGAAGAGGCTTTCTGGGTAAGTTTGATGCCTGTGGAAGTGGCTTATGTACAGGATTGGTTCTTACACCTCAGTGTTCAGCTGTGTGAGTGACTGCAACCACTTAACCTGGAGCTAATTGCTGCTCTGAAGTGATGCTGAAGTGTGTAGAAGACTGTAAAGCAGGTCTGACTGACAGAATCATGTGTTCTGGGCTTACAAATAAATGCAGCTGCATAACTGAAATTCCTGCCAAGTTCTTTTTGAGTACTTGGAAGTAAATTGCTGAGGATATTTTTTAAGGGTTAATAATATGAGTAACAAATAAGCATAAATGTCATGGAAAACTTACTGAGACCTGAAGCCAGACTGGTTAGTAAACAGAGTCTAGCAGGAAATCTAACATTGATGTAACCAATATATAAAATCACTGGCCTATGGCGTTTGGCACTTGACCCTTAGTTTGCCTCTTGATTTATTTTGTCACTATCACTTCCTTATTATGACTACTGTATGCATCTCTGTTTTTGTTGTCCTGTTTCTTACCCTTTTCTCACCTTTAGAAGGTAAGCTTTCTTCCACACCCTCCACCTCTACCTTGTACTAAACCCAAAAAAAGCATGTCCGTGGGATTTTGTGCTGTGTGCAGACTGTGTGCTGTGCAACTTCTCTGTGTGCCAGCTGTGACACTGGCATTTATACTTATGGATTTACACAGAGTTTAAAAAAGATCATAATAGCTCTATCTAGCTGTGTGGAGCATTGGCTGTCACTGAGAATGGTAATTGCAAGCTGATCTGCATCAAGACTCTTTCTGAATCTGATTAGAGTTAGGGCAAGATTTTACAGCACATTCTTGCAGAATGCTTTTATGTTAATTTATGAGTCTCTGTAGTGACAAATAAAGGGTCCAGTCATGCAGGAAGCAGTTGTCTGCATGGCCAGGAAGCTTTATTAAGTCAGGAATTTTGTCTATTCCATAGTGTTTTACCCATAGCCTTCCTTCATTTCAGATGGTTCATGTTCTTTAGGTCTAGGCTTAAAACTGCAGTCTTGCATGGGTACTTTTTCAATTCAGTTTTATTTTTGGATTTAAGCTTTCCGGTATTTTATGAAATATGAATGCTATTTTATTTTACACAACAAATGTGGAAATTTTTGTGGCTAAGAAAAATGTCTATTACAAGGAGTTGGCAATTTTGGCTTAGGAAACTCTTATTCATACTACTGGTGAGGCAGATTAATAAAGGATTTAATTAAGAAAACAGTTGGTACATTAGCAGTATTTCCTAATGGAAAATATTGGTCATTATGCTTAATGCATAAATATGTTGTATGGATTAGTATAATCAAAGTATCATTCTCTTCTGAACTGAGAATTTTTTAATTGTATTTTGTTTTTGAATTAAGATATCCTAATGATTTGGAGCTGCAGCACTGGACATTAATCAAACTGATGACAAAGCATTTGAGTTGAAAAATGCAGTGGGATGAAGAAGCAGAAACAAGTTTGCTAATAGCCACCTGTCACAGACATGATCCTGTATTTGCACACATATCTAACAATTGACTTGTTATTTTGCTAGGAGGGAGATGGAGGAGCTGTTAAGTTGTAGTTGAGGTCACTGTTGCATGCATTTTGTGCTTGGTGGTGAAAGAAAAGATTTTCCCCATGCTGTTCTGGAATAAAGTAAGGTGTTTGGGGATGCCCAGCCTTGAATTTTTATCTGTATAGTACATGCTGTTGCTGATGTTGGACTTTATGTTTATTATTCTATCTTGAGTTATTTATAACTTGAGTTATCACAATCTGTGTAGAGACGGTGGAGAATGAAAAAGGTATGGAGCCAAAGTTGTAGGTTTTGTAGGAGTTGTAGCTGTAGGTAAACTATTTTGTTGGTCTTTCTGGACACTGCACATTACTATTACTGGATTGCAATAATCTCTGTTTACACTGGATTTTAAAAATAGTATGGTGCTTTAGAACTGAAATACTATTCTTGGACGAAATCCTGGGGAAAAGAATTGTATCTATTTTTTCATTCATAGCTTTGAACTTTTTTACTTTAATTTTTTGTTTTTCAGAGGAATTTAATTTTCTCTTGCATATTGTTAGTGTTTATTTTAAAATTAATTTGAAGTAATAATTCAAACATCTTTCATTTCCATGGAATTGGAGGGAGTTAACAGTTGTAAGAAGCTGAGAGATATCTAATGTCTTGCAGGATTCAACCCTGAATGGTGACTAAGCTATCTATCTTGCCAGAACACTGGCTTTGCCTATTTCCTCCAGCATTGCCTTCTTTGGTCATGAAATGCAGATATCCTTAGACTAGACCACTTCATTGAGTCAGAGGTTGTGTTTTACATCCAGCGAGGAATTGTGTAGGATTTATTTTGCTCTTTTGCATAGCGGAGCCAGTACTACCTGCTCCCTGAATAAGCTCAAAATTCTTGGTAGTGGCAGAAATGATGCATAGAAGTGTCTTCAATAATATTTGCTTTAGGAATTGGTTTGGAACAAATCCAGATTGCTCTTTTCCCTTCAGACAGTGTTGCCCTAGTTGTTTAATTTGATTAACTGAAATAGTTTACTTCTTCTGAAAATGCAATAGTGCTGATTTTGTTGATAGACTTCCTTTTGGTAACGGGAACTGTTGGCAGGGAGAGGAGGGAAAGAAACAATTTTTGCTGATAAAACTGTATAAATTTTTTTTGCAGAAGAGCAGTAGGATTTAATAAAATTTTTGTGCTTGCAAACGATATTCCGTTGGCAAAGCCCAGAGAATTACATTTTAAACATTTTTAGCTCTTTAGGGGAGGAATAAAGTATGTAAACAGCTACAGAAATTGGGACTATCAAGATATACTTACAAGCAGTGAGACCTTGAGCAAGTTGCTGGTTTTTTAGATGGAGTGTTTCTGCTTTTGTCTTGTTTCTTAATAGCCTGAATTGGTTGGTAAGTCCAGACCTTTCAGTATGGCTATACCTTTGTTGCTTGCCATCTCCCACCCCTAGCTGCATATCTGACCTTTTGGAAGGTTTTCCAAACAGGTCCCAACTGAGTTTGGAGACCCAGTTTCTAGATTTGAGATCCAGTCATCCAGGTGAAAATAATTCTGCTTTTGGTGCTCTCTCTCAGGCTGTGATTCAAGAGCCTTTAAAAATATTCAGCTGCATCGTGCGACATTTTAGAAAGTTGCTTGCTGAATTATGTTATAGCACCTTATGAATAGCTGACAGACCAACATGCCTGAATAAAAATGCCGGAATATTAATGTTGTATGTTTGAGACGAAGCAGGCAGAATGAACAACTCCACAAAATGTGGCCATTTCTTTAGTGTTGTGCGGCTATAGCAAGATACTGATCACTGATGGTAGTAGGCTTCTCTTCAAAAGCATTGGACATGGGCAGTCTGATGCAGATGCTACATGAGAGCCAGGCTTCTTTCTGTCATCTCTATATCATTCATGGGATCTTAGATGCATTTCAAATCACTTCCACGATATGTGTGGTAAAAAGCTATTTTGGCTTTTCCACAACTTCTTTCTTAGGTACATGTTACTGTTTTCACTGTCTGTCCGTTTGTGTAAGATGGAAAACTTGTGGCCTCTAGTGGAGGGATGGCACATGAACAATGTACAGACTGTGCAGAGAAATCAGAACTGGGAGGTTGTTTCCCCTGCAGCCAGAGGTGTTGGATAGTAGAGGCATAACAGTGAAAGAAACAGCTTCTTTGATGATCCTGGCAGAGGAGTTGAGAGTTTTAAACAGTCACATGTAAATACATGTGTTTATCTCCAAAGACATTCAGCTCTGTATCTGAGACTTTCAGAAATTAGCTGGTAGTCTTACTTCTCTGTAAACAGTAACTGTTTGACTTTAAGCAGCAGAGCAGGTGAGAAATGCAGATGTGCAGCCTCTTATGCTGAAGTAAGTAGTAAAATTCACTGGCCAATTACCAGGTATTGATAGTCCAATTACATCACAACTCTTCTATGTGCCCTGATGTAAAATGGAACTAACTCCAAGATGTGTGCTTATTAGAGCTCCAACTTTAGAAATTAAAGCACTAGTAAATAAAGAAATAGAAAAATCACTAAAATTGCATGCATAATTTTTGCATTTTGAGTGAAATGAAAATGTCTGTTCTAACTGGAAAGAAGCAATTTTGACCTGCTAGTTTGAAAATTGGTTTTGAGCTGCTTATATGAATGGGTTTTTATAAGTAGACTGCTTTATAGAACCTTTGTCAGCTTTGGTTGCATTGATTACTTGTGCTTTGATATTTTTGTTTTGAGTATCATTTCGCTGGTTTCTCTTTTGTAAAGGACACTGAAGCCATGAAGAGAGCTTTAGCCTTAATAGATTCAAAGATGAATCAGGCAAAAGGTTGGCTGAGAGATCCAAATGCACCTCCAGGTAATATTTAAACACAAACAACAACATAAACTATTTTGCTTTTTGAAGGTCTCATTATTTCTGTTGTTTAAGACAAAATGGTCTTTAAGCATTAATAACCCTTCCATAGTGGATCATTCTGAAGGTGCCTGTATTTATTCCTTTCTTTAGATACTGGGAATTGAATGAGTTGTGCCTAATGACCTGGAAGGCTTTGCTGCTTCTAAATGGTCTAAAATATATGTATTCTGTGGAACATACGTGTTCTTCATTTGCATTCCAGCATTAAACCCAAAAACTTATGAATTTAACAGTACTTAATTGTAGCCATGGCTAATATTTAAAATCCCTTCTTTTGTATTTTCAAAATTTTATTACTTGAGATTTCCCTAACAATCTCTTTAAATGTTTTTCTTTCAGTCTTGACATAAAATTCTTCGTATGAAAATCTGCCATAAATGTGCTTAACTGCAATCACCCTTACTTATATAAGGGGCTTACCTGTGTATGTATCTTTAAAGTAAACAGAACTCGATAGAGGCCTGTTCCATTTGGATGTTGAAAGACCTTATCAGATGGGCTTCCTCTGAAATCAAAGCCAAACTAATAGAGTTGTAAAAGTTGGATGTGAATTGTTATTTTTTGGTATATATCTCCATTTTTGGTAAATGTGCTTTCCCGACTGAACCTAATGCAGTTCACGTGACATGATGATGATATCAGGAGTTTTCTCATACATGTCACAGAATGTCTTGTTTGCTGTACTGACTGACCCTGTGCCTCAGGGGATGCTGGTGAGCAGGCCATAAGGCAGATCCTTGATGAAGCTGGCAAAGCAGGAGAGCTGTGTGCAGGCAAAGAGCGCAGAGAGATCCTGGGCACGTGCAAAACCCTGGGGCAGATGACAGATCAGCTGGCTGACCTCCGGGCCAGGTAAAGCTCTACTTGGGGTGGGCACTTCCCAAGTGCTATTGAAATGTTTTCTCTGCAGTTGCCACTTCCTAACCTGTAGAAAAGCAGACTGGAACTGTATTGTAGCTTTTTAACTTCAGTCTCTTATTTTCTGATGAGAATAATATGTTTTAATAAGAGAAATATTAATTATACAATATAATGATTGGAATTGCTCAAGTAGATAATTCTGACTTTGCTTGCTGTCTAACACATAACCCTTCTCCAAATTAGGTCCTCTTAAGTCTGTTCTCCAAAGAGGATATACTCTGTAAGATACATGGATATTCTACTTTTTAGGTGTTTTTTGGGATGTTAGATCACATGTGGTGGTTGTTGTTTATCCTTCATTGGCAAATTCTATTGAACTTTGTGTGTCACATGATTGAGGCAGCTAAGACATTTTATTTTCATATTTATTTTTTTAATTGACTTGCTGTCATCACTTAGATGTAGGAAGACTTTAACTCCTGCAGATTCTGACTCTCTGCAACAGTCTGTAAATGAGGAGAAAAGAGGCCTTGTCCTGGGTACTTTAATGGAACTGTATCCTTAAATAGCTTTACTTTTTGACACTTAAAACGTGTTTATTCTTCTGAGACTGCTAAATGTCACATTCTAGAATAGGGGAAATATGTTCTTAGTTTTTATCTCTTCTTCTGTTCCTCAGTTATTTTTTATTTCCTTAAGGAGGAAACAAAATCTGATTAAGTACTATATCTCTTGCAGTAAATGCTGGGAATAAGCATAAGCAGGTTTTGTTGCTCCTTCACTAGAAAATAGCTTTAGTCAGTCCTGAGCTGAATCTGTGGTGCTCTTTTTGTCTCGGGCAGAGGACAGGGTGCCACACCCATGGCCATGCAGAAAGCCCAGCAGGTGTCCCAGGGGCTGGACCTGCTCACTGCCAAGGTGGAGAACGCAGCCCGCAAGCTGGAGGCCATGACCAACTCCAAGCAGGCAATTGCTAAGAAAATTGATGCTGCTCAGGTACTGCCAGTGATTAGTAAATCCTTCAGAACATTGCTACTCTCACAGCTGTTCTACTGAACTACTGTAGTTGTTTCCAAACAAAACACAGTTACTTGATAGGAAGAACATAGAGGGGATACTTGCTTTAACAAAGAAAAATCTAAAATTCAGTGCTTTACAGGATATGATGAATTCTGCTTCAGTTGATGATCTTTTTTGATAACTTAGTTGGCATTGCTAAAAATTTCAAGGTTATTAAATTAAAATGATGGAATACCCTAAATTTGCATATAAATGAATCTTATTAAAGAAAAGAATAGAAGAGTTTTAGATTGAACAGACCTATTTATGGATAAAACCAGAGCCCTTTCTTTGGCCTCTGTTTTGGGAGTGGAGTTCAGGATTTAGAACTGTATGTTAATGACAGAAAAGAAATTATGTTAATGAAACTACATTTTCTTTCAATTGATCCTTTATTTTTGTTACTCTTAATATCCCTCAATGGTCAGTCTCTTACCCAGTGCTGATTATGATTATCATCAAATAATACACCTTATCTAAATGTGTATATGTGTCTATTATCAATATAAAAAGATACATTAATATTATATATGTATCAAGTGAAATGGTAATGGGACTTTTTAGGAAGAGCTCTGTGTACCAACCTGGCCTCAAGAGCATCTATTTTCATTTTTTTCTGAAAGTCACATCATCAGTTTCTAAAGGCAGTGATTCAGTTTTGTTTCTAAAATGTTGTTGGCAAATGTTGAGGGGAGAGAGAGAATGTAAAATCTTTGGGTAGATTTTATCTAGTTTGACATTTTTTTTCAAAACAGAAAAACTATGAGGCAGTAGAATAATTTCATGGTTCCTAAAAACCAGAAATTGCCTTTGAGAAGTATTTTCTGTTAAATAAAGTTTTGAAAGCTGTATTGGTATTTATTCCCTATAAAATCATGTGTAGAATAAACATTACTTTTTGCCTTCACTTGAACACAACTTCTTTCTGTTAAGAATTGGCTTGCAGATCCTAATGGGGGCAGTGAAGGGGAGGAGCATATTCGGGGAATTATGGCTGAAGCAAGGAAAGTTGCAGAACTGTGTGAGGAGCCTAAAGAGAGAGATGACATCCTGCGTTCCTTGGGGGAGATCTCTGCTTTGACAGCCAAGCTGTCAGATCTGCGACGACAGTAAGCGTTTGTTTTGTCACCATTGATTTATTTATTTGAATGACTTCCCTCTGCATTTCCCAATGCTGAGCAAGATCAGAATATTGATCATTAAAATAAGCCCTTTTAAGTTATTCAGCCTAGTGATTTCTATCTTAAAGCCTAGCTTGCACTAGCTTCCTTAAAAAAAAGGTAACCAGACATGTATTACATGGAAGTATTTTCTTTCTACTGCCTATGGAATATTTGAGAAGGAACCTGAAGCCAAAAGTGAGCTTGTTTGTACTGTTGAAACAACAAGGTAATGGGAAATATAAGTTTGTTTATGCAGATGGGTGTCATCACTGGTTTTTGCTAAGCACTTTACTAAATAGGTGGAATATCTACCACTTAAATCAGTGACAATGTTCTAAACTGTAACTGCAAACTATACAAAAGACAAGACTTTCAGAAATTCTATTTCTGTATCAGTTTTGCAAAGAGGCTGCTTGAGAATGAGAGAGGAGAAAGAAACTGTTATTGTACAAATTGTCATCTTTACCTAATGCTGGTTGCAATATAGCAATAGATATTTGTCTTGCTTCATTAGTTAGATGCTTTAATCAAGTTTTTATTGAGCTTTAGCTGCTGTGGGTCTTAATGTGCTACCTTTTGTCAGGTTTGTATATAGCCTTTGCTCTGTGGCTGCTTACTCTTCTGCTTGTAATCTGTATGGCATGATTGCAGTTGCTCATAAGACAGCCATGGAAATGGGAAATCAATTCTTACACCAGTATTGGCAATGCCAGTCTGTGCCTTCCCCCATCTCAGCGCTGTGCTGAACATGTCCAGGTACCACAGCAGAGAATTGCTCCTCAGAGTCTCAACCCAAGGGTCAAATTCAACCTTATTTAACAATATCAAGTACCTTTTATTGTATGTCTTCCTG
>NW_005054300.1:12919462-12924435 GCF_000277835.1 Geospiza fortis
TGAACTTGAGATAATCTGTAAATGATCTTTCTATGACTACACTCTTTTTTTTTTTTTTAACCTTAGTGGGAAAGGTGATTCTCCTGAGGCCCGTGCTTTGGCTAAGCAAATAGCTACATCACTTCAGAATTTACAGTCCAAAACAAACAGGGCTGTAGCAAATACCAGGCCAGTTAAAGCAGCTGTCCATTTGGAGGGCAAGATTGAACAAGCTCAGAGGTGGATAGACAATCCCACAGTTGCTGATAGGGGAGTAGGTAAGTGTTTCTCTGTGATTTTCTCCCCTCAGGTTTAGAATCAAACCTGTCACCAATTTTTGTGGTGGACATTACTGCTCTTGAGATGCTGAGGATGCATTGAATTTTCACTGGTGTGGAGACTTGGAGTTATAGCTAAGTCCTGACTGCAATTACAGAATTAAGCTAGCCCATGATTCTCTTTGTGTTCTTTCCTAAAGAATGGAAGAACGTGTGCTGTAGAGAAAACAAACTTAAGATTGCTCCTTGCTTTCCTTATTATGCAAATATTGTATCTCAAATTTGAGTTTATACCTACTCCAGCAAATTGAGTAATTAAGACCTTCTGAGAAGAGAAAAACACTCATAAACCTGACCTAGGAGTATCACTTCTTGTATGGTGTCTGGGTTATCTGAGGAGAATGCTAACAATTAAAGAGAAAGAGGATCTGATAATCCCATTTTGCTCTCGATGAGCATATAACTCTGGTTCAGGAGTTGCTGGCACTTGGCAGGATACTCATAAGAAAAGTAAATTAAGAATATAAAAGATGGCAGCCCAAGAGTGATTCTTGGATAGTCTGATGCTGTGACAACTTCCTAAGTAATTTAAAGCTTGATTACCAACTTGGATTACTTGGGCATTAGCTGAAAATTATTCTTCAGTAGGTATTTGGACTTAATACATGATGAGTTCTTTTAAAAGAATACTGCTATTGTACTATTGAAAGAACAGAGAATTACATTCCTGTGAATGAGCAGGAAGCATCTGCAAGTGAATGAAGGAAATTACCCATGCTAAAAATAATTTTTTTAATGGAAAAAGCTTTTGACACACTGTGGAGGCTTTGTAAGGTGTTCCCTACCCCCACTGTCCCTTCCAATCCAGACTACTTGACACTTCTTACTTATGGTTTCTGGAATTCTGGGAGAGGGCATTTGGCTTTTTAAGTTATGTTTCTACTTGTCTTTTCTTTCCCTCTTGCTGCTCATCTTCTATTGATGGGATGAATTGCAGTATTTGAAATTTGTAAGTGCTTTCTATTGGATTCAACGGATTAGTTATGTAGAAATACCTGACAGCTGCCATGGTTAATTTTTGTCAGACCACTCTAATTAAAAAGGATGTATCTCTAGCCAGAGTTGCTAAATTAAGCAAAAAGAAACTGGAGACAGTTGAATTCCTCAGTGGTTTTGAACTGTAATTATTCAGTGATAAACTGCACAAGATCTTCTCTACCACCTAGGGGAGTGTTGTTAAAACCGCAGGAGTTGTGATGTGTGCACGTAGGTGTGCAGTTCGTGTCCCCGTGTGTCACTGCCCTGTCCCCTGCAGGCCAGGCTGCCATCCGCGGGCTGGTTGCCGAAGGCCGGCGCTTGGCCAACGTCATGATGGGCCCGTACCGGCAGGAGCTGCTGGCCCGGTGTGACCGCGTGGAGCAGCTCTCTGCCCAGCTGGCCGAGCTGGCTGCCCGCGGGGAGGGCGAGTCCCCGCAGGCCAGGGCCATTGCAGCTCAGCTCCAGGACTCACTGAAGGTAAGGACCTGCTCTGGGCAGGCAGGCACATGATGCACTGAGACCCTTCACTCCTCTGCCAGCCCTGTGAGTGTGAGGCCTCCATAGAAACAACAGTGCAGCTACAGAGCTGCTGCTTTAGCTGGGGTGGTTAAAGTGAACTTTCTAGAAAGGCCTTGTTATTATGCCATGGGGGTTAATTTCAGATGAACAGCTTAGAAGGAAGATTTGAGTCTGTCTTAAAAAAAAATATGCTAGCATTGCAGATTTGAGGGGCAAGGTCTCAAATCATGCTGTTCATTCATAGGACTGTGACTGGGATAGTACTGTAGCCTCCAAGTTGTAGGAGAAGGGCTGCCAGCAGCATGGAGCTGGCAATGGGGGCTGCTACGTGGGCTTTAGGCAGTCATAGGTATAGGCCCTACAGGGGAGCTTGGACTGTGAAGGCTAGGAGGAGGGCTAGGCTTGTGACTACGCCTGATCAAGAAGAGTTTAATGTAGGGTGTGAAATGTAGGTGTAGAGTTTAATGTAGGCTGCTTCAAGGAGTGGTATGTAAGCTGTGTATATGTCAAATTATGTAAAAGGTGATTAACTGATCATACTTTTAAGGTAATTTTATTTTAATGTCTGTCATTGGAACAGGGGTTTTTTTTGCAAGAGAAGGTTTTATGGGATTTGAACCCTTACAACTTTATATCCTTCTATCATATGCTAATAATTTTCCACTTTTTTAAGGATCTTAAAGCACGAATGCAAGAAGCAATGACCCAGGAAGTTTCTGATGTTTTTAGTGACACCACAACTCCTATTAAATTGTTAGCAGTAGCAGCCACTGCTCCCTCTGATGCTCCCAACAGAGATGAGGCAAGTATACCCAGGTGGTCTTTTCTTTCCATATAAAGCTTCAGTTATTGTTTAATTTTACCTGAATTGGTATTTTGAAAAATAAATCAGTGCTCTGAAAAATGAATTGGTATTTTTTCTCAAGTTTGTGGTACATGCTTATTAATTCTGACAACATAAAGATTACTGTGCAAACCTCTCCAGACTCCTGGAGACTGTGAACTGTATAACCCTGGAAACAGTGTTGTCCCTGACTTCATAAATGGCAAAAATGTCTCCCCATGTTGCTGGTACCACATTGCAAAACTTTTGTGCAAAAATCCCTAACACACTAGTTGGTGGATTTTTATATCCCAGCATTACATAAGCTGATTACAATAGTCAGATTCATGCCAGAATTAATCAACAGACTAAACCTGTTCTCTTGCTGGATATTGTTTCCTGTACTTGAAAGCCACTGGCTGCACATGAAGTACCTAAAATGCCGTGTCTGGCAGTTCTGTTTGGCTATTCTGGCATTTGGCTACATGATGAAAATAATTCCCAAGGCCTCGGAGAATCCAGCTTTGTGGCAGGATAGCTTTTTGTCCAAGTATTCTGTTTCTTAAATACCTAAGCACTGTAAAAGGAGGCAGTCTTTTTCCAGTGTGAATTTTTAGTGTAAACCCCCTTATTTATCTTTTAAATATAGTTACTTTTGTATTATGGGTTTGAAGATGAATCTCTGAGCTAATTATTAAAGTATTTCTTGCAGCAGTAGTCATCAGGAATTAATGAACTTCATACCTTGAAGCTATAAAGTGCATAGCCATCTCCTTAGTTGTCCCATTGAGTTAGTAAAGAAGAAAGTCTGATAGTGTAAAAATTAAAAAGCCAAATGCCTTCAAAGCTTTTGTGTCCTTTTGCATCCTCTCAGGATGAGTTGAGTGGGGATGTTACGAAGGTGTTTCTGACACTGAAGAAATTGTGTTCGGTTGAGGAGGTTAGGGCTTTTTTTAATGTTTTTTTCTCTTCTGACAACTAGGTGTTTGATGAAAGAGCAGCAAACTTTGAAAACCATGCTGCTAGACTGGGAGCTACAGCAGAAAAAGCAGCTGCAGTTGGAACTGCCAATAAAACTACTGTGGAGGGCATTCAGGCAACGGTGAAATCAGCAAGGGAACTCACCCCACAGGTGGGTTTGAAGGGTTGTTAAAAGGACTGGGGATGACTTCTGGGGAATTTTTCCTGATGCTTCTGTTCTCAAAGAAAGAGATGGTTGTTGATTGATGCTTGTTAATACCAAGAAAGAACATAGTGCTGGCACTCTTAAAAGGGGAATGGCAAATATTTCCATACATGATACTAAAAGTAGAACAAAAGATCAAATGACATTTTATTTTTCAACACTTGAACAGAAGTGTCTGTGACTTACACTTGAAACAAAATGATTTTGAGGCTTAGTAAAATATGTAAGGGGAAAAATGCTCCTTTTTTATTCCAAACTAAACTTCTATCTAAATGTTGGTAGCATAATAAGTATTGTACTTTAGTGCTTTCAAGAGTTGTTTATAAGAAATTAGTACATAATTGAAGTTCCAGAAAAAGTATTTATGCCAGCTAATTTCAGAAGTGTAGCAGATCTTCAAGGAGCTAGATACTGCACTAGAATGAATGAACTAGGTTTTCAAATGTGGAGCTACACATCTAGTGCTGAAAAAACAAAAGCATTTTCAAGAATGTGCATAATGTTGATGTGCACTGATAATTAAAAATGTCTTCTGTTGGCAGGTAGTATCAGCAGCTCGTATCCTCTTGAGAAATCCTGGAAATCAAGCTGCTTATGAACATTTTGAGACCATGAAAAACCAGTGGATTGATAATGTAGAGAAAATGACCGGTAAAGTAGGAATTTTTGTTGAAGATCCTACCTGTGGCTAACTAGCTTTTATAGATTTTTCTCCATGCTGTTCAGATTGATGAAACATGCAAAGAATAATGACTGATTAAAAGTAAATTAAGAGAATTGGGAATGTGCTCTCTCACCCCAGGAATATGTAGATGTTACAGAATATACAAAATAGCTGGCTTCTTATCTGTTAATACTGAGCTGTAGAGGAGCAAATCCTGCTTTAGTTCTTTTTTGGGAAAATCAGAATACCATTGCTTTTTATTGCAGTTGCTATTCTAGCAGTATATCATTGTGACAACTTGAGGTTTTCTTCTGTATAATCTTGGCATGTTGAAATAGGACAGATAATTAACTGAAGGAAAGAAAATATGTTCAAAATATGTAACAGCTCAATGAATACAGAGAATAAGACAAAGCTACTGATCCTGCTGAGGCAGTGAAATGTTTCAGTCCTTCCCAAGTGCAGATCCTTTCCAGTGACCTGCTG
>NW_005054300.1:12924641-12937923 GCF_000277835.1 Geospiza fortis
TCCTTCATCCCAGTAATTAAATCCTGGGTATTTTAAATCTCACTGCCTTGTCACTATGAATCACCCCTATGTAAAAAGCACAGCCAGAGGGATACTTCCTTTGGAATGAATGAGAGAGTACAAAAAGTACTGAATATACTTAAGGAAATGTGGTGTGAAGAAAGAATCTCTGCTGCATATTCTGCGTAAGCCAGTTCTTGACTGAAACAACATTCCATGGTAGAGGAATAAGAGCTTGGGATGTCATTAACAAGCTTTACCATGGTAGCTGTCACAGAGGTACAACAGAATCACGAGTTAAACTGCAGTAGTACTTTGGTCTGATTTCCATGCCCTCTTCTACTCTTCCCCCGATCCCAGTTTTAAAATACTTTTCTGGTTTTGAGCTATGTCTGGAGTACCAAATATCCCTTTCCACAGATGAAACTAGAATATGAATGTATTGAACTTTTATTCTAGGGTTGGTGGATGAAGCCATCGATACTAAATCTCTGTTGGATGCATCAGAAGAAGCCATTAAGAAGGACCTGGACAAATGTAAAGTTGCAATGGCCAACATGCAGCCTCAGATGCTGGTAGCTGGTGCCACCAGCATTGCCAGGCGAGCAAACCGCATCCTGCTGGTCGCAAAGCGGGAGGTGGAAAATTCCGAAGACCCCAAATTTCGGGAGGCTGTTAAAGCAGCCTCTGATGAGCTGAGCAAAACTATATCACCCATGGTAATGGATGCTAAAGCTGTGGCAGGCAACATTTCTGATCCTGGTAAGGATTCTGTCAGCTAATTTAAAATGGGCTTTTTATTGACTGGAGATGATGTGAAGTAGTGCTGATTTTTTTTTATACAGCTGTGTATCTCCTTTTATGTAAATATGGTGTACACTTACATCTCAGAAGGATGAAATCAAGCTCACACCATTAACTGCTGCATCCTGCTGTTCTGAAATGCAATCAAAGGCCTTTGGCATATTCAAGGGAAAAGGATTCAACATTCTAATACGTTATGCGATTTCATATTCTTAATTAGAAGCATTTGTTATTAGTTTTAAGTGGTACTACTTTATAGCAGAAAATATTTTGTAGTTTTTTTGATTCTAAAAGTTGTTCTGGGAGTTACTTTGGCTATTGATAGTGATTATTACTCAGCCAAGGCTTTATTGTATGCATGTTGCATGTGACACTAACATTTCAAGCATGCAAGTCTGCTGTAAACAATTTGGTAGTTTCTAAATACAGATGTAAGTGTACTTGGCACAGTACATTGGAGAAGTAATTTTTGGGGGTAGTGTTCTAAGTATTACCAAGTTCTATTAAATTGGTATTAAACTGGTATTGGAATTTTTGTTCAGGTTTGCAGAAGAGTTTCTTGGATTCTGGATACAAAATTCTGGGAGCTGTGGCCAAAGTCAGAGAAGCCTTCCAGCCTCAGGAACCAGATTTTCCTCCTCCTCCTCCTGACCTTGAGCACCTTCATGTAAGTGTAGGTAGTTGGTAATAAAATACACAGTTGTCATTGATGTGTGGATTACACTGAAATGATTTCAGTATATTGTTCTTCCTTAGAAATAAAGGGTATTGTCTGGCCAGCCATGCATACAAGTAACATCAAGTCTAAAAAATATCCATCCAGCATTCAAAAGGAAAGTTTAAAACATGGTATTTTCTTTAACAGAAAGCACTTGGAAAGCTGGAAAAAGACCTGAGGTCATGCAGTCATGCCCTGCCATGACACCATTGTCTGCTCAGTCTTTGCTCTCTTTCATTGCTCTCAATAAGATTTTTGCCTCCCTCAGCTGACTGACGAGCTTGCTCCTCCAAAACCACCACTGCCAGAGGGGGAGGTCCCCCCACCCAGACCACCACCACCTGAAGAAAAGGATGAAGAGTTCCCAGAGCAAAAGGCAGGAGAAGCAATCAATCAGCCCATGATGATGGCTGCAAGGCAGTTGCATGATGAAGCCCGGAAATGGTCTAGCAAGGTAGGAAATTGTTGTAGGTGTTCTGCTAAAAGGATTCTCTTTTTGTTTTATTTTCAGGATCAGTGTGTCTCATCTTATGACACTGTCTTACGCAGACTAAGTAGTAAAAACACCAGTGTAGCAGGAATTAGAAACCCTTTCAAGATCAGAGTAAACTAGGGTCAACAATACTTAGAATTGCTAGACTGCTTTATTAACATAGCCCTGGGAACACAAATATGCTCTGTATGCCAAGCTGTTTGTGATCCTTGGTGCTGGTATTGCCTAGAGAGTCACTAATACTCATGCTTGTGCAGACTGACAAGCTGATTGCTATGTTTAATTGACTTTGAAAAGTCTGTGTGGAAAAGTCCATATGGATGTTGCAGATGGCAGCTGCAGAAATTGTGAACTGGTTTGTCTTAATTCTGGAGGAAGCTGCAAGGTACTTTGCTGTTAATCAGATGCATTTATGATGGGGAAAATGACCACATATTGGTGGACTCTTTTTTCGGAGTGAGTCACATTTCCTATTAAGGCTGAAATCCTGAATTTCCATTTCAGTGCTATGAAGAAGTGTGAATTTGCCAGTCTCATAAATGCTAATATAATTTTGTTTTGCTTTTCTTTTTTCCCTCCTTCCCTCAAGAGCTACATTTTTTTCTCTGGCAGAAGCTGAGTGCTGATTAAGAGCTTCAGAGATTTAGGTTTCTGCAAGTGTAAATTTAAGGGTCAGAATTTGGCTTTTATAATCTCTCCCTTTTTCTGCAATAAATTAGGTGGTGAGTAAGGAGATAAACTTGAATAGCTTACAGAATCAACTTCAGTGCTTTGGGCTAAAGGGACATCTGTTTCGGAAGCACAGATAAAATACAAAAGAAGTTTCTGCAAATCTCTTTGGGTGTCTCTTATCCAAAATCCAAAGCTCTATTTTCTCCATACTTCTGGATATACCAAGCACTTTTTTATATTACTAAAGACACAGTACTGGAATGTATTAGTGATCTCAGAAGGTAATTTTGAGAAAAATTAAACGCTTTAAGTTCAAAGCTAAAAGCTTTGAGTTCAGTTTCCTAAAAGTGTTTTGATGTTGGAGTCTCAGAACTCTGATCCCTTTTGCAATCCCTGAACTTAACAATACAGAGTAGGTAACAAAATGCTTTTACCATATATATGCTATATGCATTCTACATTAAATACTGCAGAGCCAAGCAGCAGACCTTAAAACTCCTTGCTGATTATGAAAGATCTCTGAGCTCAGTGATTTTTAGATTATAAAACAATGTATTCATTGCTGTTTCTTTCATTTAAGACTAACAAACCAGTAAGTCAGCCTGCCAATTGTCCTTCTAATTCTTTTTTAGCAGTATCATTTTAGCAATAGGAGCTCAGTTACTGTGACGGTCTGTTTTGGGGGAAGAAGTTCTAAAACACTTCTGTAGTCTCTGAACTCACCTGATTGGTTGGAAGAGGGATTGATGGACGGTGCTGCTGAGGAATATGGGCTAGCCCTGGTAAAACAGAACTATAAGGTCTTGCTTTTATCAAGTCCCAACAGACTGTGTCAACTGTCTTTTGCCTTTTTGCTGATCACAGTCTACTGGTACTTTACCTGTAGTAAAGTGGGAGGGGTGGGTGAACAAGTACTTAATCTTTAAAAATGTTGATAACATTGTTCATTGTTCTAAGAATGAAAATCTGGGGTTTTTTTCCTTCTTTACAAAAGCTGCTCTTCACTGAATGGATTCTGAACTTTCTTGTGCTCCATTTTTCTCATGGAACAGCTGAACAATGTCTACTGCTTTAATTTCCGTGGCTCCCCCCTCATTTGGACAAATCAGAAAATGACGGATATTTGGATACTTTTCATTAGATTAAGACTTAGACAAAAACTGCCTTTGAAGACGTGTTGATTTGGCCTTACAAATGAACAAATTACAATCCAAAATTCCTGTATGTTGTTGTTGACAAAAATATTGGGTTTTTTTTCTATAAAGAACTGTATCTTAAGCAAAACACAGTTGCAAATGCACAGTTTTTGGTAAAGTTACCTTTGATTTTATCACACTTGGCTTTAGTTGAAGAAATACTGTTAGTAAACTTGTAGACTACTTTTGTATTGAAATATTGCTGTCTTATTAATGCCTATATTGTTATAACTCTCACCTCTTCCTTGAGAACATCTCTAATGTAGTTTGCTTGAACTCCCCTTTCTTTTTTTTCTTTTTGAAGGTAATGGATACAACATACTGTGGCAAAATAGTATCATATGCTTCATAATCCCCTTTTTAAATTAATTCCATTTCAGTCTTCTGTAAGAACTGTCATATTCACAATATTCATGGCATTCAACATCATCTCTTCTATTTCGAACCCTGCGTTGCACTTTTACATGTTCTGTGTGATACCTCAGTACTTCCTTCTACAGTGTCTTCCATCCCATCTCTTTTTTTTACTCTACAGCAAGCAGTGTCGGTGGCTTTTCTGCTGCTATCTGCTCTTATCACACATATGAATGGGCTTCCATACAAAGCTTTGTATCTGCACAAATACCACAGTCATCTGCTGCTGTGCCTGCTCCAGTGCAGTCAGAACAACTTCCATTGAGACAGAAAAGCCTTTCATTTAATTGTTGACCTACCAGTAAAATGTTTTGTGGGTCAGCCTCTGTCTACAGAAGCTGAATGCTCAGATGGAAAATGTTGCTGCCTATCTGAATTGTAACTTTTCAATATTTTTGGTAACTTTGGTTCACAGGTGAACTGTTTGTTTCCTTCTGCTAATTTTATATTCCTTCCCCTCCTCCCCTTGACCTGATCCTAGAGCTGCTTTGTCAGATCCTGAGAGGCTAAGAGGATGTTTTGGTCACTAAAACTGCTCAGTTTGTGCTCTTCTACCAAATTCTGCTTCTTGTACTAACTGTCCCCTGTTTCTCCACCCTTGCTGCCACCTGCAAAGCCTGATGTGACTGTGATTAATGAAGCGGCTGAGGCTGGTGTAGATGTAGATGAGGAGGATGATGCAGATGTTGAATTCACTCTCCCCTATGACATTGAAGATGATTACGAGCCTGAGCTGCTGTTAATGCCAACCAATCAGCCCGTTAACCAGCCCATTCTGGCTGCTGCTCAGTCTCTACACCGGGAAGCAACCAAGTGGTCTAGTAAGGTACTCCTGAGTCCCGGGACTGATCCGCGTGCATCCGGCCACTTGGAACGCTGACACATTTGCATCACTCCTGATCCCTGCTGGGCCCTGCCATCCTGAATGAATAAGTGTGTCTGCACATCATTTTAAGGACTGAGAGTGCCTTCACAAGTTTGCTAGATCTGTTTGTCAGTGCCGGATTGAAGCTTGATTGGGGTCACTTATTAATATTCAAAGACTTCCTCTCCCTTTGCATCTGCCTGGTCTTCTTTGTTATGGCAGTTTTCAGATTTTAATAGGGATTGTCTTCCTCCCCTTTGGTTCCTTTTTCCATTCACGTGGGCTACCTGGGAAGCCATGGTAATGGTTTCCTAATGACTTCCGGATACAGCAGAGTTACAGAATTGAAGAAGTCATTTAAGGTGTCTATTGTGCTTGGCCTCAATTGATGCCGCCAATTAACATCCCTTCCAACAAGGAATGGCTTTGTATGGCAGTGTTTGTGGAAGAGACTGCCTGACTGCTGGCTTGCACTGGGCTGTATTGCAAATGCTGGTCTTGAGAGAATTCTTTTCTGAAGAAGCTGCACTGAATGCTGTTAGCTGTTGAATTGAGATCCTGTCTATATCAAATCACTGGCAATCTGACGAGGTTCAGACATTCACAAGTAGCCTGTCTTCTGTCTAAGCACAAATGTTTGCAAGACTGGGCACTTTTCATAGCATGCTGCAAAAAATAAGGTTGGTGTCCCATAACAAACAAAAGTTAGGGGAGTGTGCATATGTATGTGTGTGTGTATACTTACATAGATAGTTCTACTGAACCATTTTAATAAAAAGGGCTTTAAAAATGTTCTTGTCCTTTTCAGATTCTGGTGCTTGGATAACTTGTTAGACACTGATCCTTCTACGTGAAAACATGGAAAAACTTTGTTATGTCGTTTATATCCTAACTGGTTATAGTAGCAAACTGTTTAGCTAATAGGCCATGGTAACAAATAGTTCAGCTGTTTGGGTCACTGTATCTGTAAAATGCCTGGGATATCATCTTGAACTTGCTCGTAGTGAGTCACACAAGTGTGTGCACAGGGTACAGGATACTTTGGCTCAGCTAGGTTCTCACTGTGTTCACTCCTTGCTCTGAACTCCATTGGTCATTATCTGATTATTCCAGGGGAAGGGTGTACTAATACTTAAACTCACTCTGCTGCTATTTCATCCACACAGTAGGAATGCTTCAAAGCACCAAATAGTTCTCTTGTGACTAACAACTTTCTATGAAAGGGAATAAGATAAATACACTAAATGTACTGACAGACTACTAACAATCAATCAGTTAGGTCTGCTTTCCCTTGCACTAGGTTTCTCTTTGGAACAGTGTATAAGAAATGGGTTTGCCTTAGTCACAATTAATTCATATATCAAATACTTCTCAGATGTATTGCTGTGACTGTAAATTTTGATGTACAAGAAATCTTGATTTTAATATAAGAAATATCAGTGGATTCTCTTTTAATAATCCATGTTCTTCTCTCCTGGAAGCTTTATTTTAAAGAGAGAGATTGTATCAAAAAAGATTTATTTTCAAGGAATAATTTTAAAAGAAGTAAAAGTTGCATCTCACTTCCACATTACCGGTGACAAAAGTTATATGTGTTGGATTCTTTTCCATTTATCCTTTGGCATTATTAGCAGCATAGCTGGTGCTATAACAACTTCAGTTTCAGATGTCACTGAAAATCCCATGCTCAACTGTTACAACAACAACTGGTTTAACAGGTTGTTTAGCACTTTTTTTTAACTTTAAAAGAAGTATTTTTTTGGGGAAAATCTGGAATTTCAAATGCTAATAACATGCTTTATCCTAAAATCTAGTCATCAGAGCAGTAACTCATTCCATGGATAAACTAACACTTTACAACTTCTTTTTCAGTTTTGAAGTAAGCTTTTTTTCTCTGAGCATTTAAAAAAATGTCAGAAATAAGTAGTTAGTAGAGATCTTCCCTGTTCCTTGAAGAAACCCCCTCTGTGTTCACAAGTGGTTCTTCCATCCTTAACCACTTTGAGTGTTTCTGCTGAGCAGTGACGTGCTGGCAGGAGCAGTGACCGTGTCATTCCATGCAGGGCAACGACATCATTGCGGCGGCGAAGCGCATGGCGCTGCTCATGGCTGAGATGTCGCGCCTGGTGCGAGGTGGCAGCGGCAACAAGCGTGCCCTCATCCAGTGCGCCAAGGACATCGCCAAGGCCTCCGACGAGGTCACCCGGCTCGCCAAGGAGGTGGCCAAGCAGTGCACGGACAAGCGCATCAGAACCAACCTCCTGCAGGTAACCAGGCAGCTGCTCAATGCTGCTTCTGCTGTGCCTCTCTCACTGGGGGCGAGCACGGGACTTGTGCCAGGAAATCATAGTGTCTTCCCTTGGCTTGTAAAGTTTTGTCAAGGTCTGTGTTTTTAGACCCCATGGGAATATATATATGTATATATGCACTCATACATACATATATATATATTTATGTGAACATATATTCTGTAAAGTTAGAACTTGATGTCAAAAGAACTTCTGAAAAAATACTACGCTACAAATACTGATCTCTCCTAAGTCAGCATTGTTTTGTTTTTCATTTACTCATTCCTTTGTATCAAAGAATAGTACCAGAAATTCAACATTTTTTTTTTCAGTCTCAGGAAAATATATATATATCATGCTATTCCTAACCAAGCAGACATTTGAAAGGAAAAGAAGAACAGAATGTTGTCTCTATTCCAAATACTCCCGAAGCAAGTAAAATAAGATTCAGGTATCCTACCAATATTTATCAGATAGTCTTGAAGGTGTAGGATCACCTCTATGCTCATTCATATTCCAATAGTAAAAGAAAATAAAACATTTTAATGTAGTGGTTCAATTTACAATATGAAGTTGTTTTTGTCTCTATTACTTAGGTCTGTGAGCGAATCCCAACCATCAGTACACAGCTGAAAATTCTCTCCACCGTCAAAGCTACCATGCTGGGCAGAACTAATATCAGTGATGAAGAGTCAGAACAGGTAAGAGGTGTAAAGACTGATTGTAGCATGGAATTGTTGATCACTTTTATGGGGACAAATATACAACCTGATCTGTCAGATATATTCTGGGAACTTGATGTTGAAGCTCATCTCAGCTGTTTAAGGAGAGTAACTTTAGTACAGCACCTTGGTTTCTGGCTCAAACGCTACAGTTTAATAGAGGAACAAGTCAAAAAGCTACTCGGGTTCCAATTTTGTGACAAGCAACTTGTTAATCTCCTGCTTTGCCCAGTAAAAAGTGGAGGGAAGGACTCGCCACTGCAGACTGGACCTGGGAGGGGCAGGGGCGCCCTCGGGTGGATTCCCGGGGAAACGTTTGTTTTCCAACATCATCTCGAGTCCCCTGCAGCTCAGTTACCTTCCAAATGCATCGTTTCAGGAGAAGTCTCACAACTTTGGCTTCTGAGAGAGGTTATTCTACTTAGTGACATGAAGGTTGTATTCAAATTTTGCACAAATACACGGTGAGGAACGGGAAAGTTTTGTTTTGAGTTAGGATAATGCTGGTTCCCAGGGACAGTTAATTCACTTGTATTTTTGTAGTTTCAGGCAGCAGACTTAATATATTTGTACTGGGAGTTCTTGTGCACAAAGGGATTACATGCTACTATCCTAGTCATGGTATTTACTGATATATTGGAAATTCTTCTTTTTCTTGACAGGCAACTGAGATGTTGGTTCATAATGCCCAGAATCTCATGCAGTCTGTGAAGGAAACTGTGAGAGAAGCTGAAGCAGCATCCATTAAGATAAGAACAGATGCTGGATTCACTCTTCGCTGGGTCAGAAAGACCCCATGGTATCAGTAAATACTTGCCACATTAGTATTGTTTTCTGTAACATAAAATGCCTTTTTTTGGAAACAGAAGAGATATATTAACAGCAGAAGGTGCTGTATACATGAGCTTAAGATTAGCTTATGCTAATGCCCCATTCTAAGGGTATGAATTATAAGATAATGCATTTCAAGTGTCTTTGGAACACATTTGATACCCAACACCTCTAATTTGCTGCCAACAATAGACAGTTCTTATATTTAATTTTTTTTCTATTTTTTTTCCTTTTCAAGATTCTCTTAGTGAATTCTGTACTCCCAGAAGCACATTTCATTTATGCACTGTATAGTTTCCATGTGGTGATATAAAACATGGACCTTACTATAAGCTTGTCTTGAGAGTTTAGGACACTTGGTTACTTGGCAGTTTTTTAGGGACAATCATTGACACAGAAACATTCAACTTCTCAACAGGACTTTATCTGGCTATTCTAAAACCATGCAGAAATGATGGAAGGTGTGGGGTTTTTGATTAAAAGAGGGAAGGTGGGGCAGCAGAACAGTTGTAAACTGAGGATTAAAGCTCCATGTCTGTAATGCTTTTTGCTTTTGATTCTTGCCTGGCAACAGTACTTTACCAGAAACTGGAGCTGTCTCTGTTGCCCTCCTGTCACCCTGTAGGTAGGCATTCCAGAACTCTTGTACTGTACTGAAAGGTTTTGCAGATGTTAGTGGCACACTGTTGACAGCTTGAGCCTTATGGCTGGAGACCTTAAATCATGGACCTCTTTCCTTGCCCAATTCAGCAATGTACTGAGCTGAAAAATCCTGGTTCTGTTAACTTAGCTGCATGTCCAGGACCAGAAAATGCCACATGCTGGCTCTTTCTTTTTGAAAACCAAATGAGCACATGCAATTATTCTTATTTCCCTCATCCCTCCATCTAATGTTATTCCAGCCGCTCAAGGTGAAAATTAGAAGATAAAGATATTCAGTTTAAAAGTACCTTTAGCCTCACTGCTCTTCTAACAATGTATAAGCTTCTTGAAACCTGAGCTCTGCAGGGGCATGAAACCCTCTTTAGGTAAGCTGGTGCCTACCAGCAAATGGTGGTTCCTAATGCTGCACATACCTCATTATTTTTACCACTTGTGGAGTTTGGAATCTCAAAATCTTTTTTTTTCAAGTGAATTGAACAAAGTGTTACTATATCTTTTAAAAAAATCCCAAACAAAATGAATAAAATAAAAACAATAAAACCCCCCTCAAACCCCCTCCCCTTACTAAAACAGACTTATGATGTTTTATACTTCCATAGTTGAATCTGCCTTCATATATATATATGTGTATATATATATACACACACACATATATTCATACCTGTTCATTTAATGGAAAGGAACACTTATTTGAGAATGAGTTTGCAAGGAATACTTGCAGACTTTTGCCCAAATCAGCACTGACCTCATAATACCCTCATAATTTGCTGAGAATTGTTGCACGATCAAACCACCTTGCATAGAAGTGTCCTTGGGGAAAAACGTCTCAGTCTTAACAGCTCAAAGGAAGAGACACAGCACACTCAGGCTGTCCTCTACCTGCCTGCCACAGTTATTCTGTGCTTGGACCTTCTCCCCTCCACCCCCTTTATTGCACTGTTATCTAAAAAGGGAAGTTAAACTGTTGATAATAAAACTGTCTCAAACTGACCTCAGCAAGAGAAGGCATGTGTTCTTCTTGAATTTGCTCCTTGTGTCTGGGTATCATGAAATATTTGGTACTTAGGGTCTTTCCTTAGTACTCTCTTCTTGCAGTTACCTGCAACAGGAAGAGGAAGGAAGGGGTGCCAGAGCCTTAACCTGGATGCATTTGGTTGGTTTATATCAGATCTTTAGCATAATTTTAATGTAGTAATTTCTATTTAATAGTACATAACACTGAATATGTAGGGATTATTTTAAAGGGATTTTCTAAATAGTCTTCCTGTATTGCTTTTCAATGCTCCTCACATCCCCTCATCCTGCTCCTGCCATCCAGGCTTCTCTGTGAGATTTTTTTTTTTAATTATTATTATTTTAGCATCACTGTTTAGTTGCTTGAATGATATTAATGCAATATTACTAATGCCTTTAATACATAATTGTTTATGCCAAAGATCACTTTTTGTTTTTTGAGGAATGTTTGCAGGAGAATTATGAATCATGGTTGCCTTTGATATTCTTCCAGAATGTTTGCTCTAAGTTCTCGAACTATTTATAGAAGCCGAGATACTTGACCACCTTATGCAATTTCTGCATTTTTGAACACTACTGGTCTTCAGACCTGATGTGCAGCAAAAATTTGAACAAGACCATGAATGTCACTTAGAAATGTTTTACCACTATAAAACTTTGTTTATAAACCAAATGTATTGTATAGTCTAATGTTTTCAACCTTTCTTTGGTTCTGTTAAAACAATAAAAATGCATTTGTACGAAAATCAGCTTCTGAGTGTTCATGATAACAGCAGTGGATGATGCTGTAACAAGAAGAGCAGCAAAAAGCTAAAGCAAAAGAACAGTTGTTTCTACATGTTCTGAACAGAAAGAAAGTGCAAAGTTACTCAAACAGGAGAAGATTAAACAAAGGTTTTTTGTCTTTTGTGCCTGTCCAACTAGTAATTAAAGAATTTACTGGAAGCTGTGTTCAGTGGGAGAGGAGATTTTCCTGAGACCTGACGGTCATCTGCTGTGTTGTGAAAACTTAAAATGGGGTTGGCCTGGTCCTTTCAGTAAGGGAAGAACTGCTACTCTGACCAGCATCTTGTTAATGTGAATTTTACTTCCGAAAGTGAATGCAGGGGTAATGAGTATGAAACCACTGTTGTATTTCCTTCACTCCATCACTGTAAGAACATCTTATAAACATTTCTTCTCACTAAAAATTTCTACCAGCACACAATGTTCTGACTTGTTGGAACCAATGTTTTATTGGTACTGTAGGACCAAACATAGCCTCATAGTCCCAGAGTATTTAGTAATAATTGGTAAAATTCAGAGTTTTGTACTATTCACAGTTCTCTCCATATCTGAAAGAACATGAGACCCTGACAGACAACCACCTTTGTCAGCACTCCCAGAGCTGGACGTGAGAGAAGGGGAGATCAAGACTTGGCAATGTAATTCCTTGCTAATGATACTTATTCCCTAAACTCTGCTCTTCAGAGAAGTGCTGGTACATTATTTTTTTCAAACAGAACAGGAACACGGGCCCTCTTCTGCAGTTGAGCTTCCTGTGTTTGGAGATACAAGAGGGAACCAGCACATGTACAAGGAAAGGTACTGGCCTCACACACCTGCAGCCATCTTCTTGACAGAACACATCTGCATGCCTAGACTGGTTTCCTAAAGGTGAGTGCAGTTCTTGCTGACAGTGAGTTGTGGTGATGAGCTGGGCTTTCAGTTACTGTGGGAGCCTCCCTGGTGCCCGAGGTCCTGGGGCGGGCAGGGCTTGTTCAGTCACACGTGGGAGGCAGTGCTGGGGTCAGGACTGGAGCTCTGACACTTCTGTATGTCCTAGCTCAGGAAAGGTGTCAGCTCTGAAAGGCCCTGGGGCAGCATTTCCAGGCTGCTAATGCAGAGAGAAGCTCCAGCTGCTCAGATGTCAGCTTGGGATATTACCTGTTGGCTCTGAAAACAAGATTTCTTCTACAAGTACAGTAACTGAAGGATGCCATCTGCTGAAACACAGAACACTGGTTCTTCATAGTGCTGTTTTATCTGCTGTAATTTTAGAAATTCAGAATGGTTGTTTATGGCCAAGTTTACCCTAATGATATTACTGAAGTTGCAGATAGAGACTGTATGCCCATTTCTTTCCTTAGTGACTTGCTGCCAGGGTTCAGATGGATTTCCCCTCCTCTTTCCAGACTGATCATTTTTTTGTCCCAGTATTTGAAATTTTGACTAAGCGGCTTTGCTTCAGATGAAGAGTAGGAACCAAAGCTAGAACCTACTCATTGATTTGTAAGCCAAACAGGTTAGACAAACAAAGGGTCTCCAGTATCCCATCCTTAATTAATACTGACCAAATGCATGGTTTGGAAGCTGATAGCTACTCTGAGTATGTATTGGTTTAGAGAGATGGGTTTGTCAGTGTATAACAAGAAGTTCAGTCAGCTTTGCTCTGACTGTTGAGCCTTTGAAATATCATAAATAAATATCAGTCCTCCATTTAAAAATAAGAAATATGAAAGAGACCTTCCCTATTGTGCTATAACAGCCTTTTAAAACTGAGCAGCTGCACAGTGCTCAAGTTCAGGAAAGACGTGGCAAACAGTCATTGATTCATAGTGTA
>NW_005054300.1:12937933-12956947 GCF_000277835.1 Geospiza fortis
TAAGGTGAGACGTATTTGCAGTGGAGTTCCCTTTATTTCAGAACATTAAAGCACACAACCATTAAATACACTTGACACGTCTACTGTGCTATCTAAAAAGCTACACTCGAAGGTACACACTGCACAGACCTGGTGGCATCCACTTCAAACAAGTGGAACATCTAAATCAAAGCAAAGGCTTCACATAAAAAATAGATCTTGCTCTCTGCAACTGTATTCTTAAAAAAAATGATGGGGATGATGAGATTGAATGGAAAGAAAGTGGATTACTGAAGCAACAATCACCTCCCAGATTTAATGCAGGATGTTATTTTTATCAGCTCATCTGCAGCTGGCAGAAATGAAAGCTGATTAAGGCAAATGCTTCTTAAGAAAGGCGACTTCTTGTAAACAACACAGAAATTATTTTTTTTCTTCATCAGAAGCTTTTTCTGGAGTGACACTTGCAATGTCCCAGACCCTGTGACCCCTGCCCCTCTCACTGCTCTCTGTTTCTGAAGGGATTATGTGTTGCTTTGTGGAATGCCAGCTCACAGCTGGCTGTGGGTGGAACTGAGCTTTCTTTGCAGGTGCCTGCAGCAGCAAAACATGCCACCAGAAGACTTTTCCAGTGGCCTGTCTGGCCTTCAGAATGTGCTTGACCTCAGGGCTTTGGTATCTGACTGGCAGTGTAGTGTTTGCAACACTCTGTGGGTTGCCCATATCAAACTATTCACCAGCACAACAATTCAGTAAAAAAAGAGTGAAAGTGTAATAGAAAAAAAGTATCTTATTTTAAAGCCATATTAAGAAAAACTAAGCTATGCTTTCATTTTAAGAGCTGCTGTGCACAAATGCTTTGATCCCAAACTAATCAGTGTCTATTAATTAATTGGCACCTAACCAACATAAGTCACAAAGCAGTCAGGTTTTTTAAGGGGAATTTCCTCTTATCATCTTCTCATGTCCTGACTTGGAATTTTCCTGCTTTTGTAATGTATTTGACACCTTTAAAAGGCTTGTATTTTTCTCCATACATGTCTAGGCGATTCACTTTCAGTCCTGAAAAAGACAGAGACAAGTACAAAGTTAAAAGCAGAAGGCTCAGAATCACAGCAGTCTGATCAGAAACCCAGCTGCCTTGAGAGCACATTAGGATTGGTTAGGAAGCTTGTTTTCCTTTCTTTCACAAGTTCATCCGGTTTGGAGTGGCAGATGAGAACATTCTTGTCACCTAATCATAGCTGTCTTGGCAGGGCAACACCTTGTTTCTCTTCTACTCCATAAGCCAACATCCTCCTTCCAAGAGATGAACTATGGAACAACCGAGTCTATCTTCCACAGCTCCTGTACACTGCACTCCTTTCCAATCGTGGAGATGAAGCAAAGGACAAGTTTTAGAATTCTTTTCACTCCAAGCCACAATTGCAAGAACCAGCAATGCCTCTGCTATTCCTTGAGGAAGGCTAGTAGCTATTAAATACCTACAGCTTCAGACTGTTCTGTGCTTTCTCACAGGTCCATTGTCTTTGGTGTCCAGCCACTGGAGTAGCTGTATCTTGTAAGATTTAAACTAGTTCAGGAGGAAACTGCAGGATTCTGTTCTTACACAGGAACTGTTGTTTACTCCAAATAGGGGCCAAAAAGACCATACCATAGCCTGGTACCTATCCAGAGAGGTACCACATGTACTGCCACCAACACTCATCAACTGCCTTCAATCATCCTCCTCCTCCTGTGCTTCTCTGAATGTGAGTTCTTGCATCGTTAGAGCCTTAGTCCTGCAAAGCTTGCTTGGAGAAGCACTTTACACAGGGACAACTCACATGATTTAAGTGTTTGCAGACTGAGGCCTTGTCTGCTTTAAATTTACTTTTGCACTTACCCTATAGACTTCATTCTGCTTTTACTTGCAAATTGTTGCAAAGATGAAAAACTAACCAGCTCCAGAAGGAAAGAATAAGAAGGGCATTCTTCAAAATTGATGCATTCTTATGACCACTAGCAAGGGCTTTAGTGGTACGAGGCTAAAGCATGTCAGGAGCAGCACACTAAATCATCATGCATCAATCTTCACTAAAAGGATATGTTTGCATGTTTAATGCACCAGTCAACAAAGAAAAATCCATTCTTCTGTATACTTCTCCCAGTCTTTCTTGAGCAAAACAATTGGGAATTCACAATTCCCAGCAAAGAAAGCTTCCATCAAGGGTAACCGTCAGGTTTGGGTAAATCAGACTTTATCATTTTGGATCAAGCTGACTTCAGATCTGCACCTCCAATTAAATGATTAAGTGTTTCCCACTTCATTTCCTACACCAGCTCGTTCTGCCAGCACCAATTTCATGTAACACCCCCCCACTCACCTGAAATTGCAAGCTGTTGTATCTTAAACTGGATATTTAAACTTGGGTTCTCCTCTGGCTTGGGGGCTCCAGACTGCAGGTTCACCATGCCCTTCAGGTTTGGTAGCTTTTGAGGGGTAATTTTGCCCACGTCCCATGTTAGCACCTTGTCAGGAAGGAGAGAATAGTTGTAGTAGCATTCTAGGAAACAATCTATGAGGTCAAGTTCATGTCCAGCTTTTAGTTTGCAGGCTGGGTACCAACAGTAGCCTGGGAGCCCTGAGAACTACCTTACTGGCTGGGAGAGAGCTCCTGCAGATATGGGGTCTTTTTTCTCACCCTGTCAGTGTGGGTCTGTGCACTGAGAACATCTTGTTCCCTTTGCTAAGGATAATTGACCCTGATGTCTGTTTGGGTCAGCTGGATCCATGAAGCCAAGACAGTAACCAGCACAGAGACCACAGAAACTTAAACACAAGAATGAGGAGGGTAGGAGCAAGGCACTGGCCCAAAGGAGATTGTCCAAGCCAGACTAACTTTCTCAAGGCTCACTTGTTTGCCATTGATTCTTACACTCACTGGAGAAATGTGGAACCAAGCAGGCCCTTTACTCACCCACAAGAGGTGGTTAATTTGTTCTTATCATAAAGTCATAAATGCAGAAAGACCTCAATTCTCTATGCTTTTAAAAATGTTTGCAGTTTCAATTCACCTAGTTATCCCAACTCTTGATAAAAACAGTAAAATTATTTCTGCAGAGAGATTTTGTTGGTGCTTTTCTTTTAAAAAGATCAAGGTCTATTGTTTTTGAAACAAAATGCTACTTGGAGACTTCTCCCTAACAATTTTAATGAATTGCTGACTGAGATATTCCAAGGGCAGCAGAAAGCTCAGAGGAGGGTATTAGAGCCAGCAGAATGGTTTGGCTCAAACTGCTTTTCAGCAAAATGGCTCCTGGGTACTAAAAGGCTTCAGGAGCTTTATGAAATTTAGGTCTCAAACCCCAACTCAGCGGCAAGGAATCAGGAGCCCAAGACGTGTTACTTCAGACACTTTATTTTCCTCTGTGTCTTTAGGCAGATCTTTTCTAAGAAATTTTTTCTCATCTCCTGCTCCTAGTTTTTCTGCCCATTTTCAAGGCTAGTGCATTTTCTTTAGAAAAATATGTTTCCACAACATATATGCAAAATATAGTATGGCTGAAACTATGGGCAAAACACTGCTGCATCCACTAAGAAAAGACATTAGTGGGTGAAAGAGCAGGGTGAAAAGAGAGGGAAGGGAAGGAAAAGGATACTATCATAGTCAGAAATCAGAGCTGGTGTGTAGCTAAGTTTGAAAAAGCAAATTTTAAAGGTAAATTTTTAATTCATAAACATGTGCTGAACAGACCTCTCTGCCAAGTGTGGAACACTGTTCCAGTATTCTGCAATATGGGTGACTTTAGTAATGCCATCTTCAATATTTAAATAAATAAAAATTCATGACTTACTTTAGTAACTGGGTCAAATGTATAGCTGCCTTGTGTAGCAGTGAGGTTCATGTTAAGTACAGCCTTTGGCATGTGAACTGTCATGACCACTCCTTCTACTGTTTTCCCCATATTCTGTTTTGGTCCAATGGTAACATCAAATCTTCCTGAAGAAGTATTTTCCTTAAAGCTGATCATGTGCTTCACATATACAGGAATTGCCACCAAGCTGAAAAGAGAAGACAGTAGTTGAATGCATCCTGGCTACTTCTCTGCTTGAGAAATCAAAACACTTTCTCATAAATGGGTCTTATGTTTCTGGTAGGTGTTCAAGTTAGAACTGGTTTGTTTCAGAAGTGATAAATGAAGTGATACTCTGCTCCTCAGCAGCATTGCTGAAATGATTTTATCAGCAGAGAATCACAGGAAAAAAGATTTTCTTTATTTTTGTCCAACTACCTTGTCCTATTCTTTCTTCATCTGGTTGCTATTTTGTTTTTTTTTTTAAAGTAATCTCACTGAGCCAAATCTCAGAAGAGCCACTAGTCAAATCAGGCTTTAGTTTGCAAAATCTGCAGTTTGGACTTTTTTTGCTTTACTCTCTTCATGAAGCTCAGAGTCCTCCAAGTACACAGAGACTTACTCATAAAGCATCTAGCACCAACAACAGTTACTAGGACTGAATAGGCCTATATCGCTCTCATGTGTGATTTACTCCACTGAAAATCTGTTGCTGAGTATCTGCAGGTCACTGAGAAATGGTTTTCTTCTTCTAGTAGGGACAGAGCAACAGCTGAGACAAAACCTGAGCACACACATTTCAGAACAATGCAAATTCCCCCTTGCAAGGAGGAATGTGCTGTTCCTCAGGTGGAAAGCAGCAGTGTGTGTAGCTGGAGGAGCAGAGTGCCTGGAGGGAAACGCACTTCTGGGAACTGACGCGGTAGGAGATGAGCCTGAAGTTGCCGTCGGGAGGAATAAAGGACAGGACCCGCTCAGACTCCCAGCGCTTGAAGCGGATACAGGGATGGAAGCTGACGTCATCCAGCAGCCGTGGGTTCTGGAAGGAGTGCCACAATGGTAAGTGCAATCTCATCAAGTACCAGCAGTTTGAGCCAGCTACTGAACTCTACCCAATTCCTATTTCTTAGACTCTGAGTAGCCATGACCAGAGACATGTTACTGAGCTAGATGGATTTCTGATCTGACCTGGAACAGCAGCTCCTGTGAGGGTATTTTTATGTACACACAAAAGCCATTCCAACTACTGAACAATGCAGCTTCTACAATATAACTTGTTACTTCATATGTGTAACACATGAAATAGTGACAGTGATCTCAAAGTTGTTTAACTCTGTTCACTAAGTAAAATAAATCCTGAGCAATTAAGATTCCCAAATATAGGCTGAATTTACCATGAAAGACAGAGAAAGATCTGGCATTCCTTAGAGCTTAATACATGAATCAATAACGCCTTGGATTTCTGCAAAGACTGTGGAACCTGCAGAGAAAAACAAGACACTTAACATTATTATGAAAGGCCTAACAGATGTGGTGAAGTGCAGCTAGAAGGCACAGATGACATTTGCACAACACTCAACAACATGCCAGGCCCAGCTAGGAAAGGTCATTCCAGTTACCTGTGTCCTGGGCAGCTTGCTAAAATACATGAGCCAGAGCAAACAGCCTGTTCCAAAATGGCTCATGATACTTGTGCCAGCTGTTACACAGGACTTGTACTTGATGTGCTTGAACTGGTTGCCAGCAATAAGCATATAAGAATTTCATAACACACCAGCTCTGAATCTTTTCTTTCACCCCTGTCCCTGGTCTCCAGAAAACTAGCAAGTGGTGTAGTGGTGCAGGGAAATTGAAGCATATCAAAACAGTTAATGTCAAAATGCAGTAAGTTGGTAAAGGAAGTTTAAAAATGAAATTAAATATTCATCTTGATGTTAAATAAATCTATAGCAAAAAAACCCAAACCCCAAAGCAAGAGTACCAAGCATTTTACCCAGGAAATGCTCATTTCCTGAAATATCTTCTAAGTATAAAAAGGCATAAGCAGGACTCTGGACTAATTAATTAACTCCACATGCAAAGGTAATTTTAGAAGATAGGTAGAAAGTGGCTTATCTAGGCAAGGGAAAGGAGAAATGGTGGCTTTATACTTTGAAAAGAAGTGATCCTATTTCAGGTTAAAGCAGTTGACCATATCCCTATGAAACAAGATAACCTCCCTATTCTAGGGGAGCAACCTTATCTGCCTTAGTCTTGGTGAAGGCTATAAAGAGGGGTTCTTGCATTGCTGGTCCCCAAGGGATCAGAGCAGAAAAGAGTAGCTATGACTACTGCAGCAGATCCTCAGTAGGAAATGAAACACTCAGTACACACTGATTTGGCCTGAAATACACACAGAAATTCACCATGATACCTTCTCAGACTAAGCACTCACACCACTCCTGGGAATTCTAAGGAGCCAGGACAGTAACACAGTCATCAGCATGCTCTATAAGGGCCCTGTAAGGGCCACCTTCTTTAAGCTTCAAGGTAGGGAGTGTAAGAGCTGCACAATGGCTTTTTATGACTCTCCACTTCAACAGTGGCCAAAGCATTTGCTGAAGTGGTGTACAGAGTCAAACCAACACTGACACTGCTACAACAACAGCACTGAATGAATAATCAGAGGTTTGCTCCCTGCCCCACACCACCACAAAAAGGTGTCCTGCAGTCTTCACCCTTGCTAACTGCTGGCCCCAGTACTGAACAAAACAGCAGGTTCTTGCCCACAGCTTTGCAGTTTTCTTTTTGCATTATTTTTTTTCTTTCTCTTGGCATACAAGTTATCAGGTTCCAACTCAAAGTTAAATCTCAGAATAAAGACTTCTGTATTTGAAAATGATATGTTTCATTCACAGAAAAGAAAGGAGTATTATTATGCTTCATAATATCTGGCTCCTTAAATATAAGGAAAACAACATTGTCCAACTATTTTACACCAAGTTTAGCTTGCTATCAGAAGAAAGCTAATAAAGGATTTTGTCTTGCTCACTTGAGGGCCTTCAAGGACTACAGTACATTGTTGACAGTAACAATGGGAGATAATTTTCTCATCACATTTCAACTACTTTTTTAACCATTTATATCTGTTATGAGATAATCAACTTACAAACAGAAAACAGACTTCTTGTGGATGTTCTCGAAGCAGCCCAGAGAATAATGCTGTTTAAAGATGAACTGAAGAAATACACTTAAGCTCATCATTTTAAATTGAATATTTCTACCTAAGATATTAATGCGTATATATAAAACATATGCAAAAAAATAAGAAGGTTGGACTGTATTCTCTCTAAAACATCACTAGCTACATGTAAACACACTTGAGAGACAAATTTCAGTTTGCAAGGCATCTTACCTGATTTGTCTATAATTGCATCAATTTCTTCAATGACATCAAAATAGGCCTCGTTGTTCGTGTATTTTACTCCTGCTCTGCGCCAGGGAATGTTGGATAACTGTCCAGTGGGAAGTGTGTCTCCCACATTACTACTGCCTTAAAAATGAAAAGGAACTTAAAATCAGTCATTAATTACAAAAGGAATGTTTCAACTGCCAAAACTAAAAATCAGGGCAAGCCTTGCCCCAGGTACTGTTGGCTAGAGCCTGGACCCTTCGATGTTATTTGTGAGGTGACATGAAGGCACTGGAGCCACGTGTCCAGACTTAACAGCTTTCAGACTGCATCTTGCACAGCAAAATACAATACTCAAGTCAGCAGGAGGTTTGAGTGGGAATAGATGTGGGGTTAGATCTTCTGGAGGATTTCATCACTAATTCAAGACAAGACAGCTCCCTGGCTTAAGCCTGCTTCCCCCTTCTCCTAAGAGTTTTAGCTGGATGACTTCAGGGCTGATTAACAGGTAAGAGTCATTAACAAGAAAGATGTGTAAGAAGCCTTAGGGAGGGCTCCTACAATCTTTGCTTGGAGCTGGTGTTAGGCTGAAGGTCTCACCCTTGGTACCCATCTGAGCTACCCTGCATCAACATGACAGCCGTGTCTATACCTGACCATGTGTCAAATCGATCCAGACCCTGGCCCAGACTGGACTTTCTGGCTGGACCTGTCCCATTCTGATGGATGTTACTGGCACTCACTGAGCTGTAGATGACCTGGTAATCATCTGATCCAGTCCCTGACCTGTTGCATCAACTTCTGGGCTCCTGACCAATGATACCACTGTCCCTGCCTGCCTTGCTCTCACCCTTGCCTCCTGGTTCTCAATACCACCCAGCATGAGTACAAGGCTTCCTGAGTTATAAAGTAAATTGACAATACTTTAAAAAGAAAAAAGAAAAATCTTATCACTTCTGAGGCTTAGGTGACTGATGCCAGAATCCCAGCACAGTGTAAACAACTCCCTCTGCTAGAAGTAGGTCTTGGGATAGGGCCACAGCTCATGCTGACTTGTGCCCTTTAGCACAATGAACATGGTAGTGTGTCCTGCCACGTGAAACAGCTTCACGGAGAAGCTGGTGGCCAGCAGGTATCATTTCCACAAAACCTGCTTGGGCAGGCCCTAGCCTGGCAGGCAGAAAACAGAAGTTTTCACTCCTTTGAGCTAGTAGAACCCCTTCCTAAAGTCCACCCCTGTATATGTTATAACTCAGGGGGGAGTTTTAACTCATTTCTTCACTCCCACTGCATCTCTAAAGAGGAGCAGTTTCTGTCTGTCCCTCAGCAGCCTTGCAGGGTGCAGTAGTGCTGCCAAGCCAGGTAGATAGGAGACCTCTCAGGCTGCTGTTTCCACCTGCTCAGTGCCACTTGTTGACAGTGACAAGATGCAGGCTGCCTTGGGCAGGCACTTTAGGCTCCTAGGGAATTTTAATAAAGTTTTAGATAAAACACTTATTTTCAAAAGTGTAAATACTAGCATTCCAATCCACATGTAAAAAACCTAGCTAAACTCCAAATAACAGAAATTTAACTGATGAGATTTATACTCAAAGACTAAACCATACCTACTACCCTAAAGAGCAGCTCCTCTGAGCATTAGGTGTGTGGCCGTGCAGCCCAACTAGTCCCTTCTCTAACACAATGTACCAGTGACTGTCTTGCATCTCTCTGCCCATGTGACACTCATGGCTCACCTCCCTTGCACCCACTTGCCAGACAAGCAGATTCCACCAGCTCAGCTGACAGACATTTGGCTTTATCACTGCAAGACAGACCCATTTACAACAGCCTGAAATCAGTTGCGAAATCAAATCCATACGAATCCATGTGCTGCTCGGTGCTGGGGGCAGGGTGGAAGATGAGGACAGGCTGTTTGCTTCGCTTCACACTATCTGTTCCCACCCATCAAGAATTTATTACATATCTATTATTACATATCTATTATATACCTTTCTATATGGATAACCTTCTCCAGTGCCCCTCAGTTATTCAAGGCTTGGGGTGAGCTCTGTACCAATCCCAGAGCACCTGTCTCCAGTATGTCCTGACTGTGTCCTGAGCTGCTGTTCCTGAGGGACTTCAGCAGCTGTGGCTGAACCAGGCAGTGCCTCCGAGGACAGCAAAGGGGCCAGGCATAAACTGCAAATAAGGAGGCACTTGTTTTCATTCAACTCCTATTGATGAGAAGTGGCAGGACAGTGCCCTCGCCTTACAGATTCCCACCAAGATATTATTTTTTAGCTAATTTTAGAAATTTAGAAATGATGGGCCTTTTTTAAAACAGCCTCATTGCTGAAATTACATATTTTCATACCTGTGATGGAGTTGACAACAGAGCGCAAAATTGTGGGAGGCTTAATCAGCTCCTTCAGTATGTTAGATTCTGTTGCCAGTGGAAAGCCATTGTCTAGCATTTCTTCTAGAAGTTCATACACAATTACTACATTGTCCTTAATTGCAGTCTCAGAACATTCACCGAAGTAATCCTATACAAATTCAGAGATTACAAAAGAGAGGATTTTTATTCCTATTAGAATGCTTTGCAAAAGGAAGTTTGTTCGTTTTTTTCTTACAGAAACCCTCCAATATATGAAGTCATTTTAGTGCCTAAACTATTTCTATAGTCTGATAGCATCATATTGTTAATGTTATATTTATCACCTAGCTGAAAATAAATACAAGCATGAACAGTGAAATAATGTAATGTGGTGTGCTACTGTTTATGTTACAAAGGTCCTTCTAGTTGTGAACATGAACACATCTTCAGTTACAAGACTCTTTTAAAATAAAGATACTATCATTTGGAAATGCTCAATCTTCACAGCATTTCCTTTATATAAAGTATCTGTGAAATTGGTTGAGAAGTGGCTTCTTTGCAGCCCTTTCCTCACTACAGCGTGCATGCTGCCTGACTACATGCTCCTTCTTCCCGTCTACGTAACATTAATAGTACAAAAGCTTACAGAAAAAAACCCCAGCATTTACAAAGTCAGATTCGGGTTCTGGTGCTTGTGAGTGCACAAAACAAACCTCTTTTGTCCTTTGTACTCTATAAACCTGCTTGACTTAAAAATTGCAGACAGAAAAGTCACTCACAGAAGGGTTTATTACCTTTCTCTAAAAGAAGTTTATGCAAAAAGAAAAAAATTCCCTTGAAGTCATTTTAGAATAATAGACTCACAGAATGTTAAGGGGTGATCCCAACCCCCCTGCCATGGGCATGGACACCTCCCACTAGATCAGGTAGCTCAAAGCCCCATTCAATCTGGCCCTGACCACTGCCACAGCTGGGGTATCCACAACCTCTCTGGGCAACCTGTTCCATTCACTATTTTACTACCCTCACAGAATAGAATTTTTTCCTAATATCTAGCTTAAATTTCCCCTCTTTCAGTTTGTACTCTTTTCTCCTTGTCCTATCACTATAGTTCCTGATGAAGAGTCCCTCTTTGGCTTCCCCATAGGCCTCCTTCAGACACTGAATTTTAAAATCATTGAATGATGACAAACCTGGAAAGTGTCTGCTACTCGGTGCAGAAATTCAATTACAAAGAGTGGTGGCACTTCTGTCTGTATGACAGACACAAAGAAGATTTTATCCCGATAGATGCTGATGAGGTAGTGATGTGGAGTTGAGATGACAGGAGGCACATTCTCAACATCGATTGCTTTCTCCTGAGCTTCGAAGAAATAATCGCAGACAGACTGGCTCACAACGCTCTTTCAGTGGTTCTCCAAGAAGATATCACCAGAACAGTTTATAAGAAACAGGCTGTGGATCATTTTCTGTTGGAAACACATTAAAAGAGGTTAAAATAAACAAAAGGATATGTGGATTGACATTTCATATCCCAGATTCCCTTTCTTATGATGGTTATTCTTTATTAACATGCACGGTGAATTTAGGAAAAATATCTACTTTGTTGCTTTTCTTTGAATTCCATTTTCTTTATTTACAAGAACATTACACAAAAAATATTTGACACTGGATTAAGTTGTTAATGTATATCATAATGCAAGCACGAAGAAAGCACTCTCATTTTCCACTTTCATCCCTATCTGGTATCTGCAATTTATTTATTTAAGGAAAGCTGACTCCCATGAGCTGGCGCTCGCTCAAACATGTTTGCCGACATGAAAGAGTTACTTGTACAGAAGTTTCCTACGGCAGCTGGCCTGGCAGTTGCCCACTTAACTTAGAATTGCTCTGTCTTAAAGATACAGCTCTTTATCTTGTCAGCTTTCAGCTGTTGAACTAGAAAAGTGCTTTTTACTTGTTGGCAGATTAGTCTTATGATCTATGCCAAGCTGCACTTGGGTAAAGGGTTGGAATTCATTAAAAGTACACAAAACTAGCCATTTAAATCTGATTTAATGGATAAAATTGCCCCAAATGTGCTTGGCAGGCATGAAATATGTTTACATAAAATGATTTTCACTTTAAAACTCACTTACGTAAAAGGGGAGTATGAACTGCAGGTAAGGAATGTAACTTTTTTCTTATCTCTTCAAATATTTACAAATAACATGTCTCAGCCACCAATCCTTCATTTTATTAATGGGGCAAGAAGCTTATGTGCCTATTAAAAAAATAATTCCAAGTCTATTTCTCAACTTTCAATGCGATAGTAAGTGAACTAATTAGTTGATAAAATGAATAGAGTATTATCTCTGGATCTACAAATCCAGAGAGGAGACAAATGCTGGCAAACTCCAGTTTATCTCTTCAGCCTTTACATGAGACAGATACAATGCTTTGGCTGACCTGCATATAATGATCCTCTTAAAAAATAAGTTAAAACTTGGGCTTAGAAAACAAACCGAACTGTAACCCTAACAGCAGCTTCTGAAGGTGAAGTTAACCTGGTACTCAATGTCAAGCATAAATTCATCTGCAGTTGAAGAAGCTGCCCCTGGCACTGGCTGTTCTTCCCTTCTGCCTCTCAGGTATTGATTTGAGTAGGTCTGTGGCTCTGCAATTATCTACATTAAGAAAATAGTCCAGCCAGAAATTGAGCCAGCAAAAGGAGCTGCTGGTCAGACCAGCTTCCTAATGCAAGTTATTTCATTGCCAGGGAGTGCTAGAGCTGGCACAGGGCATGTGGTGGAAATGGGCAGAGGACAGCAATGGAGATCCAGAATTGAAAGTTAGCCTTTGGAGGAATTCAAACATGACTGGAAAGAGACCAGACAATTACTGGGTGTCCACACCTTGAAACAGGAAGACCACCATGATCTCTGCATGTCCAAGAGAAGCCAAACACACCTACCAAAAACCCATCATAGCTGTCATTAATTTTACTATGTTTGCCCAGGATATTGTCCTAAAACACAGACAAAATTTGCTCCTCCTCTTTTAACTCTGGCACACTAAAAATAGCATGGAAGCATCTAGATGCACATGGCCCAGTCCCACAGAGATTTTAAGAGTATAAACACTGTATGACTAAATCTCATTCCAAAATACTGGAATAAGCACTGAGATCCACCCAGAGTGAGCTTGTGTTGCCATGTCTGAATCTGAACTACCCAGAGTAGTACTCATCTACCAATACACTTGTAACAATGAAAAATGGTCTGGCCCTCCAGATTTTCACAAAACAAAAGTATGTCTTCCAAAGCTCACCAAAGACAGTGAAAAAGGACAGCTCAGGAAGGTTGTCAGCATGATATTTCCCTCCACCTAAGTCAGCAGATGTGGGAAGAGAGCCAAGATCCAGCTTTTCAAATTCTAAACTCCAGCTGCTCCTTCACAACCATGACAGCAACGTGCTCATCTTCACTGGGGCCATGCCAGGTCTCAGATACCTCCTGCCAAGAGCATGCTGTCTTTGGTAGCTGACAAAAAAACCCCAATAGCCAAAAGGTGGACAAAAATATTCATCTAAGCCAATAGGGAATGTAAAGGGAAGTTCTTTTAGAAACTGTGATTGCAAATTTGCTTAACAGTGGGAAAGGAAACAAAGCTACAAAGTGCTATTGCATGTTTCTACTATCCCTCTCCTGGACCAAATTCATCTCTAATTTAGTTTGTTAAAAAAACCAGAAAATTTTAATACTGTGAGCACAGGATTTTTATAAAGGAACCTTGACACAATTGCTTTAATCCAGCTCCAGTAAACTTGTTCTGAATTTAGCCAGCACTGAACATTAAAGCCTTCCAAAATCTCCTTGACAGTCACACAAGGGTGGCAAGTATAATCAACCACTGAATGTCAGTATTGTTCGACACCACGGCTGCCCACACATATGAAGGTGCTCAGCTGTAAAGCTTAGAATAGATCTCTGTACATTTTAAAATCAATTCAATAGCTTATCTGTTAGCAAGTATCAGACCCATTTCCTATTAAATGCAAACAAAGCTGCATCTGAGAGTCCAGTACAAGCAGCACTGGTAAGACTCCACTTGCAGAGGAGCTGATCCACAGCCCGCTCTGGAGGAGCTATGTTGGACAGCAGGCAGCTTCCAGTGATTCGCTGACAAAGAGTATCAGACACGTGTGACAGTGTTTGTAGTGCTTCTGTTAACATTCATCCAGATTCTATTTATCTACAGATCAGAAATGTCTGCATTTGTCACAATATACTTTTAACAAGCACAGCTGTGCAGCAGACCACACAATCACAGCAAGCACCAAATGACTGCAATAGCAGGGCCCCTTCTTTTGCCCTAAGTTCCACTGAGGATATTAGACCATGACTTGATATGCAATCAAGGGAGGGTGTGGGTAGCCAGAAGGGGAGGCAGCACTTGGCCAGTGTCTTTCTTTACTCATCTGCCCCAAGCCGCCTGGGTACCAGCTGTGTTCATAGGAGTGTTTGTGTGGCCTCATGGTGAACTGGAGTAGCAAATAGATCCATGGGACCACACCTGGCAGATGACAGTTTGTAGTACCTATGGAATATGAGCAGTAAAATCCCCCCTGGCTGCCTACCCTATCTTCTAAGTAGGAAGATCAGGATTACAGAATTTCCCATGATACATATTCTGCTTCTAGAGTAAGACTTCCCTTCAAATCCTCTCACATACTCCTTTCTTCCTTCACAAGTTTTAGCAGTATGCTAATTTGCTGCTAATTTGAAGTGCTCTGGAAAACTGAAGCTCTCTCCTTACAGCCTAAGTGCAGAGCAGGCAGCTCCAGAGGCAAAAGCCCTGCCCTGTCAGTCAAGGGGCAGGTCAGCTGGTACACTTCCCCGAGCTGACTAGAATAAAGACACTCCTAGAGCACTGGGGACATCAGTCTATTACACACAATGCCCAGTAATTTGATTTATCCCATATACTGTCAAACAATTGGCACCAGCTGATTAAAGATAGATTTCATGTTGAATATCTTAAAACTGGTAACACTACAAAAATATCAATACAAGATATATAAACTATTATTTAACAAAAATTACTTATATTGCTCCAAGTACTGCAGATTTTTCCCTGTTACTCTAATTTTGAGTGCCAGATTTCATTTCAGACATGTAGAGATCCCTCAACTAATTTTGCAGTACCTGACTCTTTTGTCTCATCAGAACATGATTTGAAAAGCAAAAAAGATTGACAAATGCTTAACATAAGAAATCAATCCAGTAACATTAAAATTCTTCACACCAGTGGGTCAACAGCAAAGTGTCTTAAGAGCTGCAGCACTTTGAGGGTAAAGGTCTTGAAACAAAGTTCCTAAGTTTTAAAAAACAGTAGCAAAAGTACATCACCAGAATTCAGGAATCATGAGATTCTTCTCCATGTAGTAGTGTACACAGACACCACTTTGAGATGTCAGCATAAAACCACTCTATGTAAGGCACTGAAGATGTTTCTAGGACTATTCTATAGGACATGCCTCCCATCTCTCTGCTTCTTGGCCTAAGAGCAGACTCAAGGTGTACATGGATCATTATTTGCATCCAGGCCAAAGCAAACTGTCCAAGCTCATGTTCACTAGACTGACAGCCTTTCATGTTACTGCCTGACTGCAAGGCACCTTACAGGCTCTGCAGAAACTAACAGCCCCCTGCAGTTTTGCAGTTTCTTCTCACAAACTTCCCATCCCTCATCTAACATGCAAAACTCCACACGATTCATCTCAGTCATTTCCATCCTACCAGAATCTGAAGTCCACATCGAAGAAAAACATATTTTAACTAAGATGCCTTCAATAAGCTCTTTCCACATCTCTAACTTTTCTTTTGACTAAATCTGGATTTGCAATGTTACTGATTTTCAAATTCTTGGCATGGAAACTTCTGGACTAAAGGCACAGCAGGCTCACAAGACAAAAGTGGAGCTCACTGGCAAGAGAGAGAAGCTGCGAGCATGGGAAAAAAGACTGATTGCACATGCTTGTCCTTAGCTGCAATTAAGTACTCTAAAGTGTAATTAATGCAGAAATACTGTCAACAGCTGCTTTTTCATAACACTGAGCTGAGTTACATACAAAGCTCTGAAACCACAAAGTGAGGAATTTATCACTGACCTCTGCAATGCCCTTTATAGCTAGTACTAATTACTGAAAATACTCCAAACAGGACCTTCACTAGGAAAGTATTCCACAGCTTCAATGTTCCCTGAATTTGGCATAGCTGCTCTGAAGGGTGGAAGAATTAGTGGTGGTAGACTGTATGACTCTGTTATGTATTTGTGGAAATGAACTTCTAGTGACAAGTGAATGGAAAGTAATCAAATGCTTAAAGTAATCTGGAGAAATAAGCTAAAATAGGCAGTTCTATTTCTATTGAAGCTAGTACTTTTGTCACAATCAGCTAGTCAGCACTTTAGCTTTTTCCTATAAATTCAATATATGCTACAAATGTGTTCCTGACCTCCCCAACCCCATTCACTGGCTTTCAAACCAGCAAACCTAATAAAGAGAAGTCCCATTAAACACCTGAACAACACTTTCAAGACAGCCAACATGGCAGTTCTGAAATATTGTTTAATTGGCAGGACCAACGTGACACATCATTAGCAGCTATGATTCAAGTTGATAAATCTGTAAGTCTCAGGTTTACTAAAACATGAATGTTCTTTAATTTCACAGAGTTTTTTTATGCTCCTATTATTGTTTGTGTGTTTTAATGATGCTGCTCAAGTGTCAAGAATCTTTTTACATATAAGATGCTCAAGCTGAGGTATCTACACGTCAAAGTAAAACATTTTTGCAATCTTTTTCAAGAATTGCTTGTTGTCCCCCTCTGTTAGTCAAGCAAAACTTCATATCTACTCAACACCATGAAGTGCTTGTGTCTGTACAAGTACTCAGACATATTTTACCAGCAAGATCATCCCTATTAAAGACTAAATGCTTTGCTTCCCAGATGTTCAGCATATATTTATTTATCTTTGCTCTCATTTCAAACACTGTTAGTAACTTTCTGAAATTGTTTTTAAGAGGAAGTAGTCCTTTGAGAATACTCTCAAGTTGACTTAAATCAGTGTTTGGTATCCATAACAAAATCTGCAACTTCCTCTGTGCTTTTACCAGTAGTTATTACAGCCTGTATGAGAATTTGTGCAGCATTTAATCTACTGTCTGATGAGCTTTCCAATAATACACTTGCATGGCACCTCTGTTCAATTTAGTTTCAGTATAAATCTTCTAACTGCCGGCAAGAGAGTTCCATCTCTTGTCAACAGAACAATATTAGATTCTGAATAATCGAACAATATTTGATCCTGAATAACTGCAATTCCCTTTGGGACCTGCAAGAACAGAAAGCTTTGCTGGAAAAGCAAGGTCTCTGAAAAAAACCCACTCCAAAACAATTAAAAATTCTTTGTTAAAACTGCATTTTTACATGGAGATGGAACATTTGAACACAACTTACATCTGAATCAGTAGCTTTAGGACTACTAAGGGACAACTCAAGAAATTCACTCTCTGAAAGCAGTACAGTGAATAGAGAGATAGGGCCAAATGGACTCAGATAAAGTGAGTATCAGCTCACATATTGAGTGTTCATAGTATTTTCAGGAAAACACTGATAATTGAGCTCATATTCCAGCCAAACCATGAAGAACTCTGAATGGACAAGGCAGCAGGATTCAATCATAGGACATCAAAGCCCCAAGTCAGCAGCTCTTTGTGAAGATGTTTTCCACCATGCTTGCCCAGTTCACTCCTCCAGTAAGCCTGCCAGGCCAGAGCAACAGAGCTACTAGCTTTATACTGCTGTCCTTCACAGGCTCTCTATGAAGAGGCACTCAAGGTTCCAGACAGGACAGTGCCAGAGCCATGCGCTACTGAAACACTGCATCAGAGCCAGCAAGCATCACTGAACTGCGCTGTGCATGGCAGCCCTTCCCAACGTGCACTCTGTGCACTCTGCCCCAGCCAGTCCAAACACAGAGGGCACAAAGAAGGCACACAAACTCTTGTACCTTCCTTCTCCTCCAAGAGGACAGAGCAAAGCAGCACCCTAATTCTTTTATCCTGTATGAATGAGTCTCATGGATACTCTTATTCTAAGCAGCTCCTTTCATACATTATGTTAAATAAGCAAAAAAAAAAAGATTTAACTTATCTTCACTGTATTCTTTTTTTTAAAGTTATATGTGGAGCTGTAATTTGGGGGAAAATTAAAGGGATATAAGAGGAAGGAACTTCACATTTTAAACAAATTTTAATTTGGTTTCTTGCCATTATTACAGCCATAAAATACCACTACCACTCCTCTCCTACTGTTCAGACTTCTCTACCTCAAGGACTTAAATTTCTCTTTTCTGAATCCTCATGACAAGGTTTTTATTAAAGATTCCTCATGTAAGGAAATCTGTATATGAGAGAATAACTGGGATTTAGCTGGTGTATAACTGTCTTGTACAACAGAAAAATTAATTTCTGAATAAACCCAGCAAAATCAATCATGGGAGCACATGGAGTATTCATAAAGTTTGATTTGCCATTTGCAAGGAATTTTCAGATATATTCATACAGGCAGTGAGGAATCTATTTGTCCTTTTTTTCCCCCCCAAAAACCCAAGTTTGCTTGTGTTTTTGAATTAGCATGCAACACGAGACATTTTTTACAGAGAAATATAATTCAGATATTTCCTCTTCTTTTTTTTTTCTTTTATTTTTTCTTTAACAAATAAATGAGAAGCTATGTACGATTCAAACCCGCTGGAAACTGCCACAGCAGAAACATTCCCATGGTTGACATAGTCAGTTATTTTGTGAAACACTGTTTCCATCATTTTACTCCTTACATGAGTAATTGAAGTTTTGAAGTTGGTTTTGCTTTTCTTGTAAAATACTTTTTCCTCTCCAATACTGCAGTCTGCCTGCTATGAACACAAATTTTCATCATTCCAGTATGATTTTTTGCCTGGTTGGTTATAGAAAAGCTACACTGAATGGTGACGCTATTCCACCAGTTTGATTAACACTTAATGGGTATGAACGATTCATCGTACACTGAAAAGATGGTAAGTGCGTTACTAATGCACAGCAGATTTGAACTGAAACAAAAGAAGAGAAGCGACAACCTGCACTCAGTTACCGCTGGGTACTGAACAGGGCAGGAGCGATGTGCAGTGCGTAGAGGTGGATGATAACAGGTTTATTCCCAGCGCATATTATGGAGATCCGCACTAACAGGGGCCCTTGCTAATGAAGCAAGAACAGCACGAGTAGAAACACCGTGGCTGAGCAGGGCTGCTGAAGATGGACCCAGGTGAGCCGGCGCCACTCCCCCGGCCGCCCTGCCCCTCCCGGCCTGGCCTTGCTGCGGGCTCTGCCGCGAACGGCGGGGGCCCCATCGCCCCCCAGCAG
>NW_005054300.1:12958301-12965945 GCF_000277835.1 Geospiza fortis
GGGCGGGTGGGCGGCGCGGGGGTCGCGCTGTGCCCTGGGGTCGGGTTGGTCAGTGCGAAAGAGCTGCTGAGCATCTGGATGGGGTGCGGTGAAACGGAACGCTGCCCGCAGTGATTGCCCCGAACTAGAGCACAGCTGGGGTTGTCAATGCTTCTGCCTCGCCTTTGAAAACAGCCTCTGAAAAATGCCCCGCTTAATACTCGTGCGAGAGTCTCTGTCTCCGTTGGACAGGAAATTGAAATTGCGCGTTAACAGTTACATTCTCTTTAAGACATGCCGTATATTTAAAAATATTTTCATATTGAAATAATCTGTGTGATTTGCTATACTTCCTCATTTCTGTGATTACAGTACAATAGCACTGACTGAATCCCATCTGAATGATGGCCTGCACAGACATCAGTAATTTATTTGTAAATTTCATAGCAGGAAAATGTAAGGTTTCTCAATGGAGGATGCATAGTCAAAATGAGAACTCTGAGTACTGAGAGCTGTAGAGCAGCTTGGGGTTTTTTTTGGTGCAGTTTCAAGTTTGTTTTCTCGGGATTATTCAGATATGAATATAATTTTAAGATAGCTGACTTCCTTCCAAGCGTTCAGTGTATGAAGAGAATTAATGGCATAAGCCTTGAAAGGTCCAAAATTATCTTGGCGATAACTGATAACTAATAACTCACTCAAATATAGCATAAAGGGGATGTACGTTAGTACTGAGATGAGAACAGTCTTTTTTGGTACTGATGTCCTTATTGAAAGAGCTAATCCTATTAAATTTGTCAAAGTCAGGGTACTTGCTTCTTCAGCAGCCAAGTGACTTTTCAAGTTTAATAATGGTTGACAAGCTCAGTTGCAGATAGAAGAAGAGGAAAGATGTGGCTGAGCTCTGAAAGCAAATAAATGGCAGACAGCAAGATAAGGTTGTAGTCAAAAAGCAACAGTTATCTCCATGGCCCTTAAGGCAAGATGAAGCCAGAAACTGGCAGCTGCAATGTTTCTGTTAATAAAGTTTATTAGAGGAAACAGCACTTTAAGATGAAACATGAGAAAAATTTAAAATTTGAGAATATTATTGGTGTACTGAGTTAAAAATTTAAAGGTTGTTTGCAGTGGTGACATGCTCTGGTAATGACTGACTAAACTGCAAATACTACTTGTGTAAGGTATGATAGATAAAACATGAGGAATGTTGTTAGAACTTGCATATGCTAATTCTGTTGCAAGTTATTTCAAGCCAAAGTATAAATAGGCTCCAGCTCTGTTTCATAAGAGGAGAAATGCCGTAATTAACTGGTGGTCAAATAAAGTTAATGTGTACTGTTTGCCACAGGTTGAACTCATGAAGCAGTTGGTGGTTGGACTAGATTTAGCAGACCTCAACACTCATTGGCAAGAACGTGTTTGGCTGAGTGCTGTTGTGGGACTTAAGAGCCACTAGAGAAAGTACCAGGCTGGTTGAGGTTCCATGACTTGGCTGTATTTGTAATGAGATTCAGTTGTTAATGCAAAGCACTGCTAGATAGGCTTGGAAACAGTTCCTCTACAGATTAGAAAAGAAGTGAAAAATCACTTAAAAATTTTGGGGCTCAATAACATCATACTTGTTATAGCAAGAATTTGAGGAGATTATAGAGAACGATTCTTTCTTCTCAACATGTAGGTCTGAGGCTCTCCAGTCTCTTCAGAAGACCATGTCTAATGGATTCAACAAGGCTGGTTGTACCATATTTATCCTCCCATATGATATCAACCTCAACCTTTCCTGTGATTACCATTTAAACTATTTTGGTATAAAAAATTATATTAAAAAAAATAAATTCTGCAATGCAATACAAGCCATACCTCATCAACAATAGCAAATGCTTCCTTTCCCTGGTTTGGTTTTTTTTTTTTGGTCATCATTTTCTCTCTCAAAGTGGCTTCATAGAGGTTTCATGGATACATTTTTAGACCTTCTTGATATTTTCAGACAAAAGAAAGCAAATATCACTCCCTCATGAGGTAGGCAAAGCTGACTGGGTTCAGGAAGGTACACTTGTTTGAAAGCAGTATAGGATGGCCGGTTTTTGCCACCCAGTGAGCAGCACACAAAGCCCGAGACCCAAACTGGCATTCCCAGCCCAACAATGTGTTGTGCTGACATTCATCTGCTGGGCGGCAGGTTTTGGATTGTCTTTATTGAGGCTTGCAAATCCCCACTACAAACCAATGGGCTTTAGGCAAGGCCATTAATGTGTGCTGCCTTGTTTCGGGCTTCTGACTGCATCTCTGCTGTGTGAAGTAGAATATCATTGTACGTGTGTGAACTGCACTGTTTGAACAGAAATGGGCTTGCAAAACTGCAAATGGCTTGTCACCGAGTGGCAGCATCAACTGACTAGAAACATCATGAGATGTTACTTTAGAGGAGAATTACTAAGGATTTGTGTGCTTTTATATTTGGTTTTGTTAGGGAAGTCTGTGAAAACCACAAGCAGATTCTGTTAGCAGCCTGGTATAGTGATGAAAGAATTTGGACGTTTTCTGTAGAAATGTTTGAACTTCTATACGTGTCTGTATAGAAATAGGCATGTTCATTTTTTCCTTCTGCACACAAACTTGTCAAGTCCCTTGTGCTGCATTGTGACCTTCTGGCTGTTCTGCAGCTGCTGTATTGATTGAATAGTCATGACGTGGCTAGTTGTTTGAACAAATCAGTTTATCTAGTAGACAATGTAAGCATTGAGTTTGGCAAATAGTTCATACTAAAAGTAAAAAGTACAGTATTCCTCCTCTTCTGCTATTAGACATCTCTTCATTTTAAGAATAAATTGTCAAATACTCTGTGAATAATTGTTATCAAAAGTGGTCCTTTGTCATTACTGTTCCACTAGATTTTAGAAAGCTTGATACTAGTGGCTCTAAAAAATATTGCTAATTTCATACATTTTTAATTTTTTTAATAAGCTGACTTTTAATTTAGCTTATTCCTTCATCAACTCTTTATAAATTAGAGTCTGAATATTTTAAGTTAGCTGTGACTAAGCTTTCAGTTAGAATTTAGTAAATAGTTTTTCATTCTCTTTTGTCTCTTGGTTTGGGGTTTGTTTGTTTGTTTGTTTGTTTTTAATTTCACCTTGCTCCCTATTTGTGTACATTTCAGTTTTTATCTTCATGGCTTATAGTTTTCTTACTTTCCTATTTCTTATATCTGCAAATACAGATAACGTTTTCCATGTTGGTACTCGTAATATCCTCAGGTCAAAGAAAGATCTGAAACCCAAGCACTTTGCTGTGTTTGTTCCCAGAATTAAAGCAATACACATTTTCTTCAGATGAATATTTACTCCGCTTTAGAAATCTGACAAATGCTCTTGAGGACACTAGCAACAGACATTGCTAATTTTGTTTCATTTAGGATGTAACAGCAGTTACCCTCCATTCCAAGCTGTGTTGACAGAAATACATCCAAAACCGGAATAACTTGCAGCATGGAAACTCCAGTGCTCTTACAGTGCAGGCACTGCTTTCCATTGTTCAGATGTGTAACTCTCAAATTACCCTTGTCAAGTGTCTTCACCTGGCCTTTGATGTAATCCTCTGGGATTTTGCACAGCATGTGTCATGTTTCCACAATTTTGTGCTCTTATTTTTGAGAAGCTTGCTGTGGTGTTTCATCCTTTTAATTGAAGTAATTCCTTGCTTTATTGTAGGGAGTGTGTAACCTGAGGAAAAGGAGGTTGTGGGAAGGCTCTTTGTTCTCTGGACCACAGGCTCTCTTTCCTTGCTGATGTTACCTGCAGCCCACCTGGCCAGCAGAGTCATGCCCCCGGCAGCAGTTTAGACATAACAGCCTTGCCAATACCCTGCAGAAAGGGGCAGCTCTGCCTTGCTGGGATAAGTCCTTGCTTCCCTTAAGTCACTGGCACTAGTCCTGTCCCTGAGGCTGCTTGCAAGCTGGATTACCTGGGAGAGAAGAGCCAATGTAAATAGGCCTATTTCATCTTGAAATGGTGTTTTCCTGAGATTTGAGTTCCTTCTTTTTCAACTAAAGGAACAGTTTGTGTAGGATTACTCACCTCATTGGATCTACTAATATTGCTTATGAAGAGACAAGGAAGACGCCCAGGAAAGAGACTTGAATGAATGTAGAATTAGCTGACTGTGGGTGTTAGTGTAGCAATGTGAAATCCTGTAGCACAAGACCTTGGCTTGCTCTGCTGTTGCTAAGGTATATTTCATGTGGAAATCTTGGAAGCAAAATTCTGGCTTGTGATACAAGGTTGTGATATTGAATTTTAGTAGTTACTTACACAGGCATGGTACACAAATATTTCACAAAACCAGTTTCAGAAGCAGGGAATGGGTTGCTATCTAAAGGTCATTAATTACTATTTGCTGACAGTGTATTGGAAAACCTTATCTTCTTGAAAAAAGTAAATTGAATTTGCAGATACAGTGTGAACACAATTTTTTTTTCAGGCTGTTCATTTTTTATTTACATAAATTGATTTTTAAAAATGTATTATTCATATAATGTATAATAGTAGTTCAAAATATTATTATTTATATAATATCAATGCATTTTGTGTGAAGAAGAGAAGTCTTTGGTATTACTCAGATTTCAGGGAAGGGAAAGGGATTTTTTCCATTTTGAACTGTAATAATTTCCATAATGGTTATTTGACCACAGTCAAAGCTGTTCTGCACTTGAAGGATATGGTAAGATAAAGCTACTTGCTGGCTTTATGCTACCTTGGGATTTCATTTACAGTGAAAGATTGTTGTGGGGTTTCTTCCTTGTACATTCAGTGGTACAAAGCAGTTGTAACTGTTTCAAGGGCTATGCTATTTGATTAGAATAAAATAGAAGAAAGTATAGATGTCTGCAATGTGCTGAAGAGTTAGCAGATTTATAGACTTTGCTTTTACAGCTGAACACTCTGTGAAGTTACATGAAAAGAAATGGGATGATGTTACAGAATCTTAAAAATAATAAAAGATTTTTAACACTTTGCAAGTAGAACCCATACAAGCTAAAAATGCATCTTATTTTATGTTGCAAGATATTAAATTCTCCCTGTAGAAAAGTTTCCAAAATAACTGTTACAATAGAAGATATTTGCAAGCTCTGCAAAATGCTATTATTGAGAGAGAGTTTGTGGACTTGCTGCTCACTAGTCCCATTTTATAATGTCTGCTGGGGCTATTACGTAAAAGATCATCCTCCTGTCTTGCAAACAGAGGGGCAGCTTATCTAAGATCAACCTTACTTTTGGACTTCGAAGCAATTGAGTGAAAATATGGGGGTTAATAGAGAACTTTTTATTTATATATTGCAAACTGTAAGATTTATATCAAATTTTTATGGTGTAAAACATAACACATTAGTCCAAGGCTAAGGCCTAGATTGGGTGTCTCTTGGATACAGAAGTTACAAATATATGATGTGTAGAGATGGATTACTTCACTAAAGTATAATTGTAAATGTTCTCATATACCCGCCTGTTTTTTCATCAGGTAGGGGTGGAGTTCATTTTGAATTCATAGTCTGCTTGAAAGGAAACATTTTAGTGAAATAACCCGAGGAAGTTGTTTATATATAGAGCAAATGACACAGTCATGAAGATTTCTCTCTTGTATAGTAACAACAGCAGTCAAGAAATTGTGGCTAGATTGTGTCAGACATTATATATTTTTAGATACAAAAGCTGTACATTTCATGTTTCTCTCAGGGATTTCTGAGGCCAGATCACATGTGAAGGCAAGGTCAGCTGCCCCATGCAGGCAGAGGGAGTTTGGAAGGTCAGGGGTCAAGAAGGCTTAGCAAACTCAGACTGCCTGCCCAGCACATACATGGTGGGACTGCAAGTTGAACTTGGGGCACAGGCATTAAGTTCATCTCTAAAGGACCATAAGTCATAACTGATCATTTTTCCAGCAATACTCTGGTTGCTGTTTCTCCACTTCCTTAGGCTAGGGTTAGGTCTGGATGTGTAGCAGATTCCTGGCCAATGACTAAAAGCACAGTGAAAAGGGGTGGTAGGGGTAGGTGGTGTCTTGAAGATGTCAGTAGCAGTAGAACCTGTGTGTATGGGATAGCACAGCCCAGATGATTTGGCACAGGAAAGAGCTGGAAGCTTATAAAGTGCTATTGAGTGCTGTTGAGGTGTCATACATGCTACTCCATGAAAAGATGTTAATATTTTTTAGATAAAATATGCTCAAGTGGTAAAATTTAGAAACATTTGATGCTACCTCATTTGGCCTCTTGCTCTGTAGCTTGCTATTCATAATATACAGCTGTATGTTGCAAATTACTGTAGATATAGTTCATGTATATATCTATTTTTCTTTATGTGCTTGGTAGAATCAGGCAATTATTTATGAGAGAATCTACAGCTAGATTTTTTTTTAAAAAGGTTTTTAATATTTTGAATACAGTGATAGAACCAAGAAGACAGCTGCATTCTATAGTTATGTACAATAACAAGTTATGTAGCTATTACTATATTTGCTGGTGCTGGGATCCTCCTTCCCCACCTTCTAGGTTACAAAACAGAGGTTTGGCTATTAAGCACTGAAACTGTTAAACTGGACATAATTAATAGTTCAACATGAATCAGAAGATGTAACCGTTATGCGTCTGTGTATTTGCATTTCAGGAGAGCTCAGAATCCTCCCTCAGGATTTGAGGACCTCTTACACATTATGTTGCAATAACAGTAAGAGGATGGATGTGTTTCCTACTCTTAGTTTCCTACTCTTAGTTTCCTACTCTTAGTTTCCTACTCTTATTTGACTTTTCAGGACCCCTGACACACGCCAATAATGAGAATTTTGTGACAAGTTCAATAAGTGGTGATTATTTTTTGAGTGTCTGATTTAGAGAACCTAGGAGATTTGTCCTACATCAGGTACTGAGCATAATTTTTTCTGTTATTTTCATGTGACAATGCAGGTCCTTGACCTTCATCAATATGTCATATTTTGGCATCATCTCCTCTGAGAGGAAAATTAGAAATAGATGGAAAGTTTGGCTTTAATTTTTCTGAATACAGTATTCCCATTTTGTAGATGGAAAGGAAGGGAAACTTCGGACTAATAACCACAGGATTATGGAGTTATGAAGTTTAAATATTTAGTTAGAGGTGACACAGCAGTACTTAACAACGTGGGATTCATTTTTGGCAAAAACAACCTATTGGCTTCATTTTCATGAATCAGTACTTCTGGTGCTAGTAAGTTAACAAAGTAAGTGCCAAATCTGCACAATGTGGCAGCAACTTTGACAGCCAAATGAGGAGTGACGATAGAAACCTGGCTTTAGCGCGGCTTTCCCTTTCTGATACGGCAGTTCTGCCAGTGTCAGGCGAATAAGAAAAGGCAGTAAGCAATGCTGGGCTGCCCTTTTCATCCCGTGTTTCCAGCCGTGTCCTCTGGCCGCCTGGGCAGCCGGAGCGCTGCGTTCCACAGGTGGCTGCCAGGCGCTCCGGCAGCCCGGCATGAGGCGATGTGCTCCGGGGCTCGGCAGCCCGGCCCCGCGCCGGCCGCCGCCTGCGGGGGAAGGCAGGCTCCGCAGGGGGTCACTCGCTGACCCAAGGCACGGTTGAAGAAAAAGAATGAACACGCGTTCGTGTCGAGGGTGTAGCCATCGTGTGTCGGGGC
>NW_005054300.1:12966949-13005656 GCF_000277835.1 Geospiza fortis
GTCACAGGTAGCGCCTGGGCGTGGGCGGCCGCCGCCCGCCGCGGGGTGCCGCCCGTGGGCGTGGGAGGATGCGTGTCCAGGGGCACCGGCAGCCGCTTTGGAACCTTAAACCCTCGTTGTAGCTTGCCGTTACTAGAACTAGATTTTAAAAGAATCCCCAATAACGAGAAGAGGGGTGTTAATAGCGGGCTAGGCTCTTGGCAGGCTGTTGGAACTGCGGTGATATCAGGCTGTCAGCAAACCCGGAGGATGACAAGCCCCCGTAACTTAACATTCAGAGAAAGGAGTTACTGTGAATAGTTTTTCTCCCCCAAACACTTCATCTCAAGATGGGATTGTGTTGTGAGGTAAATCGGTAACCTTTGATTGGGCCTTTGGCTGCTAAAGAAATGCCTAATAATTATTAAATTGCCTTTATAATTCAAGGCAATTCTCCCATCTCCTCTCTCCACCCTCCAAACTCTGTGTATCAGGTTTCACTCACACTGTTTCTGACCGGGACGGTAACTTTGAAATTGCAATAGTATTTCACTGTTGGGCTTGTGAAGTTAGTGCAGCTGTGTAAGGAGCTGGGTTGTGGTGGAACAGTTTTTTTCTGCGGCAGCCTTGCTTACATAAGGCCAAAGCTTTTAGGCTTGTTTTCAAAGTTGGAGCCTGTGAGTGTGTCACTTTAGAAAACTAAAAAAGTTTCAGAATAAATGAAACCTTCACTGAAGATGTTCCTCTAAGTCAGTATGTAAATATGTAACTGTTTAGCCAAATATTGTCTTTGCTTAAGACCCATGTCAGGAAAGCATGTGAGCAGTCCAGCAGGCCACCTTATGTGTTAAAGGTCTATATGCTAAAGTGATTTGCTGACCAGTGATGCAAGAAAATTGTCTGAACTCTGGCAGGATGGGATTATAGTTCTAAGGTACTTCTGTGTTAGATGAGTTACTTACTGATGTATCATCCTACTTGTAATGATGTTACATGGGTATGTGGGATGAGAGAAGGATGCTTTTGGTTGAGAGCTTATAGCTAGTCAAGTGCTATAAATCTGGTACTATTGCTGTTTTGCTTTAACTAAACATAAAAGGACTTCTGGTAAGTTCAAATCTTGTGTTATATGGGGTTTTAAACTGAAATGGATATGCTGAGGACAGGCTTAAAACATGCCTTGTTTTTCACTTACTTTAAAGGGCATAGTGAAACTCTTTAGAAATACTAATATTTTAGATCTTATAACACCATCTCTTAAATTTGTAAAAGAAAGACTAGGCACACAGCGTGCTGCCCTGCAATTGCACACCCAAATGTCTCAGCCATGTTTAAGGCTTTCTGAGTTGCCAGTATCCAAAGGCCCAAAATATTCCTCTGTCTCCGTGCCAGTAACTAATAATAAGCTTTCACTGATATTTTGATGTTGCTCTTCCACGGAAGTGCGCAGCAGCCTGGGATGATAACAATATTGTGTGATAGTTGGATATAGTGCTGCTAATGCTCAGCAGCCAACTTCAATCAGGACCATATTTTAAAAAATGCCTGCAGCAGTAGAGCATGAGATTGGACACAGCTTTCCAGATCATTCAGTTGCAGTTAATTTCGTTGGCTTCTTAAGAGGTTCAAGGGTAGCTCAGTACTGATGTTTTGGGTTCTTTTTGGTTTATTTGTTTGGATTTGTTGTTTTGTTTTTATCTAGTTTGGTTTCATTTTATTACTTCTGCCACTTGTGATAAGAGTAAGGCCATTTGTATAAAATCAGTCATATTAGTAATGTCTGAACAAAACACCTAATTAACAGGTGAAGATTTATTTATACTTAATGAGTTCCATTGCTTGAATTTGTAATTGCAACTCACACTTCATGTAGTCCTAAGTTAAAAGCCAAACTCGTAAAATACGTTGCTCCTTGTCAATAGTTATGAGTGTGAACGTGATGTACATCAAAGCTCTCTGTAGTTACTGTTCTGTAGTTTTGCCTGCTAGATGGATGGTGTATTTTGTCCAAACAACTTTTAGATTTGTACATCTTGTTTGAACATCTTACTTGTAGTTTGGAGTTTAAAAAGTATATATCTTGTTCATAGATATGTACTCTTTGTGTGTCTGTATGTGTATACACATAGATGCTGACTGTATAGTCAATGATATGTGCCCTTAATTTGTGCAGGTGAAGGAGTTATCACCTGCTTCTTGAAGAACTGATCCAGATATTCCTTTGCAATAGGTTAGTTGGGTTAAACAAGAACATCCTTTTTGAATGATCCCAGTACTCCAGTGAAGGAGAAAAGGGACTGGGGAGAGTCAGGGAGGCTGGGGAATACAAAAGTGTGTTCTGTGTCTGTGGTAGAGATATGTTCCCAAATAACCTGTGTATTGTGGAATCTCAAATTTTAGGAAATTATTACTGATTCCTCACTATGTTTTATCTCTAGCTGGTTGGAAATAATCACTGAAATTTTAATAACTGCGGATGTCCAGTGTGACTGGACAGCAAACATAAAAGTTCAAATCTGCTGTTCAGTCTTCAACTTGGTGAGAACATAACAGTTTAGTATCTCCGTTTTTCACTCTGGAGACTTGTAAATTTAGTATTCTCCAGAATCATAAATATTTGGTTTATTTTATGCTTTTACAGAGGCTTATGTGGCTTTACACAGTATATGAGATTAAAAAAATATATATGTTTTATTTTTACTGAAGCGAAGTAGTTGCTGTACCTCATGTAGTGCCACAAGCAGTGCAATAGAATAACAGTGTGGAAACTTTGCAGCTCCTCAAGAAGGGAAGGGTCATTTGCATTGCTCTAAATGTAGCCAGTGTTGGGTTAGTCAGGTTGAACATGCTAACAATTTACACAGTCAAGTCTTCCTCTTTAACAGTAGGACCTTCCAAACTGGTTCAAAAAGCTTGTATTAGAAAATGCTGATTACAGTGGGGGATCCCAAAATCAGTTTCATTGGAAAAGACCTCTGAGATGGAATCCAACCTCTTAAATATCTGCTTGTTGACTTTTAAAAATTTGTGACTTGGACTTTTCTCTAGACTTTTCCCATTTTGCCCATAAAGGTATTTCGTCAAATATAGTGACCGTTAAGGAAAAATACAACTCCAGTCCCCAGTACGGTGGAGTGTATGCATTTTTCTTCTTTTTTTTTTTCCCAATGGAATGATAATACATATTTTTAAGCACAGAAGTTCTAATATCTTAGGACTTAGGTAATTTTAACAGCTAGAAAGAACAAAAAATGTAGAAATACATTATAGTTGAAGACACAGAGCTAGAGATTAGGATATGTTATCTTATGTGTTTAGATTATTTGCAAAAATAGATAAACAGTTTATAACACTTAACTTGATTTCTTCTGCAAAATCAATGTTAAATCTACTCAAACTTTTATGTGTTTAAAATGTTGTCAAGTTCTGCTGTCCTACATTTAGTTGTGAGAAACAACTATACTGAATTCGAGGAGAGTTTGCCCAGGAGTTTCAGTGGAATGTTTCTGAACATACATTTACTAATCTAATGATAGCTACCTTGGCTTTTCAAACTTGATTCCAAATGGTGCCCTACATACAGCCTCTGGAATACTTGAATGGAGATTATAATAAAATATTGTGGGCGAAGGAAGACTTGGGAATGAGCAGGACTTACATGTGATGTAAAGAGCTGCCTGGATTAAATGGCACTGAAAGTTCTGGTTCCGGCTGCTGCTGACATGTGAGCAGTTTGTACACATGCTATTGGCTTCATAGAGCTTCTGCACAAAGTTGCTCTTGTGCTGCTTTGAGCACATTGACCTGCAGGTTCTGTAGCCCACAGCTCATTGAATGTTGGGTAGCTTCTATTCTGCTTTTCCATTGAACGTGGTAACTTCTTCATAGGCCTCAGCATGTCAGCTGTATTTCAGATGTTTTTTTGTGAGTACAGCTGCTGTTTTCTGGCATACTGACCATCAAAGTGCTGGCTCTTGTCTTATACAGAAATTATCCATTATATGTTTGGTTTTTTTTTCTTAAGTGTAGTTATAAATCTGTTGATGTGTAGAATTTTACAGCATGTGAGAATCTGGTAAACATTAAGTACAGGAACATATAACTTGGGAACAAATCTGCATTCAACACTTGAAAAGTTCTGACTTCATTCATTGTCCTATAGTACTACTTATGCAACACTTAGGTTTTACAACAGAGAGAATGTTCTGTCTTGTGACTTCACTTCAACTGCAATCCCCTTTATCCTTCTGTCTTCTGAGCTGTCATCTGTCTCTCAATCTTCTTGTCTTCTAGCCAGGTGTAACTTATGGTTATGCTATTTTGAACACTGTGCTATTTGTCACACTGACAAAAGTATTTAGCCAGTCTTACAGGTTTTTACTAAGCAGATGTTAACTATTCCAGCTAGGAACAAGCTGGAGTTCTGGCTCCATCTTCTGCAAGCAGCATCAAGCACACGTCTCAAGCAGCATCTTCCACATTTTATTTACAGTGAAAGGATTGTCCTTAAAGCTACAAAAACTAGGATACTTAAAGCATGGCTTGCTGTCTCTCAGTGTCAAGGTTATTAATCATGTTTTTGACAGTGCAACATTGGTCACTGTTCCACTGATTGCAGTCCTTCAAGGACAGGCTGCTCCAGCATGGCTCCTTCACAGGGTCACAGGTCCTGCCAGGAAACCTGCTCCAGCATGGGCTCCCCTCTCCATGGGTCTGCAGGGCCCTGCAGGGTGGCTGCTCCAGCGCGGGCATCTTATGAGGTCCCAGCCCCCTCTCAGGCATCCACCTTTCCCAGCCTGGGTCTCTTGCATGGCTGCAGGGGGACTCTGCATCCCTGTGGACCACCATGGGCTGCAGGGGCACATCCTGCTTCACCATGATCTTTGCCATGGCTGCAGGGGAACCTCAGCTCAGGTGCCTGGAGGACCTCCTGCTTCTCCTTCTCCACTGATTGTGGTGTCTGCAGAGCTGTTCCTCTCACACCTTCTCACCCTGCTCTTCTCTGGCCTCATTACATCTGCATAACAACTTTTTCCCTCCTTTTTCTGGAATCTGTTATCACCGAGGTGTAACAATCATTTCTAATTAGCACCTCCTTGGCCAGCAGCATGCCCATCTTGGAGCTGCCAGGGATTGGCTCTGCTGGACATGGTGGAAGCTTCTGGTAGCTTCTCACAAAAGCCACTCCTGTAGGCCCCTGGCTACCAAAACCTGGCCACACAAACCCTGTATAGGTGGTCATACTGAAGCTACCTTTGGTAGCTGGAGCATGGTGTGCTGTGCTGGTTGGAGACAGTAGGTGTTAGTTTGACAAGGAATGTGATGGGTTTGGATGTAGTTCTAGAGAACAGCTGCTTTCACTCCTACTTGACACTAGGCCACATAGCTAATCCTTTGGTATTACTGCATTATCACCCAAGTACATGCTATCCAGGAAAATGTAACACATGGTTTCTGAATTAATCTAAAAAAAGAGGTTGAAGCTATCCATCTCAAGAATACTGTTTACAGTAATTTTGATATCTTTTTTCTGTGTGAAAGAAGTGAATGTCAAATTGCTTAAAAAGTACATCCAACGTACCAATAGACAGCTGCACTATTTAAAATGGCTGACAATGCAGAATCTGTAGTCTCTTTGTTTCAGTTTAGTAGAACAGACTTAAATTGTTAATTATTTGTTGGTACCCAACAACTGAGAGGGTTCAGTGAAATTCTCATTACTCTGGTGTGATGCTTCCCTTGTCTAAAGTTTGGTATTACAACTTGAATGTCATCCTTTAAAACTCCAGAACGTGGCATGCAGCTTAAATTCTTTATCTGAGTAAGTGACAGTTTAACAGAATAATGTGTTTATTATTGCAGTCTGTGTATTGATCAAAGATCACTGTAGGATGGTACTTTGATTCTGTGTATATGCCAGGTCACAGTGTATTTACTGTGCTGGGCAAAATGTGTATTCTTTTGTTTTGCTCTCTAATAAAGTCTTTACATATACTAGAAACAATAAATCAGTGCAAAGCTAATGTGAAATACTTGATTCTCTTACAGTGAAAATGTCCTGTTTGGAATGGGAAATCCTCTGCTTGATATCTGTGCAGTTGTGGACAAGGACTTCCTTGACAAGTAAGGTTTGATATATTTTTTTTAAATGTCAGTTTTGTTTCCAGAATTACGCCTATACATAAATGGTGGGCTACCTGCCTGTATAATGCTGTGTTTAGGCTGATCTCTGGGATTCTGGCCTTGTGCTGGAAGTAGCCAGTATTTGTCATTTGATTGTTCTTGCTCTCTGAAACTGTGGTGATGGTATCTATGAAAACCTTCCGTGTTTTCATATGTTTTTTAATCAATTTATTCTAGTGTCCTCATGCTGTCTTTGTTACTTTTTAATTGGAAGGAGTCATCAGTTTCAGTAAGATGTAGGTAGCTCTTGTATGAATCTTCATGTACTACTTTTGATTTACTATTACTGTACTCTTCTTCAGTGATGTCTATGGGGTAAATAGGCCATTTCTGTAACACACCAAGAAAAGTTGTGCAAATACACCTTTAAAAAAATATACCCGTTTATCAGTCAGGAACAGGACTGCTGCTTATCAGGTTGTCTATTATCTTGCTTAAGCCTACTTGTTATGCTACCATCCATATAACCACATTGCTGAATTGCTTAATTGGCATTAAGCTTTACTTGTTCTTGAATCAACTTAGAGATCTGTCTTTCCCAGAGGTGTAAAATGCAGTTGCTCTTTTAAATCTTTCTGCTTGAGCTCCATTTTTATTGCTGTTGCCACTTCTTCTCTGCTTTGTAAGTTGATTTGATCTTTCAGAGTGCTTGCAGTTTTTTTCTTTAATTTTTCAAGTGTTAATAATTTTTTTTCTAATAGTTCTTTATTTTGTTAATGGAAATGTTGCATCAAAACTAAATTTTGCATCATCAAATAAGGAACGGGTGCAGAGTTTTTATTTTTGAATGTGTATTGGCAGCCACAAATATTTTGTTCTGCAGGTTTTAATAGCAATAATTTGTCATCAATATTTCATCACTCATATTTTATCGCAAGATTTGTTTAAATAAAAGCCTCTGTGTTGTAGGCTGGAAACAAAAGACAAGAATGTAATGGATTGTGTCAAATTCAAACACCTGGAACTTTAGAAATCAGGTCTATGTCTTGAATATTAAAAACAGTGAATTAATCTGGTGTAATTCTCACTGAAATAACTTGAAAGCTGGTTTCTAAAAATGAGTAATGCCCTTCTCCGAACCCAACAATACTCCCCAACTAATCCTTATAAATTGCTGACATAAAAGAGACGATGGGATCTCTACTGCAGCACAGAAATCCTTCAGGAGTGCATTGTGCTTTTCACTGGATGTGATGTGCTGTGCAGAATTTAATTTAATTTAAAAATTAGAAGTTCTATGTACTCAAATTTGACTCCTGTCAGACAAATTAAATTATGTCCTGGAGCAGCATATGCTCTGTGAGCATTGCTTTACTGCCAAGATGCGTTTGTGTGGTATTGCATTATTGAAAGCCATAAGCAGTCTTCCCCCAGCAGTTTCACAGGAGCCTGCTGATGGTGTGATAGCTCTGGTAATGACCTCAAAACTGAGGAGCTTGTTTACCTTCTCCTGCATCTGATTTGATATCTCTCTCCCTGTTTGTCAGGGTATGCAGAGAAGTCCATTTAACAAACCAAAAAGAGTGTTTCTACTCCAGGTCCAACTACCTTTTGCAACACTTTCTGAAATGGGGATCAGATCCCACTATTCCTCAGCTTGTGAAGAGAGATAAAATAGAAAATGGAGCTGTAGAACAACTGCTGGAATAAAGTTATCTAGTCAAATGCTGCAGGGAGGTTCAAGAGCATAGACATTTCAGGACTGTGAAGCATTTGAAAGAGAAATTGTTGATCATTGTAGTTTCTCTTTTTTCAAGCAAGACCTGCACCCATCTCTAGCCATGTAGTGTCAGCTTTTGGTATCTTGGCAACCTTGAGTCTGTTTCTCACCTTTTCTACTGAGTGGGAATGTTTAATGGGGTTGTCAGGCCAGCAGGGCTCTGACTTGAGAAGGTAGCTTAGGCAAACAAGAAAAGTTTAGGTAAACACACATAAAAATTGTAAACATTTAATTTTTACAGTGTTTCTGTTACTTAATCCACCTCTTGTACAGTCAGTTTTAAGAATAAATACCTTTGTTCAGAATAAAGGACTTGATGTTGCAAGTTTATTCAATATATATTGTCAATGAAATAAGAGTATTACAATGAGTCCTGTAAACAGTTTATTTTTGTAACTTCTGTTAAGAAAGTGCAAATTGAAGCAGCATAAGGAAGTATAGAACATTGCCTTTTTAACAATATTTAATTGGCCTACAATGCATGTTAGAAATAAACCTGAAAATAAATATATAATGCAGTCCCCTTGCAGATTCTAAACAGTTTGCTGCCCTGTAATAGTGGTTTGAGGAACTGAGCAGTGTTGGAGGGCTGGGTGGGTATTTTTGGCTTGGGTTAGCACAACCCTGATACTTGGCTTTCAAAGTGGATTTTGGTTTAATCTGATCTCCAAAGTCTTTTGCTCTCTCGACAAGTTTTGGAGGGCTTTAAGCCTTTTCTAGGAGAGGCAGTTCTAATTTATATCACAACAGAATTTCACCATGCCCATCTGAGCTTTTCAGACCATATCAGCAGTCTGGCATTACCTGAGCCAGAGAAGCTTTAGCCTCTGTTGTGATTTCTGGGTCCCATTTCTTGTCTCTCTTCAGGGAGACAATCTGGAAAAGTGTTAGCAGCTTTGATGGCACTGTTGAAAACTGGTGATACCACAAACCACTTTAGTTTCTGTTTACAGAGCTAGAAAGAAGTCTTAAAATAAATATGGTCCACCATATGTCTTTGGGTATTTTTAGTATCTGCATGAAAGAAATATCAGAAATGTGGTTTTGTTTTGGTTTTTTTGTCTGCATCAACTCCATTACCTAAGAGTATTTTTGTTTAATTTATCAAGATATGGATACTAACTCAAAGAGCAGCTTCTTAGGGGTAAGAGGGGAAGGAATAGAAGAAGAATTAATGCATTGTGGGTGAATTGCTAACTATACCTATGCTAATCTATGAAAATAACTTTGCTAACAGGTATCATTAAAGCTTTTGGTGTACTCACTTCTACCTATGACATTTAACAGGAATGATTCTTCTACCTTCTAACTCCAAAAGGCATTTAAAAATAACTTAATCTACACTACTTACATTAAACTCTGCTAAAATGGGCAAAGAAATTCTGATTGACATGCCAATAACATTTTAAGACTAAACTCAGTATTGCTGACTCCTGTAAATACTCCAATGTCCTGCTGTTAAAATCTGGGGGTTGCATGTGTTTCGTTGTTCTCCCTAGAGCACTCTGTTTTGCAAATATTCAGTTTTTGACACTGAATCTAGCTTACCTAGTTGTAGTTAATTTTTAGGTTGTAGAGATCTGAGCATTACTTGTCACCTCAGGTGCACTTCAGTGGTTGAGAAATGTGTATGGATAAATTTCTCTTGCTGGGTCTATGGCTGCATGAGCTGAGGAGGAGAAGAGAATTGATGTTGACAAATCGACATTGACAGGACTGTTGTGCCAGTCCTGAAACTTCTCAATAGGTGAAACCTTGTATCTTTCCCGACTGATCAGAGGGAAGGCAAGGAAAATATCTATAATTGCCAGCATCTGTATAAGCATGGAAATATCCTTCAGCCTATGCTCTTAAAAAGGAGTGGAGATATAGGGGAAAATTAGGATATATGCTTTATTTATCACAGCAAGTTTCAAGAATCATATTGCTGTATTTCACTCTAATTTCTGGGCTCTTGACCAGAGCTATGATCTCATAAGTTGAGGTATGTTTACTACTTGGGCTGCCAAATTCCATTATAGTTAAAACCTGCAGACTATTTTGTCACCCTCATGGTCCAGGATTACGAATTTCTGTGTGATTACTTGTTGGTTGTCCAAACAGACAGTATTTTTCTCTTTAGGTCCTTTTTTTTTTCCCCTTAAAATTAGGGTCTGTGGCAATCTTTGCACAAGTTCATTTAGGATGCTCAGTGTTGGAATTTTTATGACTTTCATGCCCTCTGCCATCTGTTCCTTAGTTCTCTTCCCTGCCTTTTTCTGGTGTAAATACAAACTATCTTTAAATCAAGAAGTGGGTTTATATTCTTTTTCCTCTTCACTGGAAAGAACAGGTTTGAAGAAACAGGGAAGGAAGAATGAATGGGGTCTTTGGAGTGGTGGTAACCACTGAAAAGACTATCTCAGTGACGGAAGAAATGCTGTTATTTGTGATCCATAATTTCACAAGTATGGATGTGGATCTCCTGCAGTGTGCTACCAACTTAACTGTAGCACTGAAAGTGGTTGGGTCATTCCTGGAGATCCCAAGATGTGTGAGCATCCTTTACCTTTCCTCACTGCAAAGTACTGGCAGAAGGTGATGGGTTAGTTGAGCACAAACTTTTGTGCTAGAACAGCATTAACATCTAGTAAATTAAACATTCTTGTGTGAAGCTATTTTAGTGTTTGCTGTGATGAAAGTAAGAAGATGTACTGTGGCTTCTGTTATTCTCAACATTTTCAGTTTGTTACTTTTTGCTCCTGTCTAACAGAAGCCTTTGTAGCTTCCCATAGCAAAAAAAGATATCAAAAGACCATTCGTGCAGTTAACTCTCTTGAAGTGGCCAAGGCTCTAAATAGCTTTTAGACAACCAGAGATGATTCTCTGTTCACCAAACTCAGCTTCAATGCAAAACAAACCCTTTCCGAAAAATTCATGCAGGAGTGAGCTTGAAAAATGAGAAGGAAAAATGGCAATTCTGTACTTGGAAGTTGCAGTATCCAGGAATGCACAGGCTGCAAACATGGGCTTTGCTGCTTTTTTAAGTGGGGACCCCCTACCCCCTTCAGACTTGCAGCCTTTTCAGTTTCATTAATGTGTCAACTTAGATTCTGTGCTTCATCAGCCCTTGGGAGAGGTTAATGGGTTTTTGTATTGTTCTGAGCTAGGAGTTATGTTACCTGTTGTCCTGGTTTTGGCTGAGACAGGGTTAATTCTCATTCTAGTAGGTGTTGCAGTGCTGTCTGTTTTGGATTTAGTGTGTACTGTCTGTACAGAGATGAAAGTATGTAAAGTACATGGTAAAAACTTTAAAATCTCCCTGAAAGTTTGGCCTGAGATCTCCCTGAAAAATACAACATTTTTGTATATTTTCTCCCCCTACAGAAGATAAATTGGTGTATGATGTTCCATTGTTTCAGTAATACTTGGGAAAGATTAATCCTGAATGTATTTGTTGCATTGGCTCATCTGGCGGAGAAGCCGAATAGCTGAGTGCTATATTATTACCTTGTGGTTTTAGTTGTATCTGTAGAAGTCCATTTAATTAGTCACAAGGTCTGAACATAGAACATTGTTGAAACTGTTGAGCTCAATTGCATCATCTGACTGCTGATAAATGATAAAAACTCCAGTGTTTGCTTGCAAAAGCTTAGGAGGATGATAGCTGTCTTAAGAAGGTCCTCTTCATACTAATATGTCTATAAATTTGGTAGTGTTCCTGACAACATAATCAAAACTTTCTACAGCCCTAATGCTTTCTCCTAGTGCATTTAGTTAAATATGTAGTTTACATGTGTGAAAGATTTTAGTTATGCTCCATTTAGAAAAGGCTGTTTGAAAAATCTACTATGGAGTGACAGCGTTGCAGGGAGAGCTGAAGTTTTCAGGGTATATAGGGCTTGAGCAGTGTTTATAGAGGAGCTTGTAATTATGTATTTACCTGTAAAATAGAATGTAAGATGTTCACAAATGGGAAATATTCCACTCTTCTCTTTATTGTGTGTTTTCACTTTCTTAAATACTTGTTTAGTAATGAACTGTAAATCATGAATTATTCTTTTATTTTTCCCATTCATCGGAAGATTTGGAGATTTAATGCATGTCCGTAGAATGTCTATTTAATGGACCAATTGTATTCTTTAGAATAACCTTAAGCACGTGACAGATACACACACACACAGCTTATCTGTATTTTCCCTTTGCTTACAAGTGAAAATTTGTTTAACAAAACTTTGTGTCTTGCATTGCCAGGCAAATGATGAAATAATGAGTCTATTTACATCTTTAATGCAAACAAGGAGCTTTAAGTGGAAGTGATCTATGAATTAATTAAGAGTCTCTGGTTTAATTAGGCAATAATATTAAATGAAAAGACCCTTGCTTCTGATATCTTTGATGGAAAAAGCTGGGTCTTGTCAGTAGAGAACTGGAATCCATGTTCAACTCAATGGCAAAACTTTCTCTTTGAAAGTTTTACTTGCTTTTTTCTACTGAGAAACCTTGCATATTAGTGTTTCCAGATGGCACAATTACAAGATTGATTTTTATTTAGGATACAACAAACAAACATTGTGATTCATGTTCTGAATATGGTTTCAGGCATTCTTTTTAATTACAGATTTCTAAGATGTGATTTTAATATTGTTTTCCATTCCCGTCCTGCTTGTCCAACCCAAAATTTTCTGTAGCATAGTACAGATTAGAGGGTTTTTTTCTGCTACAGTAATAAAGTGTGACTTGAAGAATAAAAAAGCCTGGTCAAAAATTAGCAATTATTTTATATAGTGTCAGGTTTTTTACTCGAAATGAAATTGATCTGTCATCTTTTGGAAAAGATGGCTTTTTAGTGTAAACATTTTGGTTGGAATATCTTCATCTTTCTAAAAACTTCTGTTTCAAAAAGTAAATTATAATGCTCATTACTACTTGATTAGTTTTCCTTCATTCAGGTCAGGCAATATGCAATCTCAACAGTTTTTCTTCCCACGTTACATTAATCAACAAGAGAAAGACTTGTCCTTCCTTTTGAAATTAAATACTAACTGTTAACATTTCTTTTTAGTAACTTGCTATTACATCAGGCTATTCCTGAACAAAGTGCTGATACCATGCCAGTGTTAAGCTAAGGTATGAGGTGCTTATGCCACTGAAGATCCCTGATCTTGTGCCTCTGTCCTTCGGCACAGGACCCTGCCCAGACCTGCTCTGTGTTTAGCTTCTTCTTGTCCTGTTCCTTTTGGAGGAAAAAAAAGGAACTATTTCCCTTGTGGTCTCTGCTATAGCCACAGGGAAAGGGTGGAGGCAGTCCATCTTCCTCTTAATTACTGGTGTTCTTGTTTTCCCTTAGCCAAGAGCTGGACTAGGGTAAACTAGCTGTTTGAGTGTTGTTTTATGTTATTTTTGTCAGGGCAGAATCATCAATATTCCAAGTTACTGGAGATCTGTTTGTATTGTAGACTTCAGGATGTTACAAAGTCTGCGGTTCCCTTATATGTTCAGATTAAATGCAGAGCTGTGGACAGAGTATTTTCATTTTACAAACCCTTGATTCCTCTCTTCAATATGTTAGCATACAAATTATTTTAATGTTTTACTTGAAACTTGTGGGTTTATGGCACATGAATACTGGGCAGCAGTGGCTAAACAATTTTTGGTGATTATTTTAGCAGATTTTTCCAGTTCATTTTTTTTCCTTTTATTTCTTCCATTGTTTTGTGACAGCAGAAGTGATTAAGTTTCCATGTAAGAATCTGAGGTGCACAGGACAAAGTGTGAAGGGGAGCAAATCGCTGTCTAACATGGCAAGCTATAACAAGTGAACACTGGCATGAAGCCACAGAAATACAAACATTACCAGGAACATTTTTTCAGTTCTTATATTATTGAAGCTATTTCTTTTTTCAGTCTTGAGGCTGGATTTTATTCTTTTTAAATAACAGAAACTTCCCACTGGTAGGAAGGTAGGCAATAAAGATTACTGTAACATTAGGCTGTCATTGTAGTCTGGAAGTGTACAGTCAACTTCCTTCATTAGAAATGAAACTATACCCAAATTCACTTCCAGACCACCCCAAGGAAAGGCTGCATGCAGTCTCACCTGTGAATATTAAGTTAAGCCTGGTGTCCTATGTGGCTTCAGGCTAGCACACCTTATCTGGTCTGTGTCAACGCAAGAACTACAGTTACAAATGTAAATCTTCTGATTTCTGCCATTCATATTTCCCAGCAAAAGCGACAAAGTGTTCTAGAATCTCAGGTCTCCTATACAATTTATTTAGTATAGTTACTGTGTAGACAAGAGATCAAAGATCTTTCCCTGAATATGATTGCAATAACTCCCATTTTTGCCAGAATATGGTCCAGCGTGTTTCACTGAAGCTGTTTTGAAATGTGTTTGTGATGTTATATGTGGCAGTGTTAAACAACAGCCAAAGTTCCAAACAGAATCCTCAGGATGTGTCAAGTTCTGTATGTAATTCTACAACCAGTCCTGAGACAAAACACTCACCTAGGCCTAAAGTGACAGGAACTGTCCAAATACCTCAGTCAGTCTCTTTCCTCTGCCAGACCCTTGCATGTCTGGACTTGATGCTGCAGGTACCACTCCGGGTGAAGAATTTAGTATATACTGAGCAGTGGCCATGTCTTGAGGCAAAAGGGAGGAACAGTTCTTCCCAGAAAGAGGAATTGCAGTTCTCGGAATGCCCCAGTGGCAGCAGAGCAAGGACTTAATCTCTCAAGAATGCTGCCCTAAATCCCCATCTTGGTATTGCTCATTCATTTTTCAGGATAAAAATCAAAATTTTCAGGGCAGTAAAAATCTTTCTCTGCCATTTCCCCCATGCTACTTTTTCTTACAAAGCTGATGCCTGTATTGACTTGGATATGTCTTTGAGCATGGCTGAAATTTCACAGTAGCTGTAACATTTGTCTGTAGCTTTCTGTTTGCTCTAAACGGTGTTAAAATAATTTGTAGAGAAGGCAAATTAAGGTAAATGAATTCCCTGACAATTACTATTTAAATTTCTCTAAGCTGGGCTATCCTGTATTAAGCCCTTGGGTGCAGAGACAGGTGATGAGAGAGGTGTAGCTTTTAGACAGCACTGAGACTCATTGAGGTTGCAGCAATAATATGAAATTAGTACTTCAGCCTAGTTTGCCACAAGCAGAAGCACATTGATAAAGTTGTCTAACAGGAAAATGGAATACATTTTAAACTATATTTTTTTTAAGAAAGAAGAGAGGTTTTAACTGATATGTAAGACTTGCTGTTAGTTTCCTTATAATTTCTAAATGGGAACAACATGGATTTTATTAAGTAGGATACACCAGTCTTTTTCTGTGTCTCTCTATGAATGATGACAAGGTCCATTCTTAGCATTTTGAAGACAGTTAAATATTTAATATCAATCAAGATTTAATACAGTCTCAGAACTTTCAGTTCCTTCCTTTTGGAGGATTTTGTTGCTCGAAGGTAATATTCTGGGCTGCCTTTGTGGTTTGTGAGATCTTCACTGACGAATAAATGTCTTTTGCTCTGTCTTAATTGATTTTTATTGATGTGGCATGTATTTCTTTGTATTAGAGACACTAAAATAATTGTATTTTAGAGATTCTGTTTCCATTTGTTCTTTTTGGAGATAGAGATAGAAAAGATCTAGTATGGGGACAGAGTTGTAATTCAGTTATGAAATGTACTTTGTGTTAATGGAGCCCAACATGGTCTTATGTTTGCAATGTAATGTTACTGTGTTTTTTAGTGTATCCAGAGTATTAACCTGTATTTTATTGTAAGTATAGAGTCTGTTGAAATTCATCCCGATGGCTTTTTATAAGTCTGCCTTCTCTGAGGAGGCAATGAAGAGTGTGTTTTCAAGTGTAAATTGAGTAACTGGCAGTGCTATTCATATATGGCAGACTGGGAGTCTTTATTTAGAAGAAATCATCAATAGTTAGAAGAAATATATCAATTTGAGGGTTGCATTAACAACCACACCACTGTGCCTTCTCTGAATTTTATATATATATATATATATATGTATTTGTGTGTGTGTGTGTCTGTATATATATAAAATTCTCAAAGCAGAGCTCCTCAAGGGCAGGGGAAGTATTTGGGGATTTTCGTACTAGTGGTGACAGGATCTGTTGTAGAACTGGTACAAGTTGGTCAGAACAATAAATTTTAAACTGATAATAGTAAATAATTGTGGGTAACTAGGAAAAGAAAAGGAGCCCTTCAGTTTAGATCATGTACATGTTACATGGTGTTTTTCAGTAAGTTTTATGCAAGTAAAACTTTAAGGCGTGACTGTGGAAACTGTTTGTGTTTATAATAAAAATGAATTAAACTGAGTGTTTATTTCTGATTGAAGAAAATAGGTATGTAAATGTTAGATGGGCATTTCAGAACAGAAACAATGCAAGAAGAGCTAGGAAAACTAAAGATGTGGCTTAAATATTCAAGGCTTAAAGGAATAATAGTAATGTAGTATGTCAAGAGTTCAATCTGTAAGGAGAATACCTATAGTTCTGCACAAATTGAATTAATATTTTATCCCTTGATAAAGTTACTAAGGGTCAACAAAATGTATTTCTACTGGTGCAATGAGTTGAGAATTCAGAGTACCAATTTAAAAAAATGCACAGAGTGTGTACAGCTTTTAAAAAGGTACTTGTAGTCAGGAAAATGTTTATTGGTCTTAATTTTAAAAACATGTATATCTCCATACAGCAAGTGTTTAGCTGTCTTAAATTTTTAGCTCCCTAGTTTGTAGTTAAGGAAACTGTTTTGACAAGGCCACTTCTATATGCTTAAGTCCAGAGTGATAGGGCTGACCCTATTAAATGATCATAGTTTTTTGCAGTCTGGTGATTAACAGGCTTTGAACTTTCCTGGCTTTCTTAATCCCTTTTAATCATTTAAACCTATTATTGTTTTGACTTCAATTTCAAAAGCCCTTTAAATCTGTCTTACAATATTAATAGCTGATTAAAGTCCTGATTTCCAACCATATTATCAGTGGGACGTCTTACCTTATTACTCTGAATAATTCAGAAACAACTAGGAAAATATTGATCAAGGGTGAAAGAAAAAAAATCAGAAAAACTGGCCCTAGTAATTGTTATGTTCAAAGTAGTGATCATATCCATGCGTTAAGTGGGGGAAACAAAATTTATGCTTTAATTTATGACATGAATAACTGTATTTCTTTTTTCTTTTAGGTTTCAGTAGTGTCATTTTAAGCTAATTCTGTGTTGACATTTAAATCCATAATCCATCTTTCATAATGAGTAATGTGTTAAAAAAATTCTGCTAATATTTTTTGAATCCCTTTCACTCAGAAATTCCAACTTTTTTTTTCTGAAGAAGAGAGGTTTGTATAGGGAGTCATGCAGCCAAATAAGACTCCAGTCATAACAGTGGACAGGAACTGAGTAAAAAGGAAAACACTAGAAATTTGCTCCATGTGTTCTTCAAGGTGGTCCTTCATTCTCTCAGCTCTGACATATCTATTCCCATAGCAAAGTTTCAAGTCTGGAATTTTTTTTAAAATGAAGTGCCCAGTACCTGTGGTTTGAGTTGCAGTTAATTTTTTCCCTAAGCAGATGCTTTTGTTTAGTTGAGCAGTGCAATTCTCTGCCAGTCAATGCACGTGCCCTTTCCCAAACCAAACTTGATTCTGTGTCACTGATAACTATAAAGTAATTTATTTCCTATTAAATATGAAGTAATTACTTTTTTTCTGAAGTAATTTGTTTTCTACATTCTATAGAATTTAAGATTGAAGTATCTTAACCTTCTGTTGCTATTTTTTCAAGTCTCCTTCCCACTACCACTAGTGTGTGCTTTAATCCTACCTACATTTCTTCTTCTGAAGCTGAACGCTTTAGCTACAAGTTTTTCTGTTTGAAAATTGAAGAAAACTAAATAATTAGTGAGGCTGACAGCTCACTCTGGGGTATTTTTGCTAATTTTTGTTTTGTTTATTTGCTTGTTCCTGTTTCTGGATTGTAGTAGTTCATTGCTGTCTTAAATGCTTGGTGTGAGTTGGAAGCTCAGGTTGAATTAGTTACAATTCAAAGCACCTCATTTCCCCTCTGCCCAAGTTACTACTCTGTGGGATGCCTTTAACCCCACCCATTTTTTATGCTTTAAATTTACCTGTTTGGCTTCACATGTGTTAGTATTTTGAACTCTTACTGTCTGCTAGATGGTCATAGATGTCCATTGTCATGACATACCCGTGCCAGTCTCCTGTCATCTGTGGATTTCATCAGTAGCTTCTGTACTTGAGACCAGATCACTCATGGATGTGTGGCATAGTGTTGGGTCTAGCACTGATCCATGTTGAAATCAGTCTGATTTATGCATTCTCTCACAGTTCTAATATTTCCCCAAAGAAATGTCTGAAAGGTATTTTAAGCAGTTTCCTCTTTTGTTGGTATAAATGGATCCTTGAAAAACCTTTTTCTGGAAGCAGGCTTTCTTTGGGGTTTTATTGCGATTGTACAGTCTGTCTTTAATCTTTCAGTTTTTCAGGGATGGCAATCTGGCCTTTTATTATTTGTCAACAAAGCAGTATCTATTCAGTAAGAAATTTTTCTAAAATGGTGTAACCTGTTACAAGATCATCCTTAAGTAACAGTGAATAGTGATGAGCTGTCACTGAACCTAGAAATTAGTGTAGAAAAGATCTCTGTTTTGCTGTCAGCTTGAGGCCAGGAAGGAATGTGAAAAGATAGGGAGGATCAACTGCCCTGGTATAGAATAGGAGAGAGGCTAAAGAGGGGAAGAAACTTTGAGGGGATGGAGAGTGTAGTGTGGTGCATTTCAGATGGTGAAACTAGGAGACTAAGCAACAGTGAAAAAAAAGTAAATGTATTAAACTGCTGGAGTAAAAACAGTGCAAGTCAGGCAAGACAGTGAGACTTTCAGAATATGAATCAAAGGCCTTTACTGTTTGGGTCTGTCTTTTTTTTAGTGGAGGGAAAAAACATGTCTTAAATATTTGGACTAAGGTCCTTGTATCTGTCAGTTACAGAAAACTTCAGTTTGGTTTAGCTGCTTTCATCTGGTCCATGATGAATTGGGCTGCTAAACTTACATACCAGGTGTGGTCTGGGTTGTGGATTTTTTTGTTTTTATCTGGATTTAGAAAATTCACAGCCCTAGAATCTGGTTTAGCAAGTTCAAAGTAATGATCCAGACATGTACAAGTCATGATACTCCCACTGTATTTGTGTGCGTGGGAAAGATTATTGGGCTAGTAGGAAGAGCAAAGCTACATTAGATTTAACTGAAATGTCTATGCAGCTGTAGCCTTGTCAAAAATGCAGAAGTACTTCAAGTGCTATTTGACTACTGTAGGAAAAGCAGTTTCCTTACTGCTTTTTGATCTCTGTATAGATCAAGTCAGAAGAAATGGAGTTAGCACTTATGGCAGCATTACTTATTCTGTCTGATAAATTGCAGATGGAACTTGAGAAACAGGCTGACCTTCTGTACCCATCCCCCATAAATCTGAGGCATTAGAAATATTTTGTGAGCTGGGCTCGCTGTGCACATTGGCTTGGAAATGCTCATGAGGATGCCCTGTTGTAGCAGGTTCACTCATGGCTGATGATCTTGTGGGATGTGTGAACTGCACAAAAATCAGTCAATATACTCTGAAGAAGGACATGTGAATACAATGTCCCAGAGATGCCTTGTTCTAGTTTTGACAAGATTAATAATTATGAAAAAGAAGAAAAAAAAGGACTGTGGTTCCTTTTTTTTTTTAGCCTAGTGAAGGTAGCCTTAACATCACTTGGAAGTTGAAGTAACACAATTGCTGAATCACTCTTATGCAGCCTTCTTCAAATTAATCTGAAATATAATAAGACTACAGGGAAATCCTTAAGGTTCCCTAATGACTTCTTTGAAAATTTATGAAGAAATGCTTCTTCTGAGCTCTGTCTTAACAGGTATCTTCTTTTATTGATGAAGCATAGCCTACTATAAATAAAATCTACTTGTCTCGTCCAGTTAATGCAACCAATGGGTGTCAGGTGTCTGATGGAGAAATCACACTCTGTTCCTTTTTTTGATGACTTTTCTGCAAAGTTCAAAGAACACGTTGAAAATCTGCCCTTTCATGTATTGAATTTTTAATCAATCTGGGGAATACTTAAAGCAGTAAGTGCAGCAAAGCATGTGAAATACAATAAGCTTATGGAATAGCAAAGCCCAAGTGCATTTAAAGGTGAGCAGGGTTAGTCAGAGTCATGTACTGAGGCAAGAAATTTGTATTTATTTGTACATCAAGCAAAGCAGAGGAATGTCTGTGCGGATATATATTTTGGGCTTCTTGGAATGCTTTACTGTTCCAGCTTTCTGTCATGGACACAGTTTAAATATAGGGTTTTTTTGCTCACTACTCACATTGATGGTTAATGCTTAGAAAAATACTTTTATCTCTAGTATCTTGTTCTTCACATGTACTCTTGAAAATAGTGATCAGAATATTACTGTCATACATATGCAGGTTTTCATACATCCTGGTGTACATTTCATCTTGGCTTTTCTGGTCCAAGCAGCATATACATATATATATATATATGTGTGTGTGTGTGCTGATTTTCATTTTGATATTTGTGCAATTATTACTTTTTTTTGTTTAGATTGGTGGATTCAACTAAAAAACTTTGAAAGTTGACTTAATTTTAAAGCTATGAAGATCTATTGCCATTTTGTTTAAACCTGTTTGCTCATCACTAGTTTCATTTTGGGCTTTTGGACAGGTGAATGTTACCATCTTTTCAGGAAGTTTTTGATAGAGATGATCTGAATTTTTTATATGTTTGGAGTTTATCACCAGTGCATATTTCATGCAGGCTGTGTTTTCTTTTTAATTTGGTCAAGGCTTTGTGAAATTGGATGCTGCCTGAAAGGAACCATACTTTATGGCTCTTTGTTGCATTAAATATATTTCTGTAGAAATGCTCACTACTGTCTAAGTCCATGAATTTTCATTGTGTCTTGTATGAGAAGCTGGGAAATAAAAAATCCTGGAGTTGTAGGATTACTGTTTTAGAAGGATCATTAAAATACATTACAGAAGTTGAACTTGGAAGTTCTGGTATGCTTAAAAAATTAAAAACAGGCATATAATAAAAATGATACATTTTGGAAGAAATTGAAATTGAGATGATAAACTTGCAGGTGAATGCTGGGCAAGTTCTTCAATGTACATGAAGAAGTGAAGAATATAGCACCTTTTTTACCACTGTAACCAAATGGAATGTACTGGTCAGAGGTGTACTTCTAGCTGTTGGAATAGACCTCTTCCAAGTGGCCGTGGCATTTTTTTCAGAGTATATTTAGGTGTACCTAGAGCAAATTTCCTCAACACCATTGTTGTAGTGCATTTTTATACTTTGTAATGCTTTGAAGTAGTTTTGTTTTGTATCCCCATATTTTTCCCAAATGGTTTATCCCAGACTGTACCCCCCTCCCTTTACCTGTGTTATCCCTCTCCCTGGAGGAGAGCATCCCCAAAACCCCATCCTGGCTCTCTGTCCATCACTCAGCATCCCATCCCCTCCATCTAGAAGCTTCGGTCCAGGTCGTCGAGTGATTAGCCAGAGGCCAGGGGTCAGCCCCCCAAGCCGTGCCCCATACGCTGTCCTAAATGTCTATCCCCCGGTGCCCATCCCTTAGGGTCACTTATTGGTTAGTAAAATGTTATCTACTTTTGGTTTCCACCTCCCTTTGAACGTAACCTTAGCACATCTCCCGGGGCTCTCAGCAGGAGGCCCTCTAAGGTGCAGGAGCTCCTTCGGGACTCCTAGAATAAAACCTTGGATTAACCCCTGCTAAGAGTCGGCCCTTTATCTTCTAGCGATGTCTCTGGTGTCTCTTCTGCTGCAAAGGTGACCAGCCTAGGTGCCCTCAGTACCCTCGGGGCACGGGAGAGTCTCCCCGCTGTTGGCCGTGTCGGGGCTGCCCCCCACCGGTGTCTGCCGACTCGGGACTGGCCGAGGGCTCCTGAGAGGCTCCCAGAGGGACAGAGACACACCATGTCCTCAGAATGCCTGCAATAATGTTTTAGTCTGGGTCCCTTACTTTATTTCCAGGCTTGTGGAGAGGAAAAATATTTGAGATTTCTATAGCTGTGAATTTATAATTAGTTGTGCCTTTGTTTATTGATGAAATACAGGCACATGAAATTGATCATTCCTCCTGGTAAGTTAAATGTGTAAACATGGCTTTTTGTAGTGTCAGAAAGAATACTGTCTGAAAGAATTCTCTTGACACTGGAAAACTTACTGTATAGCACTGTGAAACTTACAATTTAAACTGTCATTAGAGATGGATGATAGGTACTAACAGAAACTACAGTTCTATCTGTAGCTGGGACACTTAGCTTTGGTTAGAGTAGGGTATGTTGGAGTGGCCACGTTACAATGACATCTAGAGGTTAAACCAGGCTGCTATGGCTTAAGACAGTTCCTGAGGAGCTGAGCAGGGGAAGAAGCAGCTCTCAGAGCTGGCACCTTGCCCAGGTGCAGTGGGGCTGTCAGAAGCCATCACGGTGATACTCGGAGGCCGGGTGCCGTACAGGCAGCGGCAGCTGCGCAGCCCCGCATGCAGGGACAGCTGTGCACTGGGGTCAGTGCTGCAGCCCAGCCCTTTGCTGCCCAGCTTCACGGGCAGCTGCCTTTCTCAAGGGGTGTCTGGAGCACTGGCTGCTCTTCCCATAGATTAAGTGTTTGTGAAGGACAAATCAAAGGGCTTCAATGTATCATTTTTGAAAGGCGCTGCAGCGTTTTCTGGCACCTATATGGTCAGGCTGTAGGTCCTTCGGCATGTTTTTACTCTTAAACCTCCTTTTTTAAGATAGGACCTCAAGCAGTGATGAAGAGACTATTAATGTTTTGAAACCATCACAGTTTGCTACTGGATAGTTGAAAGAATAATAATTATTTTGTGTTCTACTTTGAATTGAATTTTGTGTTGAACTTTGAATTTCAGAGGAGAAAAAAAGAAAGTTGTGATCACTCCTTTGCTTACTTCCATAGCATATACGGCTCTCTTCTACTCACTAGTTTAATATCGGGCAATTAAATCTATAATACATACACGATTGGTTGTTCTGGTTGCTTAGAGGGTTTAGATGTCCTTATTTTAAATTTTTTGATTGCTTATCTTTGGCTTCAATTTTGCATTTAGTATTGTTACCTCCTAAATGTTATTTACAGAAGTTGTGACAAATCTAACCTTCATTAGTTAGGAAGACCCAACTGGTGTTTATCAAGCTTGCCTATGAAGCACATGTTGGGAAAATACTACATAAGCTGCTCACTGTGCTAGTTGCACATTTAAATTTATTAAGTAGTTCAACAGCTGTGTATGAAATATAATATATGTCTTAATGCATAAAGTACTCATAAAAATTTGAACCTTACAAGCATGTCCCTTTGTGGGAAGTTTTCTTTGACAACTTTCTATCAAAGCAATGTCTTTAGGGATCAAGGAAGAATATTTTAAAAAACTGTTTTCACAGTAATAAAAGGTGCTGGTGGTGAAAAAGATTGGGTAAGCTGAGGTTCACCAAAGGAACCATTCTGCAAACCTTAGGGGTAGCAACTGTGTCTCTCCCAGCCCCTCTGTGGTATGTCAGTAACATAGCCCAAAATCACGCATCTGTTGAACAGCATTCCCCTCATGTTACATGATTTCTGTAGTAGCTGACTTACTAGGCTCAGTAAGACAGGTTTTATTTGTTTGAGTTTTTTCCCCTCTAAATAATTGTGGAGGTAAAATTGTGGATAGAAAAAAAAAGGTGTAGTAACCAGTAAATATTCTGGAAGCTTTGAAAAACTAAAGATAGATTTTGTTTCTCAGCAGAGAAAATTGTATACAATCGAAGCTGACGTAGTCTGCTGGTAGAGGAAAAGCACACAGCTTAATTTTTAATGAAGAATGTCTGTGACTTTCTGTGGATATATTTGTTAATGGGCAAAATGATCTCCATTTGCAAAATGGATTGCATATTAGTGTATCTGTCTATGACAGATAAATCCTTTGGACGTAGACCTGATTTCATTTTAAGTCAGATTGCAAGTTTCATAAGAAGAGATAGTGTCCTTTGACGTCTGAAAGATGTTCCTTTTAGAATTTCCTGGTAACTCACTTTGTTTTCTCTGATACATGAGTATTTGCTATCAGTGAAATTCATATTAAGATATGACAAAAGGAGATATCGGGGAGGTGTAGCAGCATTGTGAAGAGACTGGTATTGGGCTAGATCCTTTTTCATGTAAGAAAAAGAGCCTGATACTGTTGATTACAGAAAACATTAAGTTGGAAATGAATGTAAGATCATAAGAGTAAAAATTGGTGTCTTTAAAGACTGACAGGATGGTAAAGTATGAAGAAGATTGGGCAATTTAAACAAGTGACCTGAATCTGTACAGGAAACCCTGCCTACGCTGAGTCAAACGTGAGCCCTGCGCTTGGAAGGAGAACATGGATGAACCACTGTATCCTGATTAGGAGTGTCTACAGCAAGGATTTAGCAGCAAAGTAGATAAATGGATTCAAGTCAACATGATACTGTAGCAAATAACCCGGGGAAGTCTCTGTATTTGTAAACAATAAAAATCAGTCAGTCTGTGTCTTGTATGTCTGAGTGCAGTGAGCACTAGTGAGCTTGAAGGTGTCCAGCATTGGTCCAGCATTGCATTTTCAATGGATGCTGAAAATACGAGTTTCAGAGAGTATCATCAGAAAATGCTGTAAGGAATAGAGAAAGGATATTGTGCCTATTTGTTATAAACAAAAATAATTTTGCAAGATAGATTGAGTGTAGTTGTTGCGGACCAGAATCTTCCCTCAGGAGGAATAACTTATGGTTCTGCAGCAGTCTAGAGCAAGGAACAAACACAGACGACAAAGGGACAGTGGGAACATTCAGCAGTGTGAGCAGATAGCTGCTTGCAGAGTTGTCCAATGGACACTTGACTTCTAGCTGCTTACATTATGAATGATTGTCTTACAAACCAATCCACCAAAAACCCCACCAAATGCAAGAGAAAAAACCTAAACCCCACAGAATACTATAGCAATTTATTTTGAGATGTCAGAAGATTTTATTCTGATACAGAACAAAAGTGAGGTCACCCCTTAAAGGTTTTCCACAGTGAGTGACAGTGCGGGCTGCAGCATGGCTGGCAGTAGGCTGTCCTGGCAGAGACTGCATTCTTTTCCCTCTGATCAGGCAGTGTTGGCAACCTATTCTGTTAAATCATCTATTAGGTCAAGCTAGCAAAGAAGATTTCTTTCTCTCAAGCACTCACTTTTATCAGAAGTTGCTTGTATGGACTGCAGAAGTTTCCCTAAATAGCCTGTTGTTAAAGTATATTTTTTTCTACAGAATTATTGTGGTATTTATTTTAATAGTTTTATTTGGTACAGGGAGAAACGCTGCAGCCACATTTAGTGTTTCTATTGTCTGTAATCTTCCCTTTCATGTTTTGGCAGATTCAAATGATAAGATCAATGTATGGTTCATGGTATGAAGTGCAGTGATTTTTGGTAGATAGTGTCAGCCAAAGTGTCCAGTGGAGTTTGAAGCCTAAAGCAAAATTTTGTGTGATGTTAAGTTCACTTTGATAAACATGTTGTAAGTTTTTAGAAAATTTTTTGACTGTCTTTGCAATACCTCTATCTGAATCAACAAACACACAGTTTAATAATTTGAAACGGTAAAACTTCATTTTATGGCCATATTCTCATGTGAGTGACTGTTTTGTGTTTTTTCTCTCTTTTTTTCCCCAAGGTATGGGCTGAAGCCAAATGACCAAATTTTGGCAGAGGAGAAGCACAAAGAACTGTAAGCTTTTTTGTGATGATATGCATGCATGTTACCTATATACTTTTTAATGTATATACATGTCTTATTGTTAAATACCTGAAGCAAAAATGTTAGCTTTTGCTCTTTAGTATTGTCTGCTATAAATTGCAAAGCTTGTCTGAAGACTAATTGTTACAAAAAGAGATTTAAAAATCTTTTTTCATTAATTTCTTTTAAAAATTCTTTAATTAACTGCAGTTGGTACTAATGCAATTTAAATGCACCATTTAAATGTTCATCCTAAATGCCTATGTTAATTTCTAAATTAGATACAGATTTCTAGGATTACTTTCACATTTCTCGCTTTCAGGGTAGAGATATTGGGGAATTTGGTCCATTTTGTGTTCATCTACATGCTTAGATATAAAAATAACACCCCTTTTTTTCCTTACTATTTTAAACTTTATGCTCTTGCACATAACTGTTTGTTTCCATTACTACATTAGCATTGTTTTGTATTATTTTGCATTACTTCATGATACACCAGAAGACTTATGGAGTTTATCCTCGTGTAAGGTAATGTACCTGTTTCAGATGAATTCACATCTATAGCTGTCAAGTTTTCTCATATTAAATTTTTGATGTTTTTAGAAAGGTCAAAGTTTTCAAACAGTAAAAATGTATTCTGGTAACAAGGATTCAATTCCTCTGGAAAAGATTTTTTTTCCCAAAAGCTTTAGTGATTTAATTACTAACCAAATGTTCCATGTTCTTTCAGAGGATGGAAAAAGGCATTTAACTTAAGTTAGTACATCATGGTAATGTACCTGTGACATTAAAATGCTTGAGCTCCAGGCAAGAGACAGGCAACATGAGTTTCCTTTGATGAATGATAAGATTGGTTTTATGCAGAGCACACTCTCTAGTGATAGAACACTGATAGACAGCATAGCTTTGATTAACCCATTAACCCATTTTGGATGCTATGAGCTACAAGGGTTAAAAGTACTGCAGAAAAAATGCAGAGGGGTTAAACACAAGGTAAATTACAGGCAGGTCTGTATTTTGGACAGTACAAGTTGTACTGTGTACACAAGCTTTATTTGTTCAATAGATACTGATTAAACTGAGCCTTTTGATGTGAGATATTTCATTTGAAGTACTTCTCTTTTAGCTTTTTATTATAGGTATATTGCATATTAGTTAATTGCACGATTATTGATATGTTTACAGCATAGTCACATCTTAAATGGAGGATTGAACTAATTTTATTCAAGAAGTTCTTTATTAAATTTTGTTTAATACAGAAAGTTCAGTAAAACTCAAGATTTACATGGATCAGCTGCAACAGAAGCCCTTCTTTAGTGTTTTGTTGTACACACTGCATTAGCTGCTGAGATTATTTATATGTTGGTGGGTATAATGAAAGAGGTTGAACATGCTTTTGCCACTGATCTTGTCATCTTGAATGTCACTGAATACTTGACCAGGGAAAGACTCCTGGAGGTCAGTGTCACGTTGTTTTCAGGAGAGACCTTTGGAACATTTCTAATGCTGTGTACTCTTCTCCTTGGACCATGTGACCACAACAGATTGCACATTGTTGAACTTCAGAGCACTTTCAGCCCTTCAAGCTAAATTCTCTGATTTAACTTATAGATGAGTTGTTAGGTACTTAATTAACCTTTTCTGATGTTAAATAGACCTTCATATTTTAAAGAAATGCCAGTTCCAAGAAACATGAAAGACAACTTACCACTAGAGTAACTGTTGCTGAAGGGATTATAAACTTACTCTTAGGTACAGTACCCTTATAATTAAGGTATTCTCCTAACCCTATTGTAATGTTTTAAAGTCAAATACAAAGTTAGTTTCTACATATTACTGTTCAGTTCCAAAATCCTCCTACTTAAAATAATTTATCTTTCAGTCTTTGAAATGTCAGAAGATTTTATATTGTCTTCCCTAGTAGTAAAGAAGACTTCCTTTGGCATTCTTCATCTAAAATCCATCATGGTGATTTATCTGACTGTCAAATGTCCTTCAGTTTCTCAGAGATACTTCAGTATAGCTGTTGTTCATAAAAATGTAAATTTTGTTCAGTAATGAATTCCTTACCTCCAAAGGTAACTGAGCCTGCTACCCTGACTTGGCTTGATCCTTTAGTCCTTGAGTCTTAGTTATCTGGAGAGAGAAGTACAGCCACGAAGAGTGGCGTTGGTTTACAGGCATGGCATCGTGCTTAACTTCTATTTTAAGCACTAAGGTATGAAAGATCACCTTTTCCCCCCCCGCTTTCAATGCACTTCAACTGTAGCAGCCTTCTAAATTTTTCTTTTCATTTTGTGTACACTTCTTTTGTTTAACAGCATTTTATTAGCACTAAAGCTGTTAAGTTTGGGCATATATGCATTTTTTTTCAGAATTTAGCTGGAAATATCTACTCCTGCCCCACCCCAATCAATTTTTGAATATACCTTATGAAGGGTGGAAGGTACTGTCCAACAGCTCAACCTGTTTCCATTAAAATTAGCAGATTAGTTAGAGCCATCAGCACTGGTGATCAAGCCAAGCCGTGCCCATGTTGTAGGGAACCAGATGGACAACACACTTGTTTTCAGTGGCAAGTCTGCTGTTCTGCAGAGGGAATAACAAAGGGGGTGTCTTCTGTTTGCATTTTTTTACAAGGGAAGTGTTGAGCATTTGTGGCTCAAGGGGTGTCCTGCAGATGTTTCCCACCTTCCCTAACCCAGCTAATCCCCCTCAACTCTGAGTCCTGCAGGGAAACTGCTAGGGAAACTGGGACGTAATAAGGTGAGGCCTTAATGTTGTGTGTATTTTTTCTCCGTCTGAGAAAAAAAAAAAAATATAAACTGTGAGACAAGCAAAAGTATTTTTCCTGACCCTTTGTATAGTTCTTTTACAGGAGTTTTTTCTATTTTTAATTCTCAGAATGGGCCTGATTGGCTTTAACTGAAGGTCATATTAGCAACTATAGAATTGTGTATGCTGTTGCCTAGGCTGATTTTTTTTCTTTTTTTACTACAGTTCCACATCAAAAGTTTTTTTAGGAGAATAAATTTAGGCTAGGTGCAGCCAGTGATGGGGTGCGATGCAAGTTGTCTTGATATTAAAGTAGGAATACTTTAATATAGAGTTCATCTTCACTGTGTAGAGTAAGTGTTGAAAGAGGAGTTGGGATTTCTTACTAATATTTTCTTTTCCTAAACTAGGGTCTGTAAGCCAAGTTTTTGTAGCTCGACTAGCTTGTATGAATACAGGTGACTGAAATACAGTCACTGTGAGTTTTAAAAACATTGTTTGGAGTTCAGTAGTACCACTGAGTCTGTAAGCAATGCTTCAGAGCACTTGTTTTAGTGCAGCTTTGACTGACTCCTTGTTGAAGAGTTTTATAAACTTTTGCTTAAGCAGTTTTGGCTGTGATGGGATGCTTTTGAAAGTTAGCTGAAGGAGAGAGTAAGAAATGTGGAATCCACATTGTGTTTCTCATTTCTTAAGCTTTCTTTTTCAAAGATCAAGGCTGTGAAGTGTGGAAGAAGGTAAATATCAGCTTTCTTTCTCTTCAGTCAGTTTTTGATGTATTGGTCAGAAGGGAGAGAGCAGATGTGTTGCTCTGCTGCAAGTTGGCTGAGGGGGATTCATTTAGCTGAGAGGGATTTCATTCTTACCTGCATACTTGCTATTTTTCATAGTGAAACTGAACATGGGAGAGAGGGACTCTTAAATTTGAGCACAGCTGTTTGGGTGACTGATGGAGTTTTGATTTACCTGTAACATCTGGCAGGAGGTGGTGTGTGCGTATTTTCTGGTTTTGCTTAGGCAATATAGATATTTAAGTGGAAGGGTCAATCTTGGAGTCATAATAGGGATGTTTGGGGATTACAGGGGGCCTCTATTGCTTGAGAAAGAGTAGAGAAATCTACAGGAGGGGTTTAGAAGTAGTCTGGGTATGTCAGAGACCTCAAGGATCTCCAAGGGATTAGAATTGTGTCACAGGAATGTTGAGAGCAGTTTCCTTGTATTTGGGGGCGGGGGGGCTACCCCATGTTAGTCACTGTCTATCACAGTACTTCAGTACAAATCTAAGGGACTCGACCCCAAGCACAATGAGAGTGCAGCCGTGTGTCATTGGTAGTTCAGCTTGCAGGGAGGGAGTCCTGAATTCTGGGTCACCAGAGGGACGCAGCTGTCCCTCTAACGCTTTGTTCTGTGCCACTAGAGGGGGCACTTTGTCTTCGGTAGCTCTCGCAGAAATCCTTCCCTATGTGCGGGGTTTAGCATTTGTCCTGTTGGGCTGAACTCTCTCTAAAATACCTTTGGTTTTTATCCATCCTCTTTCCCCCCTACAGAAGAAAAAGAGGGTAGAGAGTTGTTTGCAGAAGCAGGGGGAAGAGAGAGTAAAATATCAGGAATATGAAGCTTTAAGTCTTTTGTAGGCCTTCTCAACATGTGCTGACAATATATGTGATTTGTATGGATGAGGTGACATATGAATCTGTCACAGCTGTTGAGTTACTCCATATAATATGCCTCACTTGTAATTACATTTGAGTAGATTAATATATATTATGAAATATGATTTGGCAATGAATTAATGTGGAAAACTGTTATGGCAGTTATAACAAGGTGCTCAGATTAATGAAAAAACCTGCCAGGCTCCCACATTTATATGACTTTATTTTAGATTTCTTCCTCATTTTTTTTTTAAATCAAGTATCATATTGACCTGTTTTCTGGTGTAGAGTTTTGTCTGAGAACTTCAGTAAAAATCACTACTGTGCAACTGATACTCGCTTTTCCAAAATCAAATATTTTTAGAGTTTTTACAGAGGAAAACTCTTAAACTTCTCTTTTTAATGAATAAAGAGTAATTTAGAATGACTAGTCTCTAAAGTTGTCAGTTTTTCCCAAAGCAAATAAAATTCTGTATATATTGACTCTAATTGTTCCATGACATGTAATTAGGCGCTTCTTTAATTAAACTTCCATTAAGTATGTGGGAATTCTGTAGAGTAAGAATCTGCATGATGTGCTCTATATTTGAGAAACTTGTAAGGAATTGTCTTGATGGATGGGAAGAACTCTGTACTGATCTGGAATGGTTTCTTAATCCAGTTTCTTGAGTTGTTGGCTCCCTCTGTAGAAACTACTTTAAATTGCAGTTTGATTTCTCTAGAATTGTTTTGTCACTTCTGTGTACACACATAAAAGCTTGAGTCAGATGTACAAAAGGAATGATTTATGGTTAGCTACAGAATTTCTATTACAGATTCCTCCCTCTGTATTTTTCCCTTCCTTTTTCTGGATGTCCAGCATTCATGCAATTATTTTGAATTACAGCACCAATGCAAATTAGCAGTATAGAAATCAGCTCACGAAATTCTTGGTAAGAAGCAGTCCTGCATACAATTTCTAGAAGTTAAGGTACCAAGTTATAGCAGAAATACTTTTAACTTCTTTCATGAAGCAGTCTTTACATATGCTTAAATTTAAAATCAAAACTTTCAAGTTAGTTTTAGTATATAATTTCATTTTGTATCCTGCTGTTGGAGATGTTAAATAAGTAATCTGCACAATACTTGTTCACGGTGGTAAGCAGATTGCATCAGTATTTTAAAACTTTGTGTATGTATCAGTACATTGTTTTAATTGAGCCTCTTGCCTCTGTTCATGTTCCTTTGTGTGTGTAGTACATTGAAGCCCAACTTTACTATTTGGCTTTAAAGGCTCTATTAGAATAGTCTCTATTGTTAAACAGCTCCTGGAAATCAGTGTCAATTCATTCTTGTATGGCAGAGTGCTTATTTGATGTAAAATAGAAGAAAACTTCTGATAACAGCTATGGCTGGCAGTTAAGAGCAAGGCTTATGTTCGTCTGGGGAGCTTGGTTTTGTAGCCTGAGATGCTTATCTGAGGCTGTTGTGTGATACAACACTTCCATGGAAATGGGAAGGAGGAGTGCTGCAGGGGAAAGAGAAGGATGGTTATGAAAGCCAAGGGAGAATCCAAAATATTTTATATATGTGACATACAAGGTGTAAAAACTGCTGCTAAAGGATTGAATCTTTATTTGCTTAAAAGTTCCTAATGTCAGATTCACTGTTCTTCTGTAGTCTTGCTCTAAATCACATATATTAATTTTTCTTCTCTTTCCTTCAGCAGAGGTTTTCTTGTGTCATCTGCTTTGATTACCACAGCCTTATCATAGGTGGTACAGAAGAGATATCAAAAGATCCTTCAAGGGAAAGATGTTTTCTAATATTCCAGCTCAAATTTAATTGCTTGCAGGAACCCTCACCGTGCTGATTATTGAATTAAATTGATCTCTTGTAATGATTTCTTACTTTGACGGTGTGTGCAGGAGTAGGTGGACTGACATGGACCACCTATTTGGTTCCTCTGTGTAGTGAGCTAATGAGGCCAGGTTACTCTGTTTTTCTTTTTGATAATATTCCTGACAGTGATTACTGTTCCTCAGTGTGTACTAGACATATGTGCTTTAAAGCAAGGAAATAACATTTTTCCCTTTGCTGTCTGTTCCTAAGCTCACCCTCCTGCACAAACTGAGCAGAGAACCCACAGCCCTGAACTGCACTCTCAGACTTGGAAGGCTCATGTGATCTGAGCTCCTGTAAAGCACTTCAGCTTGCCTCTCACCCAGTGAGAGCAAAGGCTTCACAGACAGCACAGGATGGCTGCACCCTCTTGTCCTCCTGGGGCTCATTTCCAATAAAAGCAGTTTGGGCAATCAGTAAGACATGATTGTCCAGAAGATGACTTCCCTCATGATTTCTCCTGGCATTTTTCTTATTTATACAACTTATTAAAAAATGGTGTTAATGTTTCCACAGCACTGACTCCTGGTATTGATGAAGTGTGGTGCTGATGCAGTAGTGATGGGACTGTGTGCAGTGACAGACGTATTTGAAGACGGCATTTTGAATATGCAGAATGATTTTTTTTCCCATACTGCTGCATATTTCTGTCACTGTAGTGCTTTCTTTCCAATAGAGGATGGGGTGCACTCTTTTTAGAATAAGATGCAGTCTTGTGCTACAGAACATGCAAAATCTCCTGGGATTGCTGCTTTTTAGCTAAGGTAGCTATGGCTTCTGCATCTTTACTGCACAGTTTAGAATTGGACAAGATCTGTCTTGAGAGTATTAATTTTTGTGTTATGCAGTGTAGCACCAAACTTGAGATTTTCCTAAAATTTATTATTTATTTATTGGACCTTTTAATAGCCTAGAAGACACTTTGTCTTAGTGTCTTTTAGAAAGAGAATGTATTAAAGATGGCTGTGGGATGATTTTGAGCTGTCAGAGTAATTATTTAACTTCAAGCTGCAAGTTACACAGCAAGAACTGCATATTCTAAAACAAAGAGTGAGAATTTAACATGGGATTTTTATTCTATTCTCTTACTGCATTTCTTACATGTATTCTGCTCACAGTCCTCTAGACATAGCATCAGAATCAGAATAAAAGCTAATGCCCGCCCAGTCATTTTGTGGAATTACATTAATTTTATTGCCTTATGTATACTGTGTGTGAAGGAGAGCCTTCAGATAATCTTCTGTTGGCAGATCCTGTTTTGATTCTGATTTTAGTGACATAACATCAAAGCTGTTGGAGTGGAGGCGCTGTTCCAAAGCCCCAGCAAAGGCTGCGGTCAGTGCTGGGAGTGCCACCAGCTGAGGGGGTGCTTTGAGCAGCAGCCACCTCGCTGGCAGCTCATTGAAACCTGTTGTAAATGGTGTAAAATGTCTAAAGCTTTTAACCACTTGAAAGGACTTGACAGTGCACTGTTATCTTTTTGCTTAAACACTTCTAAGCCTGGGGTGAGGGGGCTTACTGCTTTCACTGAGGCTCGTTAAAACCAGTGGAGGTAAGAAATGTGTATTTCGTGTGCATGCAGTTTGAGCTTGAGATGAGATACACCTGAGCGAGGTGGGGCTTGGGAGGGCTTTTTGTGTCATTCAGACCACAAACATTTTACATGTTCAGATTGCTTTGTTAACTGGTTAAGTGAAATTGCAAAACCTGGAATGAGTGTAATCAACTCTTCTCTAAACTCAGTTTTGATTTTGTTCTGGTTTTTAACGTGTTGTTGGTATGATTATCTAAAAGTCAATGGTCAATGCCAAAGAGAATAAAAATATTCATTATTTAATTCTTAGTAATTTTTTGATGATCCTGAGAGTAGACGGAGAATTTAAACTTCCAATATTTTTGCATTTTAGTGACCAAAAAAATTACTGTAACAGAAAATACACTATAACTGAATTTTCAAATGCAGCCTGAGGCTTTTGTGAACTCTTAGGATTTTAAGAATAGAACTTATTTATTGGTGGCACTTGTGTTTGACTGCTCTGTTTACATCAATAAAGTATGTGTATTTATTGTGTATTGCTTTTTCATAATTCCATAAGAGACATAGTTAGGATATAATGCCAGCATTTTTCCTAAATAATCAGGTAATGAGCTTTATTGTTGTGACATTTGTGTGCAATTAATAACATTGTATCAATTCCTCCTGTGCCGGGACTTCAATTTTCTCACTTGAAGTCTTTTTTTTTTAGTGAACCTCTTAAGAATTGACTTGCCAGAGAATGCCCACTGATGTCCTGCTTGTTGCCCTATTATAAAAATGGCGGAATCACATCAGATGTTCCATTTCCAAAGCAGTTAATGCAGTATCACTCTCTTTGCTAATTTGGCTCTAAAAGTGTCCTCATTTAGAGATGTAAGCACCACAAATAAAACGTAAAATAAGCTGTAGCGTTTGTTAGCAACTGAGAGAACAGATAAGTCTCTATTGCCCATTCAGTCTTTTCTGAGTTAAGCTTAGCCCCAAGAGTACCAATTAGTGCTCAGAGTAGTGAATTCTGCTGTTTTAAAGGTGGTCATCTATCAGAGCAGATTAAATGGCTTGTGTGAAAATAATTTAGTAGCTGCCCATTAATTGCCTTTCCTTTCATAGAACTGTAGAAATAGACCTCAAGAGATCATTTAGTTTCAATCCCCCAATCCAACTAGAGATGCATCTTTGTCATTCCTGGCAGATATTTGTCTTGCTGTCTCTAAGGGTCTTTGGAAATAGTAAGATGTCATGTGGAGACAGTGCAATCTTACTACATTACTTGTAATGGTGTGCTCTTTGATCCCCACTGAAAAGTTTGCTTGCAGGATGGAACAGAGAACTATTGCCCATAACAGTGAAGAGGGAGTTGGATGGATTACAGAATGCACAGGAATTGCCATGGGGGTAAAAAGATGGTTCTAAGCAGGGGAGCCAGGACAGTGTAGGACAAGGCTGTGTGTTAAGAGAATGTGCCCATGTATTTTGGCTAGGGTAAGGTTCTGTGCACCCATGCACCCTGACAGGAAAAAACATAGAGCAGACAGAGTAGCCTGCAGTGTGAGGAAAATATTAAGAATCTAGCCATTTTAGTAGTGTGATGGAAGAGGTTGCATAAAGTTGACCATCTGATTTAATCAGGACATCTGGAAGCCTCTGCTTCTTGAGTCTTGAGGATATGTGTTTTGTATGGATGTGCAGTTTTGCATTTGCAGAGAGATGTGTTTGTTTTGCTTTCCTCCTGCTCATGAATAGTATTGAAGACTTGCCAGGAAATATTGTCTGATCTACATACTTATATAGTTCAATAATCATTGTCTCATGTAATTGTCTCTCAGACATATAAATTGATTTGTTCTTGAAGCTTTGTACCAGATAAGATTGTAATTTTATGGATTTGTGGCCAAAGCGAACAGGGAATGTAGCTGGCTCTAAATTGCATGGGAAACTTGCTGCACATTCAGGAGCTGTGTGCCTGAAGGATGGAGCCATCTGCTTATTCTGAAGGGGGTCTCCTGCCCTGATGCTGTTGTGGCTGTATGATCAGATGACCTTGTTTACAAGAAGTGGAAACAGCAACTAACACACACTGCAGCTTCTGTCCCCATCACAGATGGAGTGCAGCTGCTGCAAGGGATTCAGTGCTACCTTCTGGTCACATGAGTCAGCTGGTGCAGTTGCAGCTGCAGATGCCAGTGTCTCTGCTGAGCAGCTGAAATACACAGACCTTACACAGGCAAGTGCAGGGGTGTGTGAGAAGCAATGGGCACAAATTGCCTGTGCCAGTTGAGCATCTGAACTACCCTGCACCCAGTATGTCAGTCCTGGCCTAATCTTGTCTCTTTAACTGATGTCACTGGTTCTGGTTGTGAGGGGAGTGACAAGAGAGCTGCAGACAGTGGCAATATAATGGCATTACTTAATTTCAATTTCTTATTTCTGATATCTGTGTAAAACACCCTGAAGATACATATGTTCTCCTATCTTCCTTGTTCTCAATGTAGTTCAGGTTCAATATGAGACTATCGATTGGAGGGCAGAATCACAGTCTTTCACTATGGGAAAAAATATTTGGGGAAATTCAGTATTAGCACAAAAATATGTTGGGTGCTTTAAGTTGAAATTGAGTATTTAAACAGGCTATGCAACTCCAGCAGTTAACACTGTGATTTTAAACTTTAGTGACGAATTTTCTCACAGATTTGCTGAAAGCTTCTGAACTAACTGAAAGAACTTTTCTGAAAGTAAGCAATCTCTTGAGCTAACATTTCTAGCACTCAGCAACAGTGATATATCAGTCTGCATGCATCAGTGAATAAGCCTACCAATTTCCATCTGTTGACAGTCCTGCACAGATTTCTTGAATTCTAAGAAAAAAATTTTGGGTTAGAATTCCAGCAGCAGCTATGAGAATGTTTAGAAACAAACAGGAGCTTTGTTAAAACTTTGCAGTGTGAATATCCTGTTCACAAAGAAGGGAAAATCATTCCATCATAGCTGTCCAAATACACGTGTTATTGGTTGATACATTTTATGGGAATCCTTCCTAAGCTGGAAGGATGTGCCTGTGTCAAGGGTTGGACACTGAACTATTAAACTTTGTGACTGTTTATTTACTGTCTACTCTGAGAAAAACACTTTGAAAATATCCTTAAAACCAGTACTTTCTTTATTTCTGTGGCTTGGTTATTGCGGTTGGCAATTACTGTGCAACAGCCTTTTTCCCCTTTATTGTTTTATGAGGTTTCCTTTGGCTCTGCCACAGGTGCTTACCATGAGTAAAGGTTACCACTCTGCTACAGAAAATATAAAATACTTGTTTTTCTGAGGAAATGGGACATCAAGCAAGTGAATAGAAGGGAAAATCTTAAATTAATATGAATAAAAAAAGACTGGAGGGAGGAACAAGCAGGTGTAAGATACACAGGGTACTGTTGTTCAAATTCTTTTTTTTAGTGGAAATGGTCAGGTTTATCTTTTTGTTTGGGTCTTTAATTTTAAAGTATGTACTGAGAAGACGCTGAATAATTTTCTGCCTAAAAAGCAATAAGGAGCAGCCTAGTTCAGGTAAAAGTATTTTCAACCTTCAGTGAACATATTAGAAAGTTTCAGTATCAGAATAAACTTGAATTACAGATGTCGCAATATTTACAACTTGCACAGTGTTGTATTTGTTGCTTTTTTTTCAGTATTTTTTCCCCAGTTATTTGTATGTGCAGTTGCTCTTTTCAAACTCTTTGCTAGCACTACATTTCCTACCAAGACCCCTATATTCTCTGGACGCTGGCTGCTCAAAAAACTGTGGATTACAAGTGGAAGTACCCTGCTTACCTCTTTTAAAGTTGCTTCAGAAGTGGAAATATCCTGCTTACCTGTTTTAAAGTTGCTTCAGAAGTGGAAGTACCCTACTTACCTGTTTTAAAGTTGCTTCATGCTGAGTGTTGCAAGTGATTAATATCTCAAAGGGAAGATATTGCCACTGGATGGTGCTATTGTTATGTTATTTAACTTACTTTCTGTGATAATGTGGATGGCATGAAATCTCCACACCTATCCCCCTGAAAGATTTTGTGAAGATCTGCTGCAACAAAGTGCTATGTATAGAGGTCACCAGCAGTAAAATAGTCATCCACCACCAGTACCTTCATGAAGGCTGGGAAAGGCAATTCTGTCTGCTGTGATCTGTATTTGAGCTTTGCAGATGAATGTTTAAAACAAGTTTGGATGACAGCCTGCCTTTGCTAATACAGTTGTTTGTAGGGAAGATGATGTTCTTGAGGAATGGGATACATTTAAGCCAATCAGCTGTGTGAAATCTGCATATTCATAATACATCTAATTATCCAGAAAGAGATGCTGAGTTACTGAAATTGTCACTTTGAACGGTTTCCTAACGAGGGGACTGTCTTTTAAAACGGCAGGGGTTACATAGTTAGCTACCTATTACATTACAAAAAAAAAAGTTTTGACTGTTTTATGCAAATATACTGCATTACCTTGTATAAATGAGAAGGTAAATCAGCTTTTGAAAGCCCTTCATGTTTTTTGAGGGTGGAGAAAATGAATTCTTCTTACAAATTTGCATTTCAAGAAGTAAATAACTACTTGAAAAGGTGTGCTTTCTTTTAAAGATTGGAGTTTGATAAGCTAGAGATTTGAGTGTTAAAATGACTTCATAAATTTTTGAAATTCATCTTTGAATATGCTATGAACAATTGAAAACATACTCCAATTTTCTTATAAGCTGCCTTAGAAATGGGGTTTTTTGGTGCTTTTCCATCCATTTTCATTCACATATTTTGATCTGTCTGGAGCAATTGGAGTAAATTTTTTAGAGCCCTGGGAGAGGAGAGGAAGGGAAAGAAAGTCCCTAGAACCTAAGAAAACTATTGCTGTTGTCAGTCTTGACTTCAGAAGAAATGATGAGATTTGGCAAGACATGTTCTTGTGTATTTATAGCCTGTCTCTTTGACCAATTGAGCTATTCTGTGTCTGTCTCTAATAACTCTTAAGCTCAGTGGGCAAGATCAGAACCATGTTTGACAGGGGAGAGAAAATGTGTAGGATAAGAAGTTACTGAAGGTCTCCAGCGAGTTAGGGGCTTGATAAAGAAGGGAGCTGCATG
>NW_005054300.1:13005667-13012863 GCF_000277835.1 Geospiza fortis
ACAAACTTTTTTTCCTGCAGCAGGATCAGGCCTGATGGACTGGAACAGCCAATGGGCACTACCCAGTAAGCCTCAATGCAGGGAACCCCAAATCACTGGGTCCTCCCTTTCCACCAGCCAAGCAGCTGGGCTGGAGGAGGTGGGGAGAAGAATGAGGGTGGGAAGGTACACTTTGAAGGGACTTCAAGAACATGACAGAGCAGTAAGGCTGTTGATATAGCAAATATACAATATGCATTGTTAAGAAACCAGGCTTCTTTATTAGAACCAGTTTTATTTTCAGCAGGTATATTAAGAGGCTGTTCCTTGGATATGTTCATTACTTGCTGAAATGAGAAGCTGTATGCTTGCTTAGTCTGCACCTGAAAGACCTTTGTTTATGCTACATCTGTCCTGGAGTTTTAATTTTCCTTTTATTACTTGAATTCTCAAATATGAGAGTAGCTACCTTTTTTTTTTTCTTTTTAAAAATTTCCTTTTTGTTGTCAGACAACCTGTCCCAAAGTCTCTATTTTAACAGGCATAGATTTCAGTCTTCTTTTTCTGATGCAATTTTTTTCATATGATTTATGTTAACTTTTCTCCTTTCTGTCGCAACCCATCAGCTCTTTTACTGTGTTTACTTTACTTGCTGTTGTAGATGTTAGCCCTATCTAGCACATAGTCAATGGCAACTTAAACTTCTGAGGTAACACTTAGTGTATAATCATATGAGGTAATGTATCTTAAATTCTCTTCCTAGAGTTCTGATCAAGAACAGGGTTGGGATAAGGCAGGATGGAATTAGACTGTGAGAAGCTGGCTTGAAGTGTTGACAGATTATTTCTGAGAGAAGTCTGGGCAGAAATTCAGAGGCTTAGGGACATGCTGCAGTAGTGTTGGGTCTCAGTGGAGACTCTTGGGGCCAGGAGGAGTCCAAGAGAAGATGCAGAGAATCCCCGCTGGAAGCTGAAGTGCAGAAGTTTACAAGGGGTTGACCAACGTACTTTGGAGCTTCACGTGAAAGTTTTTTATGACAGAGATAAGTGGTATTGATCTCATACTTGGAGTGTCTGTTGGGCTGAAGGTTGTACTTCTTTGAAGCAGGTGGATGTGGTGGTAGAAGTTGAAAAGAGATGTGAAGTATTAGACTAAGTCTGTCTAGGAGATTATCTCAAAAAATTATGAATAACGGACCCATTCCTCTTGCAGCAAGGGTTCAGAAGAGATATAATTCTAGTTGAAAATCCCCTTCATTTTGTTTAAATAGTTTAATAGAACATGTAACTCTTCCCACTTGATACAAGCAAATGGGAAATTAGATCTTGGGGTTTTTTTTTATTATTTTTAATTTCCACTTGTCTGAAGTTTTAAAAAATTGCTTAGTGGTGAAAAGGACCTAAAATGCTTAAAAGTGATGATCTTGGTCAATGATAATCTCATTCTACGTACATGGACCTGTAAGCTGAATGGACTAATTTTAGTGTGATATATTTTTGTTTTTTCATCTCTTGAGTACCTGAAGCTGATGTGTTTCAGAAAGAAAAAATGGGAAAATTACCTTTGCATTCTTCTTTGTGTCCCTCCTCCTGGGACAAATTGCGATCATCTGCAAGATCAAATACCTGCAAGAATCTGTGTTCTTGTAATTGAAAATTGGAAGTCTTCTGTGGATGTTTATTGGACAATGTCATGTCTCTGAGGTATTAAAGGAATTTGATTAATGTATTTTATGATTTTATTGATCATGCTTTATATAACATTTTTTGTAAGTCACTATAAAATAATGTTACTTAATGGTGGGGGAAAAACCTCACATTATTCACGCCTCTAGGTTTTCTCAAATTCCTCTTTTTTTACTATAGGCTCAAAAATGACCAGGCCATACAAAAAAGTGTCAATAAACCGGGATGAAATTTCTGAATCACTGTAGCTAGGTATGTGATTCCAGATACACCTCAGTTTTTTATGTTTTTTTCCTTGATTATTTGGTCTGCATATGGAAGGGTCATTATATTCTATTATGTGACTGCTGCTATGCTGTCCAGCTTCTGTATGAAATAGTGAAACAGAATGATGCCTTGTTTGAAGGAATATGAAATCCAGGGTACATTCCCACATGGAGTTCTCATGTTCAGTGTGTCATAGGTCTGCCTCACTTAAATTCTTATTACTAGAGATTCATTTTCTGAGTGTAATGAAGTAACACATCACAAACTCATGTTTTAGTCAGTGTGACTGTGAATATAGATAGGGTGTTCAACATCAAGATGTAGTAGTAACATGTCTTTTTTAAAATTTATAATTTACAGTAGTTGTGATAGATTTCGTAAAACAGATATTGTCCGAGAGCATCCAGCTTCATTTGATAAATAAAGACAATTCTTTAAAGATACCATCTGAACAGGCCTCATGTTTTTTGGATCCAGCATCTTTGTACTGTAAATTCAGAAATCTTCACTGATTATTGAAAGTCCCTTCTCCAACTTTTTTCCAGTTATCTATTTATTTCAGTTTTTCTTTCCCAACCATCCTTTTTCCAACCTCTTATATAAAAGAAGTTAGAACTCAGGGTTACACCTTAGTGCCCTGTGTCACCTCTTGCATCTTGGGATACTATTCAAACACTCTGTCTTGCCAGAGTAAGAATCCTTAATAGATGCATTTTAAGGAGAGTGAAAACTGGCCTCTTACAATGCTCCTCTGTTGTTTTTTTAAGTAATATATCCTGTTTTCTTCTTCATCTGTTATCCATATAGCAGTTGTGTTAAATCTGTAAGCTGGCTTTCATTTGTTACCTTGTTGTTGCACTCTTTCTGAAAGGTGGAATTGCTGGAGTTGTCCTGTTTCAGTTGTGCTGTGACTGGTCCTGTCTGGGGGAGCTCTGTCTTTCACTGTGCGCAGACATGTGCACAAATAAAAGAGGAGGGTGGAAATCTTGGCTTTCTCCCAGGAACAGCTTGCCTCTTCTGACTTCAGAACTTCAGCTTTAGGGATGTTGTCCCAGACTTGACAACGTCCTTGATAGGGAGAAAATGTAGACTGTTGGAGAGTGGTTTTTAATATAAAAGAGAAGCTAACCAAGATGAAACCAGTCTGGAAGTTTGAGGCATGCAAACTGATCTAAGATGAAGCATGCTGGAATTGGTAAGCTGGTTGGATAAAGGAATGAAAATCCTGCAAGCAGTATCTTGACAATTAATGATATGAATTATTTTTCCTTGTTAAGTCCTTAATAAACTGAGGTAGGAGAGGACATATGCAGATGTTAAATTTTGCATTAAACACCCAAAGATGAAATGAGAGGGAACAGAGTAGGGACATTTCTCATATTACGTCAGGACTTGTCTCTGAGTACTTGGCGTTATTTAAAACAACTTTGTTGAATTGGATGAACTTTGATCCTAATGAAGAACATTTGATTGAATTAAGTGCAGACTTCAACTGGTGTTTATCTTGAAGAATTGTTTGCAAGTGTTAAATGTGTATCTAAACAATATAAAATTAGTGTATTTAGTGTATTATACGTTAATATGCACATTTCTGTTAGGCAGGATGTGTATGTTTACTGCTTTCCAAATTGCGCTTGATGTTTCAATTTCTCCTAGCAGAATGAAGAATTCTTTTGGACTTGCTTTTTCTTCCTGCTCTCTCATCATGCAAATATGGGAATATTGGAATGAAGTGGTACAAGCTTGATCTTCAAGGATGCAAAGCAGTGTTAGCCTAATTCTTTCTGGTGCTGATAGAGTGGAAGTAATTTGCTCCAGGTACCCTTGGGGGCAGACACTCTGCTATAACCTTACCTCCTCTGTGTACTTTGCAGTGGAAAGATGAGATTATGACTGGTTTTGGGAGATGAGGGGAAGTATCATGATTGTCTGATGTATAATGCTATGGGTTACTACAGCTCTGGAAATCAGACTTGGAATGCTGCTTTTGTTTGTTTTTTACATAGACTGTAGGTTATCTCAGTCAGTGTTAATACATAAATGAAGGATGCTTAATTAAGCTGACTCACTGGAATTACATGCAGGAATACCAATTGGGAAGATGGATCTTATGTATAATCCTAAAAACACAGCAGGGAATTAGCCTTTGAGGAAAAGACCTTTAGTTAATCTGGGTTCTGTCTGGACAGATTGAACTAATGTGTTGTGTAGGTGCCTTGATATTAGTGTCTAGTTTGGATTTCCTCTTCTTCTGAATTGATTTTTTTCATCTGTCCCCACCTATTTCACTTGACTTGCCATTGCAGAGTGATGTGTGAGCACATAATCTGAATTCATTTTGGACAAAACAAAATAGATAGAATGTTCCAGGAGCAGGCCTTATCTGCCTCAGCTGCTGTGAACTCAGGCTCTGGGAGCAGGCAAGAGCTAGTCTGACAGCTGCCCTGAAATACTTGTTCAATGCATGGCTGCTCCCGAGGCCAGCTAATTGTCTGGCTGTATCATGGCTCCACATATAGGAGCCTGAAAAGAGTTCTAGATCTAGGACTTCTTGGGGCAGATCTAGGACTGCTTGGGGTAATGCACTACTATCCACAAGCTATCTGCATGCTTATTTTGGCATTGGTAAACTTTTCAAATGTGGGGCTGCTGCTGCTGAGCTCATAGCTGTTAATACATTTGAAGCTTTTATCTTATTTGAAGAATAAATGAAGACATGGTGAAGAGTTCACACTGTTCTGGGTAAAGAATAACCACCAATGTTGGATTTAAAGAAAAGACAGAAGTCAGTACTGGACTGGAATGCATGTACTGGCTGTTAATGCTTGTTTGTTAGCTTAGGGGTGTCTTCATACAGTTACGATTTTATAAAAAGTTTGCTCGTCAGGAACTGGATTTGGAGTAGTAACAGTTGGTTGTTCCTCTTTTTGCGGTTCAAGTTAAGTTCTACATTTAGGCTTAGCACAAACTGTTTTAATAGTGACTTTAACATCACTGCAGGATTTTTAGGTATAATTTCTATTTTTAATTTCAGTTGCAACACTAAGATGTCAGAGTAATTGCTGCTTGAAAAATCAATTAAGTAAAACAAAGTTCACAGATATTAAATAGCAATAGAACATAGAAAAAATTGTTAGGAGTAGCAAAAGAAAGACACGGAATAGTTGTGCTTTTGCACCACCCGGGTAGTGAGTGATATAAGCAGCATTGTTTGGGAGTTGCCACCTCTGACTCTTGACATAAATGAGAGAAAGTGGTTTGAGTTTTGACAGAAGGGAGGAGGAAGTTGATAGATGATGCATCTACTGTCCTCTCTGAGGTTTACTTTTTATTTTCATTTTCTTGTTATTTGCTTTGAAGCCTGTTAAATCATCTTCAGTTTTCTTGAACTGACAGAGTACTAAGGTGTGTCTTTGGGATTTGTTTTGTGACTTTGGTTTTGAGGTTAGACTTGAGCATCTAGACTGAGGCTTGATTCTCTAATGTATAGGATTTAGAATTTTTTTGATGACTGTTCCTCAGCCTGTAATAGTTTTGGGTTTTTTCTATGTCTACCAGATCTTGAGTTATCCGTGAACTGGGATTTCTGGTGAATATTGTTATTGCATCACTGGTGACTGAGAGAGAGAGAGAGAAATCAGTTCTATTCTTAAACTTCTGGAAGAAGTACCAGTGTGTCTCAAATTGTCAATAGACCAGGCATGAAAAAAATTACTGACTTCTGTGGATGAGAGAGGCTGGACAGTACAGACAGTACATTTGGGCCACTGTGGTGAAGAGCAGCACTTTGACCTTTTATGTGCTGCCCATGTGCTAAGTTTCAAAGGTTTGGAGGTAGAGGCTTATGTCTTCTTGTTGGTTTGTTTGGGGTTTTTTTTCTTAATCTTTATAGAGTGTTCTTTACTTGTTTGAATTCCTATCATAGTCATGGTGTGGTCGTTGTAAAATTCATTTGTTAGCCTTTCAGAGGAAAGATGTGCATGCTTATTGTAAATTACATGCATCAAATTGATTTGAAATTGGACCATTAGTTACATTGATTTAAAGTGCCAGAAAATTGATCTAAATTTCATAATTTAAGAATGGAACTAGTTTCTCTTACTTACATGAGGATGATTTATTTAGAGACCAACTGGAGCATGAGTACTTGTATAATAAAGTAGATAATGGAGTGACAGCAGTGCTGGGAAAGAAATAAAAGGGCTATCACAGTTTGTTCAGGGAATAATTTCGTTGTAACCTATTAAAAATCAAACATACCTGAATATTTCTGGAGTTCTTGTTAAAATGTGTTTCCACATACCATCACATTTTTTACCATTACATTTCTTTCCTTTTGTTTTTTAGTATGCTTTGAAGATTTGGCTGGCAAGCATTATGTCTGTTAAATAAAACCTTCAAAATAAAAGACTTTTCCTGTGTAATAAGTGAGAATGATTTGCTAGTATATTAGATTCAGAAGATGCTGATTAGGAAAATTAGGAAGTTAAGTATACTGGAAAGTTTGAAAAGATGTCAGATACTGAAATCACCCCAAGAAGCAACAGTTGGGGGAGGTGTGTGAAAGTAAAATTTGAACTCTTTTTGTTTCTAAACCTTTGCATCTGGTGGTAATATTCTGGGTAAACTGTTAATGCTGTGGCTAGTTTGTGGAGCCAGCAAATACAGGTAGGCCATGTGGAAATGTACGCTGTGTTTTGTCTCAAACAAAGTGAAATTGCACAAACTTGGAGTGTAACAGTCTTCGAGCAACTTAAATACTGGATTACCACGTGTAGGTGACATTGGCAAATACTCTTATGGGAAATTTTTAACCACTTGAGGCAGTTAATTCTATTACCTTGGATTGCTTAATTAATGGCAAGAAGTGCATTAATTAATTCATTCATTCTTTCATGTTGTGACCTCTGATCCATAGAGTGCTCTTAAACTTTAAATGGTTTTTTGTACAACTGAACTTGAATGTCTGCATACTGAACTTTTTCTTATTTGTCTTAGATTCTTAATGCTGCAGGGCATAGCCCCAGGTTTGTGAAGGTGCCCTTTGTTACAGGGAGCTCGTGTCATAGTGCTGTGCCTTACTGAAGGCAGAAGTGGAATGGTCATGGAAATGTGCAAGGGGAGCCTGAGAACCAATTATTTCTGCTAAATATTTTCTTGGTGCTGAAGGGTATGGGTGATGCATATTCTTTGAATTAGCTTCATATTAGTTTCATCATTTTGGTGTTTGATTTTGCTGAAGTCATGTTTTTGACATGGGCAAAT
>NW_005054300.1:13012876-13126854 GCF_000277835.1 Geospiza fortis
GGATTTTCCTAAGTATGCAAAAACTAAATCAGAACATTATGATCACTTGTGGTTATTCCTGTTGTGTTTCACTATAGTCTTCATACCTTGTATATGCAGAGAGTAGCACTGGTGCTAAGCTGTGTGAGTAAATAATGTGTGTAATTAGATTACCTGTTAGCCTGTAACAATATTTTGGAGGGACTAGTACAGAATTTGAGAGCAGGGGTGGGAAAAAAATGGAGAAGGGCATTTTTTTCCTTACTGTGTTCGGGTTATTGAAGCTGAGTACATTGTCTCAGGGAATTCAGTTATATGTGTGGGTTGTAAGACAAGTTATGGCAGTTCTAAACCTGAAACAGTTTTTGAAAAAGATCAAGATGCACTAATTTTAACTTTTCCAAGCGAAGTTCAGCAGATACAATAAAAGAAATTTATAAATGCAAGTGGAAATTAGAGGCAAAATAGTAGGTATGGAGATTGAATTTAGTTTTAATAATGAACAAAGGCTCTAATTATTGATCATATTAGGCAAGTAGGTCAGTTATGTTAATTTGTGTGCTTAAGTTTGATGTTTGTTTAGATTCTTTGAGAAAGATGGTAAGTATTTAGATAAAAATACTTTATTTAGATGAAAATAGTGGGAAGATGTTTTAATTCTGGTAATGAACGAAGTGAGCATTCGGAGAGGGGATGGAGAGGACCAATTATTGTTCTTTAAGCTTTTTGAGTCTTCTTTTGGTGTTAGCTTACAATAAAAAGTGTTAAGGTCTTACTTCTTAAAGTATTTTTTTAACTTTTATCTGTGAACTTGCCAACTGGCTGTTTCACTTTTCTTGCTTAATATTAATTTAAATATATAATAAAATTATTTAAAACCACCCATATTTCTTTAAACCCAACCATATTTCTACTGGTTGCTAAATTTGTTAATGCCCAAGAAGATAAAAATGACTTCAAGATTTTGTTTATATAGTAAATGCATCTTTTAAAAAATTGCTTTCTAACTTGCATTGTGAGTAGTGCCATTAGTAATGAACATCATAGAGGGACCTGACAATGTATGAATTATTCACTGGTAGATTATTATATCTTTGTTGTTAGCATGCAAGATAATGAACATAATTACTGTGGCAGTGTACTCAGGGGAATGTGTGGTTCTTCCCTCTGTCTAGACTGGAGTTACCATCCAAAGGAGGTTTAAGCAAATATGGATGAGGCCTGGTAGATGAGTTGCTGCTGCTTGTTTCCCTCTGCTGCTTTAATGAAGGCATATGCTTTGTACACTTCAACCTTAAAGGTGGTTTGGGTTTTTTTGGGGTGGATTTTGGTTAGGTTTTAATTTTTGAGAGTAATAATCATCCTTCTTTTCTCAGTCTGGCAATATTGTGTACTGACTGAAAGGATCTGATGTTTAATTGTAGCAGCTTTGGAGATGTACCCTCTTCTGTTAGAATGGTCTATTATAGTAAATTAGTATGAACAGTCTAATTGCTTAGGAAATCCAGGGTAAAAGGTTAATCAGCAATTTAACTTTCTTTAAAAGACTTAGCTTGTTATGATTTACGTGTCTTGAAGAACTCTGCAGGCATTAGTTTGTGTGCTCTCTAATCTGTGAGGATGTCCACCTGATCTTAAGTTAAGCTTTCTTGATAAACCAAGTAGTTCTATTTTCTGTTTTATATTATGATAACATAAATTATCTGTAATAAGCCGTCCTAATTAATGTTGGTAAATCTAGAGCTCTGCTCCAATTACACACTAATCAATTATACACTAATTGAATTCTACTTAGCTTGATACAGTGCATCATTAATCAGGTTCAGATTTAATACAACAGATTTACTGTATTAACCAAAAAATTGGTGCATTCAAGTAGGGGGAAATAAAGGAAGTCACTAGGCCGAACAGTGTACATAAATACTTTCTTATCAATAATGTGTTACAGAAAATTTAATTTTCCCTGAGGGAAGTATAACTGAAACTAGTTCTTTGTGAACAGATTATTGTTATGAGCTGAAACCACTGATAATATAATAGATTTAAGCAGATCGTAGTGCTTGTTCTGAATGTTATACCTAATTATCTAATACAGGCAGTTGCCTCACTTCTAATGTTATTTAAATGATTAGTTATAAATTAAATGTGTAAATTCTGCTCAGACTTATATATGGATAATGCCTTTGAAACTCTTCATAGGAGTTAAACCTGTCTGCTGTGCCTACGTGTGTGAGGAGCTGTCTGCACTCTCTCTTTTCATTCTCCTTATGCAGGGCCTAGGAATGACTGAAATCTGCCACCTGGAGATACTCTAAAAGTTTGAGTTGCAGGGTGCATTTACCTTCAACAGTAAAAGGTCACACAGAGCTAATATGGTTTCCAAAAGGGCTACCAAATAAAGACATTAACCAGACAAATAGAAAATTCTTCCAAATAGAGGAGACAGCCCACCTGACAAAACAAGGTCTGCAGATGAGATCACTTTAAAAACCTCTGTGCTTCTCAGAAATAGTTGAAGGGGAATAAGGGAGCTGAACAGGTATTTCATAAAATACTAGGTAGGAATTAAATTGAATAATAAACAAAGTTAAATTTTCTTGCTCAGAGGACAGTATGATAAATTCTCATGTATCTTTGCTGGAGAAAACACCAGGAAGAGAATTAGGTTCAGAAAAATATTTTGGAAACCATTACTCAAAAACAGGAATAAGAGAACACATGGATAATGGTTGCTATCTTCAGGCCTGCTGTTATGGAAAACATGCATAACATTCTCTGAGTATTAAATACTTCAGGTCTTCAGGATGTATCTTTGTCTGGCAGTATCTTATGTTTTCATTTTGTGGATATACTTGTTCTTTCTACAAGTTAAGTTAACAAATGCATGGTTAATATCAGTTCCAGTAACAACGTGATGACTGTATATGACACACAAGGGTTTGCTTTTGGGAGTATTTTCAGTGTGGATGTGCCTCCTCATTATCTTTGAAGGTGATTTGAAGTGATTTGCCTTGTTTTACACTGAAACTGACCATCCACATTTATACAGGCAGTTACTGCCTTCTCTACTAAGGTGACAGTAGCTGTCAGCATTATGATTGTCTTCAGTTCTTTAGTTTTGATAACAACTGGTATCTCCATGCCAGTAGTCTTTGACAATATGATAATAACCTATTTTTTATGTAGAACTGTTCAGAGCACAATATGAAATGGAAGGTGATTCTGAAATGACAAGATGTCCTTGTGCGTAGTACACTGTGCAAAATGGGATATGTGCATATGAATGAAAAGAGAGAGAGTGAAAATCATGCAGGTTCCTGTACAGCAGAATTGAAGAATCTCCTGGAAGTTTAATTTCTGGTCTTCTGTGTAACTTTCCCAATTTTCACACATGATTCTTTTTTCTCTTCCAAGTGTTTGACTTGTGATCTAAATACATGCACTCATACATACTATGTGTTTTACATATATGCACATACACATACTTCTTTCTGATAATTGGGGTTTTTACTTTTTAATGTTACTTTTGCTTTTATTACCATTCTTGTATGACTTAAAAGTCAATAAAGTGATTTTTGAAGACTGTATTGGTTACCTCTTTTTCAACTTCTTAGATATTATTGAAGGATAGCATTTTTCACAATTGTTTAGTTACTAGAATGCAGGCTTTAAATATAACTTAGATTTGGCTCTGTTTTGACAATAGTAGTTAATAATGTATGGTTTTTGTTAAAGCACTGTTGAAAAAATATCTTATTGAGCTATTTGTGGTGTTTTTTTAAAAGATGTTTAAGATTTCACATTCAGTTTAACTGATCACAGATGAAACTGTAAATTAATACCTCATGAGTTTTACTGACTGCAGGGCATTGTTTGTGATTCAAAGCTGCTTTGTTCCTACTCCCTAGGAAAAGCAAACAAATTAGAGTTCACCATGATATCAAACTACTTATTAAAACTGAAGACTCTGATTTTGAATTTATTACTTGACTGTGACTTTTACTATAACCTGTAAAGAACTTATTTTTAAAAGCCTATATTTTAAAGAATTTATGTAAAATATATAAAATTGGTCTTAATTCACCTTGGGTGAAATTTTGTACTTGAAGGATTACATGGCATACAGAGTGAGAAAATGTAAGTTACATCAGTTCAACTTTGTTTTTTATGTTTCCATTGCTATTGACTTGTATATGGTCTTGATACAAATAATGTCTCTGCAGAAAACCTTCAGTCATTCTTACCTAGAGAGAGAATGTTTGTTTTTTCAACTTCCTTTTTTGTATTCTCTAATGTGAGAAAGCATTTGTAGTGGGGCTTTTATATTTTTACTATTTTTGCAGAATTAATGAATAAACATTGGAGAGGGAAATAGTTTTGCACAATTTGAGACATTCTTTCTATGCCACGACTAAGGAGTTTCTGCTAGAAAAAGATTGACTTTGCCTGTGGACATAGTGGCATATTCAATGTTACAGGGGAATCACCTACCATGTATAGGTAGTGACACTATCTTTAAGCTCTCTACCCAGTAATTCTCCCTTGTGGATCATCTCACAAGGCCAGCAAAAACTACGTTTTGAAATGTGTTTGAATTGGGTACTATTGCTGTAGTGTGGCAAACACCAGCCAGTCTTGGGCCTAAGAGCAAATGTGCTTTGCAAGCAGTTCATCCATGCTAACGTTAGTGTAATGCACCAAGTATTCTCAATAATAAAGCAGTGTGCAACTGGGACCAAGGCTGCTTAAAACAGCTGAAGTGGCTCATGTTCCTCTGTTTGATTTTATGTGGCAATGTAGTTATGCTGACTTCCAGTCAGTTCAAAGGCTTAATTACTGGTATTTGAGACTAGAGAGAAGGGCTGTGAAAAACAACAAGCATTTCTAAGTATTTGTGTTGGAGAGTCATTGTTAAGCTGTCCATATTGTTTCTAGATTATTTTCTCCATTAAACTCCATTTTTTTTCAATCTTTTCTTAGGAATTAGTTTGTGAAGAAAATATTATTATCAAATTAGTGGTAACTGTGAAACAGTTAATTACCAGGTAGGTATGCACAGGTGTTTTGTTTCAGTGGCTTTCCTGACAAATTAACTTATGTGGGATTTGCTGTGTCACGAAGTGGGCCCATGTGAGCCTGATGAGCTTCAACAAGGCCCAGTGCATGCGGGGTCCTGCACCTGGCTCAGGGCAGCCCCTGCTCTCAGTCAGCCTGAGATAAAAGGGGCTGAGAGCAGCCCTGCCAAGGATGACTTGGGGTCATGAGCAAATAGAAAGGTAAGCATGAGCCAGCCGTGGTGGGCACAGAGCCCAGGCAGCCAACAGCATCCTGGGCTGCCTGAAAAGCAGCATGGCCAGCAGGTCAAGGGAAGGGATTCTGAGACCTCACCTGGAGTGCTGCATCCAGTTCTGGGGTCCTCAGCACAGGAAAGACACACACCTGTTGGAAGGGGTCAGGAGAAGGGCCCCATCCTTCAATACATTCTTGGTGAGGTTGGATGGGGCTCTGGGCAACCTGTTCCAGGTAAAGATACTTATAGCACTTGAACTAGTTGACCTTTAAAGGTTTTCTCTAACTTAAGCTAGTCTGTGATTTCATGGTCCACAATATATTTCTGTACTTCATAAAGAGAGATTAATTTTTTTTGCAGGCTTAAAGATAGGAAGGTAAGTTTCTTCCTCCTTCATTGCAGCCTTCTTGGGAGTGGAGGAAAATTCTTTAATGCACATCTCCTGTGACAAAATGCTGTCTTTTTAGGAATACTGTTCAGCAAAAGAGCTGGTGGAATTCTGTGCAGCATGACAGCTGACCATAAGCTTCTTAATAAAAGCATGAAGAGTTACACAGGGTGTCACCAAACATGTCTTGTTAGTGTAGTGGCAGGGTACATGCAGACAGGGGAAGTCAAAATTACTTTTTTCGGGGGAAAACACAGGGTTGTCTTATTTGTGTCAAATATTTTTATTTTTCCTTTCAGTCCATTAATTGTTGTTCCGCTGTGAAATTAGTCTTTTAAGTACTGCTTGGAACATTGATTTTTGAAATGACTTATGCAGTACTACCCCCTTGTTGCTTTGCTGTAGCTTGTGATTTTCTTTCTTTGTTTTGTTAGGTTGGTGCCCCTGTGCCTTGCCCTGCCCTCCCCAGTTCATTGCATATGCTAATTCCCCCCCAAAAAGGTGACCCTCTGAGATGGTGCCTGTGGAGTGAAGAGACGGACTGACTTGTCATAGGCTGTGGGATGAGTTATTTTTAGCTGTTGGCATTTCAGGCTGGAACACTTCATTCTGTCGTGCTTGTTAATGAGTCATCTGGAGAAAATGGGCTTGCTTTCAGAGAGGGTCTGTAGCAAATAATAATAGGCTAATCTCTGCAGGAGATACTGTGTCAAGTAACTAAAACTCCAACTAGAAAATGCTGAAATGGAGACTAATCTCCCTGTAAGAATAAGCATGCACTCACTATTATTATATTATCGTGTATATGAAATCTCAAAACCTGGAAAACTTAGGAAGATCCTGGTAATGGTATAATAGTGAAATATTTTTGAGCAAGAAGATTAATTGAAAACAGTCACATTTTAGAGATGGAGAGGAAAATATAGTTGCTTCCCAATTGAGAACATTATACACTTTCTAAAATTTGAATGTGTTCCCTAGTTCTAGAGGAATCTCCTGAAAAGATTCCTAAGTACAGGAGTACTATAAAAACCTTTTGCCTTTGAGAGAACTCCAAATTCATTAACATTATGTATTATTTTCTAGGAGTAACCAGCATCTTTGCTTTTTTCCCTACTGAAGACTGTATTAATTTTTTTTTACTTTTCTGTGTGCAATTTGTAGTCTCTCCTTCAACTTCTTCCCTCAAGGTTTGAAGGTTTTGTGTTGATATAGCATGGTAGGCTTTGTTTTGGAGATGGCAATATCAACACTCAAGTAAAAAATTTAATGTAAGAGTAACTAATCAAAACTGTTGATCTGGTTGCTTTGTTTTTGTGTTATTGAAATTCCAGACTTTGGTAGTGCAGATGATTAATTTGTTTAAAAAAAGAAAAAAGGCAAATATTTAGGGCAAACTGTTGAAAGATAGGATGAAAAAAGACTCCCAAACCCTCTTCTGTAAGGGAATGTTTTAAAGAATAGCTTGAGTATCAAGTCTTTTGTCACCTTTGGTACTTTTAATGCCCTTTACAGTCTGTACATATCTTATTTGGTTTACACATCTTCTTCCTGTAAAGCAGATTACACGTCTGAAGACTCCTTTCTTTTTTGGTGGCAAAAGGATATTTCCTTTAGAGCTAATAATTTTTATACTCCATTGACTATTAAGCTGTTTGGGTTTCCCCTTGATTTATAAATGGGGTACTGAGATAAAAAAGAATGCCTACTCTTACCTTATTGAGATAAATATTTTTGCATTATTAGCAGGTGTTGACCCTTCAGTGTATACTGTTTTAACTCAGCTTCTCATATTGCTGTGGTCATTCTACATAATGGTTTAAACCAATCCAGTGTAGTGATTCTGATATTGCCAGCGTGTGCTGCTCCTAATTAACTCACAATGCTTGGACTGGGTTCGTCAAGATGAATTATTAGACATTTTAGAAATTTGGCAAATATCTACACCCCAGGAGTGTTGGGTTCAAAACAGTTGAGAAACCTAGAAATAAACTTGTGTGAGTACTCAGTTTAACTGCAATAGCATGCAAGTTTTTTCCTACTATCACTAGGTGACTGTCTTAATGTGAATTGAAGACAGAGCTGTATTGGGAAACAGAGAGGATAAAGAGAACTAAACACAAAAGATCTCTTGGTATTTACTAATGGTTGTGCTCTAAGCAGGGTTTTCTGCACTCATAATTTGTTTATGAGGAAAACTATTACAGTTCACTGCGTGTTAATAGGAGCTTAGTGTGGATGCATACTGTCTTCTTGGTCTACTTATATCTCCTGAACTATTTTTAATGTTTTCCTGGTTTAAATGTGCCAACTGTCTACCAATTTAAAGAATTTAAAATAGCACAAGGGTAGAAGAAAAATAGATGTTTTAGCAATGTACTTGCATTGACATGAACCATTTAAATTACTTCAACACAAAAATATTGGCTTAGGTTGTGGTTAACAACTGTCACCATTATGTTGGATTTTGTGTTAATAGAGAATATTACTTAGATTAAATGTATCTTGATCTGAGTGATGCATGGGAACAATTAGTTTATAGTTCGGTTTTGAAACAGCTCTGCAAATCTTTCTAATATCTTTTTGGCTCAAAATTGGAACCCAAACTTTGCACCTAACACATTTTTTACAATTTTTATGTATTTACAGATTAAACTACAAACTGTAAAATTTCTATAGTGAAACATTTCTGTCTACCATGTGTGAGTGTGCCTATGATTTTTTGTGGGTTTTTTTGTCAGTTCACTACAGTTTAATATGATTTGTACTACAGCTTTAGATAATCCAAATTGTAGCAAAGATACAGTCTAAGATCTCTTGGCGACCAAATACTCTTAATATTAAAATATTCTTGGCAAATACTTTATTAAGTTAAACAAATTTTCACTTTGATGTGAGCTGGCGTAAGTTGATGCTTGTGAAACAGCAGTTTCAATTAGCATTCACTAAAGGTTTATTGACAGTTAACACCTGGTCTCTACTGTGCCAAGTGGGAAGCATCTATTGCAGTCTCTTATATTTGTTGCATAATTAGGATTATGATCTCTAATTTGCTTTTAATTTTGTAAATCTAGTCTTACTTTCAAAACCTGTTAGTCTTTTGTTTCTGCATTTGTATTGTAGATCAAAGATACTGATGATAAAAGGATTAAGTTCACTGCTTTGTAATATGATAAACAATTTGCCCTTTTACTGTTTTTAGCTAGGAAGTAAATTTGGACACGAAAAATTTACTGGTAGGTCTCATATTCTTCCCATGCTACTTCTGAGAAGCAGACAGAAAATGCCATAGTTTTTTTGAAGTAGTATTCTTGCACAAGCTGCCAGATATATGCTGGGAACATCAGGAGCAAGTGTAAATGAAATGGTGCTGAGAAATAACAAAGGAAATGACCGTGTTCCTAAGTGTTCCAGAGCAGACTTGGTGCATGCAAGGATGACGAAGGTCAATGCTCCATTCTTTGCCCTGCCTGCAATGCCTTTTGATCCTTCTTGGCTATGCATAAGGGCAGAGAGCTGTTTCTGCCTTTGATGTTTTGCAACAAGCTCTGTGGTGAAAATCCCTAGATGTGTCCACAAAGTGGTTGAGTCTTGGTTGTTGTTTTGGAAGATCTTCCTTCAAAAAGACAGTGGGAGGAAAGCATGCAATTGTAGTGAATTACTGAACTGACAGAATTTATCTATTAATAGTATTCTTGATTACTGCCCTTATATGAAACTTCTTAAAATATTTTGAATATAAATTTAATAGCGGGAGGGATGTTGTAGTAATTATATATTATATACAAATTTTAAGTCTTGAAAAGGTGCTCTGTGTATCTATAGTGTATGTATTTGTAGTGTTTAGAGACAGAATCAGAAATGTGCTCTTTTAATTATCTAGTGATGTAGAGTGGGAGGGTTGTGGGGTTTGTTTGTTTTCATTTTCCTACCCCATTGTAGAATATCAACAGAAAAACTTGCCTTGTGGCTGATACTTCTGAGTGTAATCATATATATTTTGGAGAAGATATCCAGATAATCTGGAATAAGGGGGGGCTTTTCAAGAACACTTGCATAAATTTGCCTCTGCTGGAAAAAAAAAAAAACTTTGAGAAATTTCTTTAAATCATGATCTTAAGAGCTGATGTTTTAACCTTACATTTGAATGACTGTTACTTCTTCCATCTTGTTTCAATATGCCTAAATGCAAACACATGTGGAAAATGTTCTTTTGGCTTTTATCAAACTGACATTTAAGTGCATTTTTTTAAACCTCACTAACATTTGTGGTAAAATATTTCAAAGCTATGAATCTTGCAATTTGCCTATGCATTTTTTTCTTTTTTCATATAATAACATTTGGTACTCATAATCCTAACCTGGTTGGAATTACTGGCTTTTTTCATTTGGTGTTTGTTTGGATGAGGTGATTAGGAAAATACTTCATGTGAAATTCTAGTTTGCAGCAGTAAATGCTTCCATGAAGAGTCGCCGTTCTGTGAACCTCAGTAAATAAAGGAGAAAAATATGATGATGTGCTCTATTCAATTGTGGCAGTCCTATTCCTAACAAATTTAGCTTTCTGTTGTGTTATATGGCTATGGTGCTAACCTGTCTGCAATACTTCCTTCTTAGCATGCTTCGTTCTTCCCCTTTGCTCCCCTACCCCTTCCCAAGCTCTTTAATTCTGTGCCAAGCTAATAAGAAGAACTAGCTCTGCATAAAGTCAGTCATTGCCAAGCAGCTGTTATGAAGTTTCCTCATGTACCTCTGTGATTATACCTCATTTTAAAAGGGGATTTTTGCTCTTTCAGGTTCAATTTTAAGTAAGAGCAACCAATTATATCTGTATCTCAATTCATTCTGTCTCAGAGAGTAGGGATGAAAGTGTTCATATATGTATCTATTCTTTCTAGGGTTTGAACTTTGAACACAGAGTTGTACAATTTAGGTAGAGAAATTAGGTACACTATTTAGAATTAAAAATATGACTTGCACTTTTTTAAAACTCACAGAATTAGTTCTAAAATATTCTCCCTTCTATTTCTTTTAAAAAATAATACTCTCTGATTTAATTATCATGTTTGAATTTCAAGACTAGACCTTTTTCTTAAATGTAAATTAGATTTTTCTTAGGATGAGATTGTGAGGGCTTCAGCTTGCCTGCTAACACTGACCAGGGAAGGTTGTCTTTCAACAACATGTGCCCCATCTGCCTGGCGGTGTGGCTGCCTGCATTGTTCTGGCGCTGGCCCAGACTGTGATGAAACTGAGAATGTGACAGATGACAGCCTTGTCCAGATGTATGCATAACTACTTCTGCCATGCCCTGCAAAACAATCAGGATGCAGGTTTGGCATTATTTCCTTGTTTGTGTTGGTTTATTCCTTGAGGGTTTCCTTAAAGATTGAAATAATATTTGGTGTTGTTCTTGTAGTTTTACTGAGCTTTTATTATTATTAAAACAGGTTGTAAAATATGATTCTCGCTCTCTTACACACTTTCTTCTTTAATTTATGGAGTGATTTCATAGGCAATTGGACACAGGTTACTTAATTTGAAGATTTAAGTAGATTTTTTTAAAAATGCAATTAAAAGGATCAGACATCTAACTGTCAGTATATTAGTCTGGCTCTTCTCACAGCTGAACATTTAAAGCTATTGCCATGTCTTAATATGACTGCTTCTTGCCAGTAAAAATAAATATCTGGCAAAGGTGTCAGAATCACCATTAATTATGATTTTTAATTAAAATCTAATTAAAATTCATCCAATACCTTAAAAACATACAAAATCCTTGTCTATCTCCCTCTCCTAGCGGTATCAACAATGGCTGCATCCCCAGCCAGAACATAACCTTTAAAGAAAAGGAGTTATAGACTTAGGTGCAGCTTGCAACCTTTTATTGATTATTTAAGAGCTTTCCATCTTAGTGGTTTTGAAGATTTTTATAACACCAAACAAAATATAAAATCCACTGAAAATACTTTATTATTGTTATATGAAATAGCCTGATTTTTGTCTTACACTCAGGCTGTTATCTGGTTATCTGACATTCAACAGGGCAAAAAATACTTTTCCCTCCTCTCTAGCTGCTTTTGGCAGATGATTTTTTTTTGTGTAGTTCCTGCTGATGTGCGCTATTGAGTACATCTTAGGTAATAAGCAGATATATCAAAAGATACCCAGGGCAACATACCCTGCTGAAAAACAAGAGATTACTTTTCTCTGTTTCTTGCAGATAAGTAGCTTCTGACATATGCATCAGGATTGTTTTTTTCTGGTGCATTCACAACGTAAGACTGGTATTCTGTGGCTATTTTACTGTTCAAAAAGGGCTGTTTTGTAGTTTAATATAAATTATGTCATAAAACTTAACAGCATTACCTGAATTGCTTTAATTTTCCATAGTGTAGCTCCACTGCCTTATGTTGCCTGTTTTTGGTTGTAGGGAATGTTTTATGTGCTTATTTTTCTTGTCAGTTTGATTTTGGAATCATGGTGAGCCATACATGAGTGTATCTGTGGCTGTGTAACAAGAAGCAGTCCCAGCTCCAAACCCCTCAGAATTTGTGTATAAAGCAAGTTATGAGAGATGGGTATTGATCCGCGAGAGGATTGCCAGTTATTAGGCTGGAGAGTAGCCTCGGGAAATCACACAGCCTTGCTGATGACTTTTTTATGACATTATGGTGAAAGATAGTTTGAAGGAAGATTTAAAGTAGTTTTGCTAATAGTCATAGAAAATTCTAGTAACTGGACATTGGATGATATCATGGGTTAGTGAGAGAAAAGCTATTTTTGTTGACAGCTTTGTGCCCGGAGGCTGTTGTAAATGTGAATGTAGCGAATGAAGGATGGTATGTTCAGTGCATTGCACTGCAGGGCCTTGAAAATGTACAGAAGTGACTTCTGCTTGCATTGGCTGAGAAGGGGCTGGGAGAGAGCTGGGGTGAGAGGCAAGAGCTGGTCAGAGGGGGAGCTGACACAGATGATCTTTGCAGGTGTCTGAAGGGACTAGATATTACAGCAAATGCATTTTTCTCTACAGTACAGTAAATCATGCTTTTTTAAGAGGTGCTATGAGAAGGAATAGTCTAAGGTTTACACAGTTTAGTGAGAGCACACAGAGAAAGTGACTAGTGATGCTCAGGTTATGAATGGTCTGAAAGTCAAACAGGGTGTTGCAATTGTCAGCAGTGATATTTACTGGGGGAAAATTCTAACAGCTGTCTCCAGTTTGAGGTAACAGTATGGCATATGTTAGAAGAGTCTGTGACTTCTAAAAATCAGCCTCCACCTCCTGTGAAGTAAGGAGGTGTATTTTGTTAAAAAAAGAAAAAAGGCTTATTATATTCTCATTCTTGTTTGCACTCTTTTGTGTAATAGCTTCTTCTACTACCACCCTATAATTTTTTTAAAATAACCATTAATTCTGTCAAAAATGAGGCAAGTGAATAGCCTCACCTTCCAGTATCAAGTTCAATTAGGAGTACATTCTCTTTTGAAGAAGGGAAAAAAAGCAACTGCCAGAAATGTTATTGCCTTTACTGTAACTCAGCAAAACATTAACATATCCCCTTTGGTCAGTGCTAGAGGTGATCATCAGTGCCACAGCTGAAAACATATGCTGCAGCAAATGCAAACTTCTTTTTGTTAAAATATGCTTTAATGTGGTGGACAAATTCATGGTACTAAAAATAGAGGCCCCTTTATATGGTGCCGATTGTGGGATTTATTATTCTGTTACTTAAGGTAATGGTATGTTGTGAGGTCAGAAAAAAGGTCACGGTTCTCAGATACAGAACAGCCTTAGAAATACCCACAAAAACCAGCAACTATGGAACATGAAGCAAAAATAATATTCCATTGTGCTCATAAGGTTCTAATTTTCTTGAATTCTCCTAAGTGTGATAACAGCTTAGTTCTGAGGACACACAGCAGCTCTGTTCAGCATTCCCGAGTCATGGAGCAGTTTCTACTGTTGGACTTGCTTCCTTCAAGGGGAGGTTTTCTAAAAGCAAGCTCTGTGTTTCTGAGGCCTGCTGGAACGAGTCCTCTCTGTACAGGTCAGGCAGGCAGCACTCAGTGACAAAGTCTGAGTTCCCACGCTGCCTGTGCCATCTGCTGACTTAGGGAAAAATGCCCATCTGACTGTTCATCTTGAGATAAAAACTGTGAGCATTCTGAATTTTGAGGTCATTCTTGATGCAATTCAGGCTCTTGTGGATTAAACCAACAGAATTTATATTGTCCTTCTGACATGTCATGGAGAATGACCAGCAAAATTTACTTTAGTTGCAGCTGTATAAACTCATTATATTTTATGTAACAGATATTTAGAGATGTTAAATTCACTATCTTAATTTGAAAAAGGACATACATGTTTTTATGTTCAATCTGAAGTAGTGTGACCATCATTTGTCTTACTGTATTAAGTAATTGTAAAGTAATTTGTTTGGATTATTTATTAGATTGCATAGCTGTCACCTTGAAATTTTTATAATACAGATGGTATTTTATGGCAATTTCCAGTTTTTTTCCCTCCAAATTCAGATAGTCTGTATTTTATTCTTCATTTGAACTACAAGATAATTATTTGAAACATTCCTTGACACAGAGCTGCTTACATGGGTGCTTAACTGAAGCATACTGTGTTTGCAAGGTTTAACATGCCATTAAATAATGTGGACATGGAAATGTCTTAAATTTCCTTTAGGTGAAAGAATTAAAATATCAACTTGCATGCTTATAGATATACAAGAATACAAAAATAACCATGTGACTTGCACAGTACATACTCAAATTGAGTGAAAAGGCAAAATGTCAAATTAAAGAAAAAATATTGCCAAAATACTTAATTGGTTCATAATGGTTTGTCTTTGCTTGAAAAACAATTGTTAAGAGACCTGTTGGGTTTTGTTATTTTTTTCCCACTTTCAGCTACTTGCTATCATTTAAGGTTTCAATTGCTTGACTTAGAACTGGTGGATAATTAGTAGTGTGGATAACTGTGAAAAACATATGTAGTAATTTAGTTCTTGATTCTTTCTAATTGTCTGCCCATTGGTAGTTCACTTGGGGTAAGTAGTTCATTATTCAAACACTTTAAATGGAAAGTACTGTAAAAAGAAAAAGGCTCTTATTAATAAGATGGTATTGAAAATAAAAACCTTTTAAACAAACAAGTCACTATTTGACAAATCTATCCCCAAAGCTGTTGCTCACATAATGTAAGAAGATTAGAGTTGTGAGGAGGAGAGAAAGGGTGGGGTTAGTAGACAGCATTCAACTTGCCTTGTGATTGAAATAAAGATGTGTCACTCCTTAAAATGATGCTAAAGGTAAACACGATAAAATGTATTGGAATACATCTAACTGGGCAAGCTTTGTTTGTTGTTGTTAATAGGCATTAAAGAAAATACACGCTATTAAAATTAGGGTAATGGAGGTAATTTTGAACCTCATATCTGCAAACAAAGTTTACTGTAAACATTTTGACTGGCTTGCAGGAGTGCTTCTGAGTCTGACATCTTCTGAGGTTGCTGGTTCTGCTGTTTAATCCACTCATTGTGAGGTGTGCTTGGAAGTTAAAGGCATGATGCAGTATTTGTGCAAAGCCTCCCTGCAGACTCCATTACTCCCTCATTCCAGTTCCCTTTTCTAGAGCCTGTGACCAGAGAGGAGACAGTTCTTGAATGGTTGTTTCCTCTGATCAGAGTTGTAGCACATATCCTACACAGCGAACAGTGCCTTAAAGTCACTGGGTCTTAACCAGAAAATGTGATCTGAAATATGAGGGTAGATACTTCTGTTAAAAGTTTAAATATTTGTTTTAGTATTCAAACCTAATATACTACTGAATGTTGACAGAGAATTATTCTGTATTTTCATAGTAGGATGGCTTGAAGGGTTTGAAAGTTCACCTGGAGACACCTTTTCTGTTATCAAATTTTCTCACATACTTGCTGGATTTGTTCATCAAAGTTCTTCACCTGTCTCAATGTACTACTTCATATGAAATGCTAGAATATAGCACTAGTGTTTGGGTTAAGTTAATTTTGAACTAGGCACCAGATCTCCTCAGTCTTCTCTCTTAAGCTAGAAATAGAATATAAAATTTAATGAGGTGGAATAAGCATCTGAATACCTTCATTTATGTAATTTTTCTTCAAGCATATATTTTACCAGTCTAACAGTTCAGTTCTAACAGTTTGCTGTTGCGTTTATGCTCCAGATATTTTTCCCCCCTGGTTGTTTACTCCACTTGCAACTTTTAGGTGAAGAGTTCAGTTTGATGTCATACTTTGTATTGTGATTGGACAAACTCTAAATGAATTTTTCTGCTTGCATTATGTGTAACAGTCAATCTATATGAATTTCTTGTTTTCAAGTAATGTGATATCATCTACTTCTAATCTTCATTACTTGTTTTGGAAAAAAAAATTGCAGAGTTTAACATTGTCTCTATTTTTTCTTAACAGATTTGAAGAACTTGTGAAAAAGTTCAAAGTAGAATATCATGCTGGTGGTTCCACTCAAAATTCCGTTAAAGTGGCCCAGGTTTGTTCTTCCTCTGCAAAGAATGATTGATAATTTCAAGTGTTGTGTTTGAATCTGCTCTGTGTTGTCTGTTTCATCATGAGCACTGCAGAGTGGCTACTTGTGATTCTGTTGCTCAGCCTATGCTGGTAGTGTTGTCTGTGACTTGTTTTGTAGTTGTGTTCTTTAGTCTTTTCACAAGTGTTCTGCAAAGGTTATAGCTACACCTCCAGTGTACCAAGAGTGAAAAGCTTTTGTCAGAGATGTGTGCTGGAAGGAGAAGAGGTGAGGACAAGGTCGCTAGCTGCAGTTAGGAATCTTACCCTGGGAAAAGTCACGATGACAGTAGTTAAACAGAGAAGTTGTTGAGTCTCTGTGCTTAGAGATTTTCATAATGTACCAGGATGGTACATTTGGTCAGGCAAATGTAAATTTGAGGCTGTCTCTGCTTTGACTGGTATGTTGGACTGGAGAATTGGAGAGGTCCTGTCTAGCCTGCATTGCTCTGTGATTCTAACCATATTTATCCTGTAAGAACTTCAAAGTTTGTCCATAAAAGACTGAAACATAAAACTTTGTTTTATACAATGGGAATGTTTCTGGCTATGGGTATGATGAGCAACAGTAATGATGAATTTAGTTTCAGGTGTGTTAAGTTTTCTATAACTAAAGTATGCTTTTTGTCACAGCACTTTCAAGCATATACCTGTGTGCATATTTTCATATTATGAGAGATGTAAAAATTCTATTAAAAAATACACAAGTGGCACTTAGGATCTTCTTGTTAATGATCCCGGCATATTAACTTTGAGGCTCCCTATCTATTTAAAAGGACTGCCAGATAGCATTAAATGCACATTTGGAAGAAATAAAATTATACTATAATGAAGGTTGCTCCTCCCCTTTATGCCCCCATTAAAAGGAAAAAATTATTGTCATAATTACTGCTCCTTTCTACAAAACAGTTGTTGCTTCCTTACTTAAGTTTACATTTTCAGAAACTCCAAATCTATTTTAATGTATATAGTGTTGTCATTCTGTAATGGTTATGTTTTTAAAATATAGTCAGCATTCTGAGCTTTTTTTTTAACCATGGGGTCAAGACACTTTTTTGCTTCTGATATTTTTGAAAAATCTCTTGATCAATGGAGCTCAAGTTATTGGAATAATTTTCTGTTAGATATCATTGGTGCTTAAGCTATGGCAATGGTGTAAAGGTGGTGCCTTTTCCTGACAGCTGATTGGAGGTGAACCTTTTGGAGGGAGTTCTGGAGCGGTTTATTAGTTGAGAGATGTGAAATTCTGCTTCTGTTGCTGCATTTAGTTTGGGGAGGTTTAGAAGCGAAGGTATGTGATAAGCTCTGAGTTTCTAAACTTTGAAGTGTTCAAAGAGCCCAGGATTTTAATTCCATCTCTCTTTGAAGTGACCTCTGTGGCATTGGCTAATTTATTAGTAAACTATGTTTTAATTCTTTAACTGTCATTAATCTATCAGTCCAGGTATTGTTCAATAATTATACTATGAAGTACACAGAACCTGTATAGAGTCAAGGAAATAGATGAAATTTAAATGAGTGTAATGTAGGTATTTCTGTGTCAATGTGCCTTTCTTACACTGATCAGGTTTTGTCAGTGAGCTTTTCCTTTATCTTGGCTCAGAGCTGGGAGCCTCATTCAGCTCCAGTTGCCATCTGGAATTGTATTTGTCTCCAGAAGGTTTGTCATCTCCTAGTTTCTGTTTTAAATACGATTGAAACTTAAACAGTTGTGCATGAATAACATAACATCACTAAAAGACTTTAAAAAGAGACATGGGAGAGTGAGAGAGAGGAAAAAAGTGAATTCTGGAAATTCTGAAAGAAGCTGTTATTCTGTAAGCTTTAGCAGAAGAAAAAAATATGGAAGGATAGCAAAAAAGTAGTTGAAATGGAAACCAAAAATTAAATTAGAAATTCTGGAAGAGTTTTTGCAGCAATATTCATTGGCTTATTGCAGAAGAAGGAGTGTGTAAGTAACCTTAGAGAGAACCAACTTAAATATATATTAATTTGTTGAAAGTAGTGGGAGAGAGAAACACTATTTTAGGAAGCTTATCTGACTGAGAAGTAAAGGACCAATAAATAAATTCAGAGTGCTAAGGTAGCTACACTTGGAGTAAATGTGGATTCTCTGTGAGAAGATGCAGGGAAGAAATCCTAAGAATACAGTTCTTACTAATTTCTCAACGTTATGGGAAAAGCTTGAAAAAGTGTGCTATAAAATGAGAGCTAACACCTAAAAGAGTTTACTCCAACTGTTTAAAAGTTGGACAGAAATAATGAGATGTTAAAGAAAGGCATCCTTGGAAGCCTGACTGCAATGAAATGCTACTGAGTAGAATGGTTGGAAATGAGCAAATGGGGCCTGAAGTCTGATAAATTGCTCTTTTAAAAGCTCAGCTCTTAGTGGAAAGAGGAGTGTAATAGGAAAAGTGCAAAACCAAGAAGATCAAAATAAAAAAAAAGGAAGAACTTAGGAAGCAGCTCAAGGTTATGGGATTGTTTGTTTCACATAGATAGACCCTCTTTAAAGGTCAGTAAAGAAACACTATGTTGAAACAAAAATACCCAAAGGGAATGGGTGGAGAAACTTTGGAGTATATAATGTGTTTAAAAAGGGAAAATGAACCTGTCAGATGCTTGCTTAAATGGTGTATGGTGATCATCTGGTGATCATCTGCTCATGGTGTGTGAACACATCATCATCTGTTACATGTGCTCATATATTTTGGATATTTCCTTTGTACCTGCAAAGGTAGTATCATCTACTCAAGAAATGCTCTCTCTCTGTTTCTGAGCAGGGTAAGCCAATTTCTTTAAGAAAAAAAGAAAAAAAGTCTTAGAAATACTGTATTTGTCATGTGTGAAAAATTTGAGATGGTAATCACAGAAAGAGCCAATAGGAAGAAGTTTGGAATTACGAAGAAAACTGGGAAGAAAATGAAGCTTAAATCGTGGGGTTTGGAACTAAGATTTAAAGCAGCATAAACTATAAAGGAAGTGAAGATTTTAGAAGTTTACAAAGAATTAACCAGAATTGCAGTTAAGCTGTGAAGAACAGAGTTAGATTTTTTTTTTTCCCAGCATGTTAACAGAAAGGAAAGATGTGAAGTGCAGCCATGAAGGAGGAATTTGGCTGGTAAGGTATGAAAGGGAATCTCTGTATTTTTTCAGTGTTGTCTTGCAGCAGAGCAGACGAGTGTGTGGCACTCTGCAGGACCGAACAATATTTGCAGAGCATTGTGGAAATCAGAAAGCTGAACGTTGGCCCTGTCGAGTGCCCAAAGCAGACATTTTGTGGACAGGGTATCTCAGCAGGGTCAGAAAAAGAGAAAGGTCTGGACATATGAGGGACAATAAAAAAGTTGGGTTTTTTTTTGTAGAAATGCTTCTAAGGTACAATGGAGAAGACGTATTTCCAGGAAATGTGGAAGCAGAGTCACATCATACATTAGAGGCAAAGCTCTGTAAAAGGAAAGGAAAGAGCAAAGGAAAAATTCCTGTTGCAGAAGAAATACAGAAGACTGTTGGAGTAAACATTGAGAGGGTGGAGGATAAATGACAGAGAGGCAGAAATTCAGAAATACCACACTCTTCAGAAGTTATATAAGCATTTTTATCAGTAGAATAATATTTCTTAAAAATACCTGCAAATGGTGAAAGGGAGTACCAAGAACAATGTGTAAGTATTGAAGGGCAGTGCTAAAGCTTGTTATGGTTAGGTTTTCTGGAATATTAAAGTTGTTTGAACTGATCCTGAAAAGAGTAAGGAAATCATTATTATCATGGCTTGACTCATGATATGAAAGGAGATGGGGAGAAGTGATTGATACATTCCAGAAATGACAGTAGCAGGTGTAAAAATGGAAAAGATAAAATAAATGAGACAACAGTTTAGTCATTCCTTAATGAGATTAAATTAACATCAAATTATGCTTCAGAAATACAAATTCATATTAGGAGAGTAAGGGTGATGAAAAGAAGTGAAGAATGAAGAAGTGAAGAATGTGGAGACAGAATGTAAGAGAAATGACAAAACTTAGAGAAAAGTTAATAAGTAATATGGAAAAACAGTATAAAAATCCCAATGTTGCTCTGATTCTGTTTTCCCTCACTGTCCCGTTCTTGTTTCTTCCTTACCAATCTGCTTTCCTTTTCAACTCTAATCCTTCTTGCTTGTAAATTTGTTTGCTTGCACAATAAAGATGGTTAACTATAGCAGATTGAGTACTTATAAGGCCTTAGACACAAGTCTTATTGAAGCATCTTTTTGGTTGAGACTTTAGTACTCACTGGAAAAATAGGGACAGAATGTAAACAACAGGAGGAGGGTGAAAGGAATAACTTAGGGCTTTCCTGACTGCAATACAATAGAGAAAATGGATGGAATCCAGATAATCAGTGAAATGCAGGTAATGTGCTTCTAAAGGTGCTGTATTACCATTAGACACAGTGGTTGGGTTGGTTTTCTTTCCTTAACCCACCAGGAAGACATGTTGATAACTTTGCTGGATCAAATTTCAGTTGATCAGGCATCAGTCACTAAAAATTTCTTGATAAGACTTTGGAAAATGAGGACTAGAGAGGATGACTGAATTGCAATCCTTTCATTTCTGGAATAGAAACCAACGTTTATCTTTCCTATTTGCTTGGCATTAGAATTATCCCTTTATACTAACTTTTAGGTTTGCTGTATGTTTGAAGTTGTGATGCATGCTTAAGAACAAGAAGTGTAGGGGTATCAAATTGAAACTGCAGTGTGCTTCTCTGACCTTTACTTGTCTCATTAAATTTTGGCTTTATATCTAATATGATATGTGACATCTTGCTTTAATCTGAGCTCTTGCAATCTCTCCAGATGATTGGTTCCATTATATTAAATCTATAAAATATGCATACATGTAACTGCACACAGTTCATAAATAATGTATTGTTCTAGGCTTCTGCCAACAAACTAAATTCAGATTCATAGAGACAGTGTTTTACTACTACTCAGCTTCCTTCCATAATTTTAGTTAAGCCTGTGCCCATCTAACAGCAGAGATTGATCTGGAAAGGAAAAAAAAATTCTGAGTCTTTTAATAGGGCTCATGACTTTAAAGTATGTAAAGCAAATAGCTTACACATGCAGAGAGGGCAAGTATTGCTGACCAGGCTGTATTTGCATGATTTTTATCAGCATTTCTTTTGCTTTTAGAGTGCTGAGGTTAGAACTGCAAGAAATAGTCTTTGAAGTTTTATCTTTCTAACACAAGTGCTGGATTTCAAGTTCAACCTGATAGAATTTTATAACTTGGATTTTAAACTACATGACCTTGGCAACAAACAGCACATTTTCATTCTTGTTTTTCTGGAAGTACTTACAAAGAATGCCACAATCTTCATCCTCAGAATGGGTGCTCCTGGTTTTTGTCCTATTTCTCTAATAGCTTATTTTTATTCTAGCAATTCTAGTGTTGCTGTGAATCTAACTTAGCAACTAGAGAATCCTGTATTGTTTATTAATCCTTGGTAGAATTGTGAAATTCTCGTTACACAAGTTTTATTACTGCTGATGCAATGTGAGCTTGGAAGAATGTAGCTTGACACATTTCAACTTGAATTCGTAGGACTGGCAGGTAAAGGGAAAAATGTAAAGTAGAATTTTTAGGAAGCTTTCATATAGATAACTCTTGGGAATTCACAATAATGTTTGTATAATGACACTAACAAAAGCATCATAACTCCCTTTTTCTTTCCACATTACTTCTTGCCATCTAATTGTAACCTTTCAATTTTGGAGCTGTGCAACATTTTTGGGAAAAGCCTACATCCTGTCATTAGATACTTTAAAGAAGTTTGGCTTTAAGCTAGAGTAAATCTTTATTAAGAGTAAATAAAGCGTTGATTGGAATGACTTTTAAATGAGGGATAACATTGAGAGAATAATATGCTAAATTATGTTGAACTTTTGAATTCACATCAGGGAAGTACGGCACTTTTCTGAATATCAGTCTCTATTTCAAGCACTTTTAAATTAATCCAAATTTTCATTCTTCCATTATGATTAAATTGTTCTGTTAATCTAAAGGGATTGTGTGTTTTAGCATTCTAATGAACTCATAAGTATGAGAATTTAGCTTTGAAAAATGAACAGATACATGCTTGTTTATAAAAAGTGGTATGCTCTTAAGGCTTAGAAGTATTTTAAATTTTTACTACTTGTTATGTGTGTAATTAGCCAAACTTTAGATTTATATTAAGCACGTCTGTCTACTCGGTCACTTCATACTTAATCCAAAAATAATATGTAAAATTTAAAATTTATCTATGAAGAATACTTGCAGGCACAGAGCTGCATTTTATAAACAATATGAGCTGTAATCTTATAAACATCTAAGTAGCTTCATTGCAACTGATTCCATGCTTTTAAAATAAAGTTTATTGCTATTTGCCAAGAAGTGCCCTTAGTTAAACAGTACTTACTGAATGTAATCTACAAGATCCGTAACACAGAGATCCGTCAGTCCTTTAGTGGTTTTCTCCTCACTCTGTTGTCATTCTGTATAAATGAGCATATAAGTGATGAATTTAATCTTTTCCTCACTTGTGAGAATTTCTGGATTACTTCTCTGCAGTAGATTAGACTGAGGCATAGCAGGAGGCAAGATTTGGCTCAGGAGCAAGCTGCAAAATGTATTGAACATGCATAACTGGCATGGAGATAATGGAAAGGCTATCAGAGGCGTCACCTCAAGTATACTCTCAATTTTTTCATGTTGATGGAACTTTGCAGGAACTGTCATTTTTTATTAAATCAATCATGCTATTGACTAGAAATGTTCTGCTTAATTGTGTATGTAAAATCACACAATGAGTAGCTTTCTCTAAAAACTGTTTCTGGACTATCACTACAAGAAAGTGCAAGTGAGTCCCCTAAACAACTTTTTCCTGCTACTTAGTGAAGCAAAGAACATTTAGCTCTGTATCTTTCTGACCCAAAGGAAATAGGTCATTTTTTTTGCTCAGAGAGGTAGGTTTTTTGCTTTCTGAACCATTTGGACCGGAATGTTAAATTCCTCAGAGTTAGTTTTGGCCATACGCTTGATATTCCTTAAGCAGCTTCATTTTCATTCCTTAAGCAGCTCTGCTCATATGGGCTTGGTGGCCCCATCAAACATGTGTTTCCAATATTTTCAGTGGTTTAATCCAGCTTTTAAGAAAATGTACAAAAAAGGTCTCTAAACGATTTTCTGTTTGGTATGGTTTAATCAACTCAGGAGTAATAACCTTACCCTCTCTTCAGAAAAAAAATCCTGAGGTGTGTGCTCCTTTCTATGCCAGGTCTCACATGCTTCTGCCATGCTGGGGTAGCATTCTCAGTGTGGTCTTCTGTCAGTGCCATGTGCTGTCCTGCAAGTGCACATACCTGCTTCTCAAACCTGTTCCATGTAAAAGAAGATAAACCAGACAAAGAGCTGGGACTTAGAGCTATTTTTTTCTTACTTTTACCTTAATAAAATTTAAATGCTACTAGTCAGTTAAGTGGATTTCTTAAACACCTGTCCTCAATACTCTGTGTGATCAGTCCTAATCAATGAGATGTGTATGTGCTGAAGGAGTAGCAAAACATGCCTCAGAGCTAACAAAAACAGTCATTTAAGTTTGTCTCTCTGGAAATAGAGCAATGGCTATTCCCACTATGGCAGAGATGATGTCCTGTTGATAGTGTCACAGCAGGCAGTACCACATGCCAGTGACATCAGTTTCCTGAGCTACTTACTCTCTCAAGTGTGTTCTGTCACTCGTGTGTTTCTGAATCAGTCTGTGTCGAACATCACAGTGATGGGTCCCTGCTTGTTGCAGAGCAGACAGCCTTTCCTCATCAGAATTAAAACATGCAGCTTGGGAAACTGCTGTAATGCCTAAACTGATCAGTACAGATGTCAGAGAAATTTTGCAACATTTGAGAGTTGCCTAGATTTTTTTTATTTATTTTTTTGTCTTAGAGAAAATTGCCAGACCTTTTACTCAGCTATAGGTAATATGATTTTCAGAGCTATGTGGACAGTTCAAAAAAAGCAACAAAACCTTTTCATCCTAATGACAAACCCTGCAAAAATGTAAGCAAATTTCCCCCCAGATTACAAAACTGGGAACTTGTCAAGCTTTTTTTGTGCTTGTGAAGGAAGCTCATCCATTGTTTATGTGGTTATGGATCAGATGGTGCAAGATGCAGCAGTGGACTGGAGGACCTGACTTTTTGAGGCTGCTGGTAGTGAGACTTTTTTCTGTAAAGTGGAAAGTAGCTGTGTACAACTCTGTGTGTATTTATAGACCTGGGAATATAATTTCAGCCAATATCAGGATGGTCAGAAAATAAAGGTCCAAAGAGCCTGTGGCTCTTTGCTTTTCAGATTTTACAATGCCAGGTCCCTAAATCTGTCTTCTCAAAAATGAGAGTGTTCCAGTTACATGATTGTCAGTTTGAGAACACTTTGTTAGATGGTAGCTGTTAAGCAGTGAAAGACAAATGTCCTTATGTGCATCAGTTTGGTGTGGAATTGAGTGGTTCACTGCTGGTCCCATGGACTTGTCTGTCTGATGTACCAGAACCATATTCACTTGTTTTTTCAGGTCTTGCTCCTGGCCAGCAACATCAATAGCATTGTAGGAAGACAATCTTCAAAGTGATTTTGGATGTGACATATTTTAGAAAAACAGAGCAATTGTACCATCACATTCCTGCTAAATCCATTCAGACAGAACCTTGAAACTCTCTCTTCTTCAGTGTGTTTGAATGAGCTTCGGCGTGCATATGCAGCCTCTCTTCATCCATCCAAAATTGTCATTTATTTAAATTATTAGAAACTGTTTCCATATTCTGGAGTAATCAAACATCAGTTACCCACATGGAATCAGAAGGCACTATATAAATGGTGGCAGTTGGTTCTTTCTGGGTATGCATTTCAGCTGCCTGCTGCTTGACTCAGCTTATATGCCTCTTTAGCTATCATAACATCTTGTTTTGAAGCTGTAAAAACTTTTTCAGATTTTTCAAAGGTAACAAAGGAATTTAGACTCTGTCTCTAAGATATTGTCTACCTGAATGCTGAATGAGGAATCTCAAACTTCATTGGTTTTTGATTCTGTTTTTCCCTGAGTCAATGCCAGCTTTAACTTGCTATATATGAGTGATCTTAATTAGCACATTCCTTAATTTATCTTATCCTGAAAATTAAGCTGTTTCTAGGCAATGAAGTAATTAGTGCAGGCTGGGATTTCTCCCTTTCAGCAAAAATCTATAACCCACAGTAAGGGGACCTGGTTCCAAAGGTGCCATGATGTGAACCCCCTGATGTTTTTATGTGCAGAATGACAATGGGACATTGTCAGAACATTTTGCCCCATAAAACTTTCCATGCAGCAGTGGGCTGATGGCTTGGCTGACATATATTTGACTTGCTCCCACTGGTTGACACTGAAAGGAGAATGAGTGCTTGATTTGGCAATCTCAGAAGAGAGGGTAAATCCCTGTGCTTCACTGATATTAATTTGGTGTGCCACTCAAGCCTTGGGAGCTCGGGAGCTGTTTTATCCTTAGCAGCTCAATAAGTTACATAACTACATCTTTAGCAATTAATTAATGTTAAGTGATGTGATACAGTGGGGAGTTAATTGCCCTGGAAATCTGAAATGGCAAGTTAGAGAGGTTTCTTGCACATCTCTGGAATGCTTCCTGTTGGAGTATACTTTTTTTCCCCCCTTAACACAAACATCAACAATCTTGCTGTTAGCTAAGAACTCCATGCAGGTTTTATGAGGTACTATTCCTGGAAATTCTTCCTTCAGAAAGTTTAAGTATATTGGTATAAGTTCCTTATGCATTTTTTTGTTGAATCCACAGGTTTGTTGCCTGAAGCCATTCTTTTCTCTCCTTCAATGATTTGTGCTCAGTCGAAGAGGGTGTATGTCTGATTTTCTGCTTTTGATTACTGCTAACTTACATTGTAGGCCTGTAATAAATTAGTATACCTTTCTCTTTCTTATGGATATGATGGAGGTAATAGTGGTTTATCAGAATAGAAATTTAATACAAGAATTTACTTAAACTTTTTAACAGTGCACGGAGATAAGGACTGATTTGTCAGGAGGTACAGTAGTGCTTTTTTTAGGATCCTGAGCATGATTTCAAAGGGACAAATTGTCAATGACATGAACAGACTGTGATGCAGTGGCTTTTGCAGTGACTAGCCTTATGTGCTGCTTTTTTCAAAGAAAGGATATGGGATAATGCAATGAATTCCCCATAGAGAAGTCTAGTCCTAGCACTACTCCATTAGCAGTTCACTTACACCCTGACACATAAGAGTAGGCCTACAGGTTATCTTGTTATTGGTGCATATGTCTAGGAAAATAAAAAAAGAAACAAATAAAAGACTTTTATAAAATTTGATCTCATTGATATGCATTGAGTTTCAGAGTTTTATTTTTCTTGCTGCAAAATAATATTTGGATAGATTAGGCCTGTTATCATCTCAACTGTAGTAGAAAATGTACCAGAATATTTACCTCATGTTGCTGGACTTCCATTCAAAATGGTCACAAGACCTGAAGGGTAAAAATATGGCTCTTGTATAATGTAAATTTGTTAAAGCACAAAAAAATATGCAGCAGCTCCACTTAGTTTTTTACTGTATTATACCTATAAAGTACTGAAAGCTGCCAGTTATTCACTTCAAGTGCTGTGCTTGTGTTCTGCTTTTAACTGAGGGGTTTTTTTTCACTTGTGAGTGAGGAAGAGACTTTTATGTGTAACAGCTGTATTCTTCATCCTTTGCCTTCCTATGCAAGATCCTGTTCCTTAGGATATATTTTTCACTTTTCATCCTCACTGGACTAACTGAACAATGTCTGAAGTATTCAACTTGTTTGCTTCTATACAGTTTTATTTTTTCCAGTTTTCTTATAAGAAGGCTACTTTGATTTACTAAGGCATCAGACAGACTTTGTGGAATTGAATGGTATTTACTTATGGAAGGCATACTTTATATTACATACATATCAGTATTACAAGAGTGAAGTTTAGAGATCCTACTGAAGTGAAATGACTACACCCTATTATACTGAGCTTCTTCATGACATTACAGTCTGACAAATAAACTAATTCAATAAAATTATTTGCTCTTGTTCTGCCAATGGTAGCATTAATGTGTTGACACTTACTTGTAAACCCTAAGAATACATCTTTATTTTATTGTATAAGTGAGCTGTAAGATCAATTAAGTTGGTTAGCTTGTCTTTTGAAAACACAGCCTGAAATCAGCAATCTCATAGTCTTAATTTGTAAATAAAATAAATGGGTCTTGGTTTTTAAAAACAGTTTTTGAGAGCTCACTGGAACTTTTAAGATTAGCTAAGCTTTTCTGCCTTTTTCATGCATCTTTTGTGGAGTAAATTATGCATGACTCTAGATTAATTCCATAGTTTATAGTAGATAATTATTAAATTAAAAAGGAACTTTGTTGATATTAATGTTTAACATTGTTAGTATTCATTGTTCAAGTTTTTAAAAAACATTGTGTACATACAAATAGAGACTACAGTGGGTGTGACAGATGAAGAGAGCTGACTTTTGTGTGGCCTCAGCAGTTCTCATCTGTGATCTCAAAATGGGTCAGCTTATTCTGTAACAGCTGCTGAATTGCTGCAACCTGCAGGCTGGAATACAGAGAACGTAGGTGCTGGTTTATTTTAATTTACCAGGCTGTCACCTAGGCTAGCTCAGTAGATACCTCATGAGCCAGTGAGTTGTTGTTGCAGTGAGGGCAAGGGTTCCTGGGAAAGAGACTGGGAGGCTGCTGCTTGAGCACCCCTAAACTCTGCTGTGGAAATCTGTTCCTTCTGGTAAGTCAGAGCTGGTCACTGAGCTGAGAAGCCAGGAAATCAGCTCTTCCTCCCTAGGGGATTACATTACAGGAATTCATCGGCATCATTCACTGGGGTCCAGCTGTGTCTGCACAGGCCCCTGCACTGTTGTGAGAGGGAATTTGATCTCAGATTATTGCATCCTTTGCTTATGAATATTCCTAAAGATAATTGTGAGGTAGTCCAAGATTCAGCATTAGTCTAATTACAGAAACTGTTCCCCATATTAATTTTGGGAATGGTTATCATGTATGAAATGCAGGTACCTTGATAACATTGTGATATGCGTTACCTTTTAAAATTGCTGTGAAAAGTTGCTAACTACTGCTGCTTATAACAATCTGCCCTACTCCCGTCTTATAAGTGACATAAGATGGTAACACATGATTAAGTCTTTAGGGATTGCCTATTTAAGTCACTGTGAAGTTTTTCCAGCTATTACTTTCAAAACTTTATTAAATGGAAATATACAAAATGCAAAGAACACTGCAGAAATATACTTATGCTACAATTATATCTAATACTTAATCATTGTATCATTAATTGCATTTTTTAAACAATTACATACTTTACAGTATAGGAAAAGTTTTGGTTTTCTTCAAAAGAAATTATTCTCAAATAACTAGTCTCAAGTAAGCATTTGTCTGCCTATTTAGTTAGGTTCATAACCTTGTCAGTTTTTTTATTACAAGCCTTGGCCCTCTAAACTGGAAGCTTATCAAATTTTGCCATCCTACAGATGAAGAGATATCTACTTTTTAAATTCTTTGCAGTAATTCTGTAAGAAACTGCATGACTTGTTTTCCACTAAGCATGTTCTAGGATCCAGAGATCTAGAATGAGCTGAGGCTGATGGGTCACAACTAAGAGAAGTTGGCAGGAATCAAAGGAAAATTTTCTTTCTGCTACCCTCTTTCTGGTATAGTCGGATAATGGCTTTAGGTATGACACATATAACTTTTTTCAGAAGAACTAACATGATTTTAAAAACTGTAGCAATGACAGTTTTTAAATTTACATACATAATGTAAATTTGAGCTTTATGCTGGGAATGCTGCTGTGAAGTAGACTAAGTGTGATTTTCTGTGACAATCTAACTGTGTTAGAATTGTAGACTAGATGACTCAAAGCTGCCCTGCTAAAAATAAAGCAGGTTTCTGTTTTAAAATCTGAGCTGTACACACAAATTCAGAATATATATGCAAATAGAAAAAAAAAAAAAAGCAGGCTTCTGTCCATGGGATATTTTTTGTGGTATTTTATTTAACTCTTATGTTAAAGAGTTCAAAGATTTGAAGATACTGAGAATTAAGATACTTAAAAGAATAGGTAACTCTGACCTGGTTATCAAAATCTCTTTTCAAGAGACCCCTGTGTCAATAGCCCAGTACTTTTCTTGCAAATAAAAGAAGCTCAGTGGAGCAATTAGCATAGGCAGCACAAGCTCAACATCCAGGTTTGCTTTTGTTAAATATTGTGGCCAAGTTAAATTTTAGAATCAGTTTAAAAATTAATAATTAAATTCCAAAGCAACTTCCTTCACAAAATGGAAAATGGCATGGCATGCTTTATTACCCAGGTTTAGGTATATTTGTTGGGTATTTTCCAAGTCAAGTAAGCAATAACATGTGTGAGATGATTGTTTTTTAATTGCAACATGATGGAGTGAATTGGCATTTTGGGTTCTCTGTTTTTCTTTTACTCTTGTAATGTTTTTAATCTTGTGATTTTTCCTATCCATTCTTTGAAACATATTGATAAACTATTTTGTTAGTCATATCAAGATGAGATGTAATTATTTTTTCTTGTTTTCTAGAAGGTTTAGAAGGAGGGGAAGAATTTGACAATCATCTGACCTGGGTTCTTGTCAAATTTTTCTTATTTAATTAGCATTATGAAAAGTGTCTAGTTTTTAAGATGCTTTTAGTCAGCTGAAAGCAGGCTTTTGCCTATTAAAATATAAATCTGTTCCATCAAAGACACAAAAAAGACATAAAATTGTTTTTCTAACTCATGCTCTGAACTACTCTCTGACCACTGACATTGAAGTTCTCTTTTATAATATGTCTGGCTTAATAAGAAGTGACCTCTTCCACTTTCCATGATCTCTTTCCATGCCTTTTTTGTTGTGAGCATGCAAACAACACCAAATATTCCTAGTTCTAAAGCTATAATTTAAAATTATATGGGTGAGGCAGCCAAAATAAAAAAGTTTTAAAATAAATCCCACCCTGTTCTGTTCTTTTTAGGGCTTTTTTGATGGTTTTGCTTTATAGTCTAGGGGCTGAAATGGCTTCTGACACTAGACAAATTCTGTGCAATTTCCTCTTCACCCTGAGATCTCTGCAAGTGTTTGCTTTGGATTTGTTCTCTAATACAAGCTCGCTGTACCTCTTAGGAGTCTGTAATCTTCCCTTGTTCTGATCTGAAGAAGGGAACATTCCTTTTTCCAAGGGAGCCACTCCAGGTTATTGTCAGGACAGTAGAAATTCCCCTCCTCTTCAAACAGTGGGACCCAGACTGCAGTGGCAAGATGTCACTACACAAAAATTTTCTTTTTAGAAAGTTTTTCTGCTTAGAGAGGAGCTGATGGCTCTTTGTTAGTACAGAATTTGTCAGTTGCTGCTTATTCTGTCAACAAGCAGCAGTCTCCACTGTCCTTATGGAAAGAGTACCTTATAAACAGTTCCAAACTGTTCCTTTTTTGCTTTGGTTTTGGAGTATTCTTGGGAGTGTTGTTGCCAGACATAGGATCCAGCCTGTACTATAGAGTTATGTTTGAAGTGTAGATATTTGCATCTCTTTCACTCTTTCAAGGAGAGTGCTTTTTTTTTCAATAGTAATATATGTAGCATACAAGTATGAAATATAATTTAGATGTAAGGGAAGATTAAAAAGAAAAACACTTGATGCTTCTCTGTCTTTCTCAGTGAATGATAGTTTTTCACTTCTGAAGAATCTGCTTTAGAAGCTTGTTGAAGGACAATTCCAAAAAATGCCCATCTTGTGCCATTCTTGTGGAGCTATTCCACTTGGCCCTTTCATTAGTTTGGCTTTGGATGTGGGTAAGCATTAATTTTAACAGGGCTAATATTAGAGTTATAATCAGAGGTGTAATAAAAGAAGAGGTGGAAGCAACTTTGCCACAGTCATGTTCATTATTTGTTTGTCTCACAGCTCAGGGATCCAAATGGTGTTGCTACTGTCAGTAGCAGGAAGTTTGGTAATTCCATATTATGAGAAGTGACATCTTTGTTGCATGAGCTGTCTTGCATGGAGTCTTTCAGACTTCTGGTTTCTTCTCCATGGTAGTTTGAATTCACACGAAACCTCAGGAGGTTATTGAATATTGCCACTATGCAGACATGAAATAATTGTATATTTCCTTTATGTCAGTGTAGGGAGTGTCAAAGGCTTCTGAAGAATCTGAACATAAATGAAAATCAATACATTTGGACTGAACTTAGTGTAGAACGGATACCAATGGAAAGATGAAACCTTTGCTAGAAGTTAGTGCTTCAAATGTCACACTTTGTTAAAAATTATGTACAGCTTAAGATCTTCAGTTTAGAACAGAGTTTTTAAAATTTTCTTTTTATTGACTACAAGTCTGTGCTGTTACTGTGACACATACAGATCTTACATTTGAGACTTGCATTATTCTAACTAACAGTCATATACCTGGAAAAGACCTAAGGCTTAAAGTAATGCTTTCTGGTCCAGAACATGGCAACTTAAGGTTCAGCTGAAAGTTTCAGTTCTAAGCTGCAGTTTGGCACGCTATTACATACTGAAACTGGCTACAGAGCATGGTGCTAAATGTCAAAGCTCACTGCTCTACCTCTCCCGTGATGGCTGTCCTCCACAGAAACAGAGGAGCTGTTAAAAATTACAACTGGAAATAAATAATCAAATTTAGAGACAAAAGGAATTAATTTATATAGGTATGAACTCTAATGTGTGCATCCTAACAAGGGCTAAATCAGGCAAGTCAGTGTAAAGCAATATATTTTATGAGAGTTTTATGTCATTTTGGAACATCGCCTAGACCTTTTTGTGATGATCAGCCTCCAGAAATTTTCTTGCAAGGAAAATTTGTGACCTCAGATCTTCTGAACCACCTGTAAGCTTTCAGTGGCAACTAAAATCCATGTAGCTATTGACTAGCTACTTATGATAACAACTATTTTTCTATTTAATACTTTCTACAGAGTAAAATAACTACATATGCAAGGAAAAAGCAAGATAAACATAGTAAAGTGTCCAGACAAGACTGAAAGGCAGCTAAGGGGAAAATAAAGACTTTTGGGTTTGAGTTGTTTGGGTTTCTTTTGTCTTTTGGTTTTTGTTGTTGAACCTTCAGAAATATTTAGCTCTGTGGTTAGGGTAGAAGGTTGTTCCTGGGGAAGTAGAGCATCGCTTGGCAGAAACTGTCAGGCAGTTTCATTTCACCTACTTTCTCTTTGACCTTTCAGAGTCTCATTCTATACCTGTCTCTCAGTATATTAAGTTACATGTGCACCCATCAATTTCTCATGAAGGTGATTGTGAGGGGGGAAGTACTAGATGAGAAAAGTCGGTTTTGTCTGTAGAAAAAACCTCTCTTTCAAACACTTCCAGTAACAGCTTAGAAATAAAAAGATTTACAATTGGGATTGATCCACAGTACTGTAAAATTTCTCAAAAATGTGCCTGGGCTCAGCTTTGTCCTTATTGACGTTATCTGTGATACTAGAGTAGAGTTATTGAATCACAGTAGCAGCTTAACTTGCATTTACTCATATGTTTAGATTTTTTGGATAGCGAAACAAAACGGATTTTTTTTTCAAATATGTTGCTTTCTTCACTTTCAAGACTGTTGATGTTTCTTTAATAGGAAATAAAATATCCTGCAAGCACAAGTAACAGCTTTTCAGTGTGTACCAACTTGCTGTCTTCAGTGCAGTGTGTGTGTCTAGTTGTTGTAACAATTACGTATCTCTGATTGATCTTTCATGGCATGTGGATTACCTAGACACTATGCAGTTAAGGTGAGGAATCCTGCTAGGATACCTTTGCTTCTGTTGGTAAATGCAGGCTTTTAATGCCTGGTCCAACTTGTTTGAGTGTTGGACTTTTTATGGTATAATATTTTCTTTGTGTAAGTTGAAAACCCCATCTTCTATGTGACAAAATAGTTTAGGGATCTATTAAACTTCTAATTTTAAAGCAGTGATATATTGGTGATTACGTGAGTAAACTGGTTTTGAAGCAATGCTTTTGAATTACAGCAAGTCAGACTTAAATTTCCACTGAGACAAATAAAAAAGAAATTTTTTTTTCAGGACACAAAAAAAGTATTATATCAATAATTTAAGTGTTTGTTTTCATCAATAGAATGGAAAATGATTGGCTTACAAATCTGTTTTGTAAGAATCAAGTCTTCCCTTGTTCCTGTGAATTTCAGGAATTACCACCTCGTTCTTTTCAGAGGAATGTTTTTCTGAGATTGTACTTCAGATAAAAACTATTAAACTGTAAAAACCCCATTAGAAAATATGAGCCACCTTGATAAAATATGGATTTAATTGCATGACTTGAGTCTTTCATGAGGGAAGTAATCGTGGTCTGCAGATCCTACACTTCTGCTAGTTCTGGGCCCCTCAGTTTGGGAAGGACGTTGAGACAGTTGAGCATGTCCAGAGGAGGCAGCGAGGCTGGTGAGGGGCTTGGAACACAAACCCTGTGAGGAATGGGAGCTGGGGGTGTTTAGCCTGGAGAAAAGGAGGCTCAGGGTGACCTTATCACTCTCTGCAACTCCCTGAAAGGTGGCTGTAGTCAGGTGGAGGTTGGTCTCTCTCACCAGGCAGCACCTGACAGAACCAGAGGACACAGTTTCAGGCTGTGCCAAGGGATATATAGGTTGGATATTAAGAAAAAGGTTTTCATGGAAAGAGTAGTTCTGGAATGGTCTGCCCGGGGAGGTGGTGGAGTCACCATCCCTGGATATGTTTAAACAAAGACTGCATGTGGCACTTAGTGCCATAGTTTAGTTGAGGTATTAGGGCATGGGTTGGACTTGGTGATCTTGAAGGTCTCTTCCAATCTTATGATTCTGTAATATAACTTATGTAATAAATGTCAGGGTAAGGTTTTCAGTTCTGGAGTTTTGGATTTTTTTCTTTTTTCTTTTTCTTAAAAGTCCTGGACCAGCATGGTAATAAAACTGAAATGAAGGAAAGATGAGTATTAAAATATCCAATTTGGAAAATGAACTGGAACATAGAATTTAAAATATCATCCAGCAAATAACAACAATTAATTCTGAAGTTAGTTTTACTTCAAAAGTCCTTTTTTGACATTTTAGGTGAGTTTTCCTGTATTTCTCTCTTTTTAATTTGGTCATTGCAAGAATGTATCTTCAAAGTTGGGAATTTAGAAATTGACACAGGGTTTAGTTCTACAGAGCACTGTAATGCCATTACTCCTCCCTCTGCATTGCTCAGGGTTTCCTAGCAGTGTAAAACATAGTATTTTCCAGCTCTATGTAGGAATCATGAATGTATTTACACTTGGAAATACCTGGTGCTGGTATTTACTAGAGAAAGACTGGTATCTCTATGAGTTTAAGAAACAAAATATAGAGAAGCTTTTTCTTTTCCTCTGTCAGAAAATGAAATTTCACTGGTGTTTTGTGATGCTTCACACTCTCAGCTATGCCTTTGTCAACAAATACTTTTTCCTTCCTATGAAACGCCAAAAGATTTCTAAGAGCCAGCTTTTTAAGAACCTGTACCAATTGAGCCAAATCTGATAGGGTAAGAAAAAAATTGGTTGAAGTATAAAGAAAGGTTGGACATGAGGTAACAATGTGCACTTGCAGCCCAGAAAGCCCGAAGCCTGAGTTCCATCAAAAGCAGCGTGGCCATCAGGTTGAGGGAGATGATTCTGCCCCTCTGCTCTTGAGAGACCCCACCTGGGGTGCTGCATCCAGAGGAGGGCCATGAAGATGATCAGAGGGAGGAAGACCTCTCCTGTGAGGAAAGGCTGACAGAGCTGGGTTTGTTCAGTCTGCAGAAGAGAAGGCACCACCAAGGAGGCCTTATTGTGGCTTTTCAGTGCCTAAAGGAGGCTTGTAAGAATGAGGGGGACAAACTTTTTAGTAGGCCTTGTAGGGATAGGACAAGGAATAATGTGTTTCAGCTAAAAGGTGGCAGATTTAGACCAGATATAAGGAAGAAAATTTTTAGAATTATAGAGTGGAACTCTGGGCGGTGGGTGCTCCATTCCTGGAAACATTTAAGGTCAAGTTGAATGAGGCTGTGAGCAATCTGATCTACTTCAAGATGTGTCTGGTCATTGGAGGGGGTTGGACTAGATGACCTTTAAAGGTCCCTTCCAACCTAAACCATTCTATGACAAAAAGTAATCAGCCCAAAGGATACTGAAGTAGTCCTTGCAGTCACTGGGTACAGGAAGCCCTTATTCAGAATGTCCTTTGCCATTTCTCAGCACCCTAATTAGATGATCTGCAGAAAAACTCTTGGATTTGCTCAGGTCTGTCTCTCTGATGAGGAGATGCATTTTCATCATGAGCAGTCTTGACAAAAGTCTTGTCAAATAAAGATACCCTTCTGCACAATTAAATGAAATTCCCAATCTGCTGGATTCATGATCCACTTTCTTCTCTAATTTAAAACTAAGTGAGAATAGGGGACATTTAACAACAGGGAACAATACACAGTGGCTATTGGCATTACATGGAGCTTGAGTTAACCTCTAACAGTAACTGAGTGCCAAAAACTGTCTGGACTCAGAGACTGAGGCTAAATGGTGAAGTGTACTGTGGGTGGAAACAACATCAGTTAGCAGTGTAATTTAATATGAATCTGGCAGAGAGGCTAGAAGCAAGGGGATAGAAAAATTTCACTTTCTTTAGGTTAGTATTATTGTCTGAGAGGTAGAAAATTAAAAACACTTCGCAATGTTTTCTTCTTTTTGGTACTTCTAAAAACATCTACTGAAATGAATAAAGGTCTAAAGTCTCCTGTTATCTTTAAATGTTGAAGTTACATTGAGATTAAGTCAGATTAATTATACTTTATTCAGATAAGTTCAAATTCTGTGAGCTGCATTAGAGTAGACTTGCTAGAATTAGTAAAAGTTGTGTTACAATTGTTTTGCATTCTTTATTTCAAAAAAAATTGCAGAAGCATCTGAATATATGCTGCTAACTGCTTTTGAAGCAATATGCACTGTTCAGAATATTTAAATAACTAATGAATCCATTTATAATAAATCTTTCATACTTTGAAAGAGTAGTCAAGATGAAGCCTGATAAAAGGGAAAGGCTTTTGTGTTGTAATCTCATATTTCATCGTGCTTTTTGAAACTTGCATGCTACAAAAAGGATGTTTCAAATTAAAAGTAGTGTTTGTGGTTGCTTGAAAGTTCTTAGAAAAAAACCACTTGGATGTTAACAAAAATGGGATCCTGTTGGCATTTTCCATTTCATGCATGCTAAGTCAAAAGTGTAGTATCTAAATATGCTACAGGGAATTATTAAAGTTACAGAGTTATTTCCTAGCCAAAACTTGAAATGATCTGCTAACTTTCTTGCTGTAATTTAGTGCTTAAAAATATGTACAATTTAACAGAAGTTAAAAATGTAGATGGTTTCCAACCTTTAAAATAATTCCCATTTGGTTGCAAATTCCATTGCAATTAGAAAAGGCCATAACAGTTTTTAGTTTTATTTAAGACGTAGAAGAATAGATTTAATTTCCAAAAGTGCTATGTATCAGCAACTCTGAAGTATTTTAAATTCTAGCCAGAAGCATAACATAATTGATATTTATATTATTTGGTATGGCAGCATTCTCAGGGCTGTCATTTGCTTGTAATTTTCTCCTTGCTTGTAAAATTGTCTTATTTATTATTTGCACTTTATTCCTAATCAGTTTTGCTAATGTAATAAAAACACTGAAATGTTATTATATGATTAGCAATTTTCCACTATATTAATCCAGCATTACATTATACTGTGTGGTGACAATAATGATTTCTAATGTGGTAATGAGAGAGAGTTATTAACATGTCCCTGTATTTAATAGTTTCTTAATTGCAAGATGGAAAAAATATTTTAAGTTACCATAATCAGCTGTATTAGTGGTGAGAATTGCGAAATGGTGGGATCTGGACCATACAAATGAAAATATATATGTTGAGTTTAACACCTTCTCCATCACTATAAAGCTATTTTGGTTTTATGTTTGTTTTCAGGAGTCGTAGTTATTCACAGGATTTTTTCCCCATATATTAAAATCAATATTAATATTGACAAATAGAGGAAGACTTGCAGATTTAAGTCATGTTTACCAGTGTGCATTAAATGGGTATGTAACTCACTTTTTTTAATGAGGAAGGTGAAAAGTCTGTGGTATCCAGCTGGGAAGATGATTTAAAGTGATTAAGCCTCTCCTAGCTGAGACACAGTGCACTAAAATAGCCACAGTACAAACGGAGAGCTCCACATTGGCAGGAACAGAGATTCAGAAGCAGCACTAAGCAAGTACATAAATGTTATAAATTATTTCTCTAACTCCCTACATTGAGTGGACTCTTATATTCAGTAAACAATTTAGGAAGTGTTGGAGGTACTTCAAAATCCAGAAATTCAAATGGAGCTTCTGGTTGTGTGTATGTGCATGCATGGAACAGGCAGGTTTGCCTGTGTTTGTGTCCGGGTATTTATACAGAAGTGTTGCAAATACCATATTTTAAAGTCTTTTTTAATTAGCCCATGCAAGCTATTGAGACTTTACTCTGTTTTTATTTAAAACATTAAAAAAATCAAGAAAATATATTTCCCACTTAATTATAAGAGTTTAATGGATAACTTGGAAAACTGTTGGGAAAGAGAAGGAAAGAGGAAAATTATTATAATTGGTGGGGGAAACAAGTGTATTTTCAAACCTAAAGGTATTATAAACCTATATAAAGTAATGGTACAGTGTGTACTGGCAAGTATGCTTATATAAAATCTTATTACAACAACATCATATTAAGCTTCAGATGGAAAACACACTGTGGAAGTGGAAAATATGTAGTCCTGTGGAGTACTATCATCAGTAATACAGCTACTACAGGGAAATTCAGCACTTGGCCAATGCTGGGGGTTACATTACTTCTAGAAATTAAATTTCCTGAGAAGTCCCTCCAATACAGTGTGTGTGGCATAAGAACAGGAGCAGAGTCACCTTATAAAAAGTAAAAATACTATACTACAGCATTCTTAGGTGTAAATTGTCCACCAGGAAATGTGGGCTGTTTACTTCATACCCTTTTCAAATCAACAATTTAGTTTATGAGGTAGTGTTAATGACATATTAAAAAATTACTTCTAATGGTTCCACTGGAGTGACTTGCATTTTATTACCCAATAAAAGTGATGAGGCTTCTATCAGGATTCTTATAACTGAGGATTGTGCATATTACAGCTGTCACTTGAAGCCAGTATTTATGGACATGAGTGCAGTCCTGTAATAACTAAAGGATAAGCTTTCACTAATTTTGCATCTGCTACAATTAAGAGATAGATTTAGATTCACTTTATGTGGCATGCTGTAAAACAGATTCTATGAATGAAGCTGAAATGTTTAGCCTGCTTTTATTACATGTTTAAATAGCATAAGGAATTGACATTTCAATACCCATCCCTCGAAATGTGTATATTATTCTCAGTGGTTAATTTAAATGCACTTCTTTGTCTCAGTGATTTGCTTCTAGCAGAAGTATTGTGTTCTCTTCAATTTTTCTGTGTAAAACTCATTGAAAACTTGCTCATATTTCAAATTTCCTTTACAAAAAGAAGTAAGTATAAACAAAAATATTGCAAATGCCAGCATTGCTTTCATCACTCTGGTTTTTAATCCACAAATTTGTACCAGCTTGTCACTGCATTTTACTGAAAGAAGAAATTGGTCATACCTGCTTTAAATCTTTTTTCAAGTGGTACACTGCAGTTCTACATTGAAGGAAACATTTCAGGTTATGTTTGGAATTCTGTGGTGAGATCAGACAATCTGGAATCACAGACCAAATGCAGTTTCCCTCTCTCAAATATATGAATAATAATGGTATACTGGCACCTCTAAGCTCCTTCTTCTTAAACATCTACTTTCTATTATCTATAATATGGGTTACTGAACATTCTGTTAAAATAGCACTCCAGCTTTTCTTCAAGTTTTATATTATTTCAGGACCTATGTTAGATGAAAAGGCTTAAAGCAACAGCATGAGTGAGATTTGATGTTTAGGTGCTGCACTGACTGTTCTGGTGTTACAGCAGTTGGGAGCATTGCTTGTGCTGCTTGCAGTGTCATGTTTCAGTAATGCATTCTTGCTGCTGCTTTACAGCTTTCTTCTGCCCATCTGTATAGTTAAATGTGACTCTCATGGTGTTTAATTCCTACTTACTAAACCAGAGACTCTAACAGATGAGCCATCACTAACAGAATAAATGCTTATGAAGGTGCCCTGCAAAAGCATTAGCTGCTTAATAATATGGGGTTTTGTTTGTTCCTTGCCACCCCTTTCAGATATTCCTTTGTTGTGCCAGATTAAATATGGGATGCTATTTGTAGCTTAATTTATCTTTATGATAAGTATTGATGAATTTTTGTTTATTTCATATGTATCTATTTTCCATTTCTAGATGAAAAAAGTTGCAATACTTTTCTTTTGGATATTAGGGAGAAAAGTTAGCGTGTGAAAATCGACACACAATTCAAGAAAGATATATTAACGAAGTTTTATAATGGTATACATAACTTTCACCTTATTTTATGCCTTCTGTGTCATAAATGTCAACTCTGCAGATTTTTGGATGATCCTACAGCAGTGCTCTTTTTTCTTTTCAGTGGTTGGATTGTTCTTCTGCACTGTGATATTGTTACATGTGGGTGGACACCTTTTCTCAGATATCATGGATAAGAAATGAGGATGTTTAAAAATAGGTGGTTTTCCCCTTGTGTCAAGGAATGATATTTGAAACTCAACATCTTAATGAATGGTTAAGAATACTTCCTTATTTGTCTGAAAAATTTTCAGATACTCATATATCTCCTTTTGTCTCTGTAGGTACCTAAACATTATGTTGTAAAAACTGATTTTACTGGAAAAGGTGTATTTTCTCTTGCTGTATCAGTATTTCTGTTCTTGCCTGCTTATTTCAAGTTTTCTGTCTGTTTGTCAAAAAACTTAAAGCAATGAACCCCAAACAACCACCAAAACAGCTTCTATTCAAGTATTTCTTAACTTTACTGCAGTGCTCAGGTGTGCTGTGTTGGTTTGATGGTTTTACATTCACCTGTGCTTTACCGTTCTCCTCTCCTGTCTTGGGGTATTTGGGCCTTTCTCTTAGTGGTCATCATGTGTATTAACAAGCAGGCCATCTGCTCCCTCAGAGTCTTCTTCCCAGTCTAGTATCTAGCTCTTGAAGAAAGCTTTGAATTTATCCCTTTTCATGTAATTTATTAGAAAGTCTCTGATCATCTTTTCAGTTCTTTGTGTGCTGGTGCATTTGGAATGGATTCTGGAATAGGGAGTAGCTTTTTACCAAAGCTATAAAAAGTATCTGCTTGATTGTTCTCAACTGCAGTATTTGCATTAAAATGTTCCTAGCTTGTCTTTTAGAGTGCCTCTGACCTCACCTGGCCCTTGATTTTTATTTTTTTTTAACTTTACATTGTTGCCAGTGACTAAGGACTATCCCCAGCTGTCCTATTTACTTCTTAAGGTTCACATTTAGTTTCATTCTGTGAATTAATGTGTGAACTGCCTCAGAACCCTCAAAAGAACTGTTCTAAAATTGTCTTTTGACAGAGACCATTTCCTACTTCACGTCATTTATTTCTGATTGTTCTCTTCTGGGTTTTGTGTATTGCATCTGTGATGTACTCTACACAGCTGGTGGTCATTTGTCTTCTCATCTATATTGATCTCCTTGGCTGTGTCAAACAGCTTTCAGTCTGTTCCACCACAACCAGAAGGTGAACAAAATGCATGCTATAACTACGTTCATTTGTTCTGGGATGAAAAATAATGCCTTACTTTAGACAGTGAACTGCATCGATTACAGAATTCTTGTATTTTCTGTTAGTGTTCTGTATTAATAAAAGAAATATCAAATCTGATCATTCTAATAGTCAGTTGTTACCCTTTAAATTAAAGGTGTGTAGTCTTTCCTTTGGATAAATCCATACAGCCATCAGAACAATAGCAGTGTGCAAATTATGGCTTTTGCAGGAAATCAAGCAGGGAGTATGCAAGGCTCTGTTGTTTCTTTCTGTATCCATCTTTGCAATAACAATGTCTCTGCTCATTCTCACAATCCTTAATTGTCATTCAGAGTATCCCATTTGAGTTCAATTATATGCTCTTAAGGGGTAGGAACCCTGTTAATGTTTATCTGTAAAGCCCTGTGCTCATTTATAGCACTCTGTACATAGTGATCAATTTTCTTTTATACTATGCATTCTGGTTTGTACTAAATCCATTTTAGCAGGCAGTAATTTTTCAACACCAGTCTTTCTCAGTGTGTGTTATTGGTAGTTCAGTGAAAAACTACAACAGTGGCATGCAGTTGTTACTTTCTTTTTATCAATTTTGTTTCTTAACTAACACTTTCAAAAGTGGTAAAATTACATATTATTTAAGAACATTGCATACAGGTTAGGGTAAATCTTATTTCTTCTATTTTTCCAAAGCCCATGTTTTTCATGTGCTGATTAAGAAAAAAACCCAGTAGGGATATTTGTTTATGCATGCAGGAAAGCTGTCTGATTTTCTTCTAAAACAACCATATTCCAGATCAAAGTGATTAAGTACATTATATTTAATGCCTTTATTTTGTTTTTAGAGTACTTTTGTCTTGAACATTAGAAATGCAGGTGATGATTGATAAAAAGTGTCTTATTCATATGGTTACAGTAGAGAAGGAAGTGAAGTGAGCATAAGTACATGTGTCTCTCTTAACTTTGTACTGAATATTATAACATGAAGAATAGGAAGCCCACAGTTCTACTAAAAGAGAAACTGTGGTTTTACCACTGTGCATTTGTCCAAAACAGGAGCTAGCTCTGATGATTATTAAAACAGAAATTATTTTTACAGTATTAATTCTGCTTATGGTTACCTGATGTTGCAGAAAATTATTCCAATACAGTTTTATGGACTCGCTGGTTTCAGTTCTTGAACTACATAAAAAAGGAATTTAGATTCACCATAGATCGAAGCCAAATTTACTTGGTCGCTCTTTGAGTGGTTTTGACCTTTATAAAGAATACTGACCACTTGTTTTGGAGTTTTTAATAATTTTGATTATATTTTATAATTTTAAAGAATAAGACTAGGTAGCATACCCCAGAAATCTTCATACTGCACATGTTTGCTAGATTGTACTTAAGCTTTGTGTATGGCAAAGGCCCGAGGAGTCCAGAAGAAGCACATTGCCAGGGAGCTGACCAACAGGCAGGGCCTGATGGCTGCCGCTTCCGGGCTTCCCTTGGCTTTTTCTCTTGGTCTTTGCAGACTGCCTGAAGTACCATTCTTACATATCTGGGGCTTTCTGTTTGGTCGGTCTTTTAGCCTCCACACAAGTGTACAAGGGCATTTCTGCCATTTAGCTCATCTTCCCATCTTCAGTTTTGACTACTGTCTTCTGAACCATTTAGGTATCTGTAGAACTGAGTAAATGTCTGAAGTTTTATTTGGAATTGGAGATCTATTTTGAGCATGAAATGATTCTTGCACTCCTTTATGCCCCCATTCTCTAATAGTAAAGCTGGAAGAACCATAACTGTTTAAATGAGAATTGAATTTTGTGATGCCAGTTCTTTTAAATTCTCTATCCTGCTGGCAAATGGGAGACTGATACGGCCAGTCTTAGCTGTGTCAGAGAACATCATTGGTTACGCTGTACATGAGAATGGGAGCTCCTCATGAATGATTTCATGTTCACTTTTGGTTAAATGGTCACACAGAGCACTGTTTCTGAGAGTGAGCCGCTGAGCGAGCACCTTGCTGTCAGTGTTTACATTCAGTATTTTATCTCCAATCGGTGTCAATAGATAAAGGAGTTATCTAATACTGTTGAACATGGCAGCCACTATATTCAATACTGAACTTCAGTTATTTAGGCATGTACACTTGCAGATTTATATGAATGTGGATTCACACTGAAGAAATCCTGACAGAAGCTATTTCTATTATAATGAAACATTTTTAGAAGTTAAGTTGCTTCCTTCTTTTAGTATTGAAAATGTGGCTACAAAGACTTGTTACAGAGATGAAAGATTGCTAGATAGAGTAACTGACAGTTTCTACATGTTTGTTGTCAAAAAAATACCTCTGGTGTTATCAGTTCAAGTGAAATATAGTTGTCCCATGGCTTCTTAACAGTTAAATGTAACTCTTTTTCCCCAAATTAGTTTTTTATGGGTTTTTTTCCCTTGCCTTGCAGGGTGTTTTTGCTTATAGCTATTATATTATATATTTGCTTTTCTGACATATTTCCATGCAGGATATTACCAAATGAAGTATTTGACAGAATTACTCCTCTGATTTAGCAAAAATGAATAACACATCATCTGTAACTAGAGTATCCATGTATTCTCCCTGGAAAAATATATTATGGTAGACACTTTAGCATTTTTTGAAGTGTTGTATCAAAGTTTTAAATTCAGAAAAAATATGTCATTGTCCCAACAGCCATTTCAGAAATTGCTTGGTTGCTTGTATTTTATGGAAGTATGATGAGAAGGGAAGGAGAATATTTTCATATTGTTTTCATTTTGTAAGATCAGGGGCCAGTAAAGGCTTACTTAAAAGAGTATTGTGATAAAGTAGTACCTTCAGATTTTTACTTAACTTCACAGTAGTCCATTTACACTGTTTGAAGTAGGCTGACTTTTAAAAGCCAATAAAGAGCATATGTTGAATGCCAGCACAGGTCAAATGTGCAAGAAAATCCTGCCATTTCAAAGTAATTACAATTCAATTTTGTATATTGTGTGGACAGCTGCTGCTTGCAAGAGAGGAAATTTAGTGATAACAGTAAAAAACTGCCAATGAGAAGGCAGGATAACTCCACAAACTGCTGTATTGGAATGCACTTCAGTAGAAAACAGTTTTAAGCTGAAGTCTGCAGATAGTTGTTTTCTTATGTATGCAAAACATTTGATTATGACTAGTAGTTATTATTCCATGCCATAAATTGTTTGATCCTTCCTTATCCATTTAGTCATACACTAAATGGATAACTTGCTAATCTGTTAAAAAAAAAACCAAACAACAAACCAAAAACCCCTCAACTTTTCTAGATCTTGAATGTTTATTCAGAAGTATGTTTAATTGCTTGCTGCCATGAAATCATTTGCTCAAATGTTATGATATGCCATAGTTGGTGGGGCACTGAAGATGCTTTGGAGTGAAATAGATTCAAGAAAAGATAGGCTTCTTCCATAAACTGATCTTGAGACCCAGAAGTCAAGGAGAGGTGACTTAACCTGTTCTAAGTATTTCCGTTTTTGCACTTGGAAACAGGTGTGCGTTTGAAAATTAGCAACTCTTAGCTAGTGCTTATTTGTTCAGGGTTTTATCTTTAATTGCAGAAGTCATTCTTAACATAGGCATTTAAAATATTCTAATAGAAATTTTGGACTTTTGTGTTTGGGGAGAGTTGATAATTGGGGCGGCGTGGGTTGGGAGTTGGAAGTTGGTTGGTTTTGGTTTCTTCCATTATAATTTTTTCCTCAAGGTGTGTTAATTAATGAGTTTGTAAGGTAAAAATTTAAAACCTATGTACCTTCAGCCCAGAGCATCAGATAGGTTTCAGTTCACTTCAGAGACCATTTATAGAGGCCGTACTTCATCACTTGAGAATGTTATGAGAGAGGCTGTCAACAAGCCTTGCTGATGTCAAGGTAAACAACACCCTTTGCATTCCCTTCATTCACTGACCTAGTAATCTCACTGTAGAAAGGTGTATCATCTAAAGTAAAAATCCTTGTGGTCCTTTTTTTTATTAAGCTATATGAAGCTAGAGTATTTTAGGATCCATTTATACCTTCTTTGTTTTTCTGATTTATGATGATACTTCCTGTCATCATCATAGTAATGATTCTGTAATCTACAGGTTTACAACAATATATTCTGAAATCAGTATTTTTTTTAATATCACTTTATTATTTACAATCAGTACCTGAAATCTATTAAATGTTGAAGACAAATTATTTGATCAAGATTAGCATATTGGGTAAAATTAACATAAGCTATGAATATTGATCATCACACACAGGGTTCATTTTACACTGAATATTTACTAGACCAAGAATAAAAGTAAGGTATAAAGTCCAACTTGCTTTTTGTTCTACTTGGGATCTTTGGGGGATTTTGTAAGCTGTAAGTAGCTTTTATATATTAATTTTCACCTTTTTTCAATAGGTAGTCCACTGAAATTCTAATTTTTCCTGTCACTACTAGCATAGAATGGATTATTTAAAATTGGAATCTCACTATATCATAATATCCAAAAAAGCCATTCTTCAGTAACATGTTCAACACCAAGTCAGTTGGCCGTTAATATATATTTAAAGTGAATGCTTTCAGTGAGATGAAAATCAGGTGATAGTAAAATGTGTATCAGGGTCAAAATAATACTGATTATATATCTGAGCAGACTGCTGATCTGAATGTGTTAATTTTCTAATTCTCTGCAGTACTGCAGTTACAGTTAGTAGTCTATATTATTTTGATCTTTCTAATGAATCATACAACACCTTTTAGAAAAGTGAGTGCTGGAATACTTCCATCTAGAAGTCTTTGCCAAATGTAGTATTATTATTATAAAGTAGGTGTAACTTCCTTTGCCAATCATATGAGCTATGATAGCAGAATGGAATGCCAAGAGCTGGCAGCTGTTTGTTCTTTTATTCACTCTCTTTGATATTCCTTGCTTAGTCATTAGTACTTCCACAAACATTTAACAGGTTAATGTGTCAGCTACATATCAGCTATGGAAGTATTTCTGGCAGTCTTTCAAAGAAACTTTTCTTTTGCGGCTGAAACAATCCAGTCTTCAATTCACTGTGTTAAAAATAACTTGAGTTTAGATTATACAAACTGTAGCTGTAAAACTGAACATGGATATCATGGTTTTTATGAAGTATTTTAAAATCTATTAGGTGCAATTTATTCTGAACACTTAAATTTAAGAAATATAAACACACAGTTTTTCACCTGATATATAACTTTGTTTTACTCTCATCAGTGTTTCAGATTAAAGAAATAATAAATGGACAAAATGACAGCACAAATTACTGTTAAAAAAAAAGGTAGAGTTGCAGGTAAGCTTCCATTAGCCAAATTAAATTCACTGTCAGACTCTTAAATCTAATTAATTTTGTGTCTAGAATATTATGACATGTAAATCTACTCAGACTTCTCTTCATATGTTAAACTACTGCAGCTTCTTCTGTGCCAGTTACACTTGTACTTCTTCTTCAAGATATTATTCTGTTTGTGTGTTGCACTTGAGGTTTGTTTCTCAGAGCTGCAAATTCACATGAATATATTGTCATTTTTGTCCCATCATATGATTTTTTCCTATTCTTTAAAGTTACAAGTTGCATTTTCTTAATACGTTCAAAGTTCATAGAATGCAGAATATCCCAAATTGAAAGGATCCACAAGGATCATCAAAGTCCAGCTCCTGACCCTGCACAGAGCACCCCTAAGAGTCACACCATGTGCCTGAAAGCATTGTCCAAACAGTTTCTGAACTCTGTCAGGCTGGTGCTGTCACCACTTCCTTGGGGAGCTGTTCCAGTACCTGACCTCCCTTCAGATGAAACTTCTTCTCATATCCAACCTAAACCTCCCCTGCCTCAGCTTCAGGCCATTCTCTGGGGTCCTGTCACTGTCACCCCAGAGCACAGATCAGTGTCTGCCTATTGTCTTCCCCTCAGAGGAAGCTGTAACTGCAGTGAGGTCTGCCCTCAGTTTCCTCCTGTCCAGGCTGAACAGACCAAGTGACCTCAGTTGCTCCTCATGTGGCTTCACCTCAAGGACCTTCACTGCCTTCGTAGCCCTTCTTTGGACACTCTGTAATGCCTTAAACTTAAGCTATTATATCTAAATAGCTTGAAATTAAGACAAAATTCTTGCTTTTCAGCATTTCTCTGTATGGCTCTCAAATGAAAGAGTTAAGCTGTTTAGAATAAGGAAACAGAAGTAGTTCTCAGCAATTACAAGGACTGTTCCGACTTACAGCTGTTCTCTTCTGTGAATCAATAGTTCGGGATCTGAAGCGCAGAGCTTTTCTGTCTTAGAGTTGGGAAGTGCAGTTTCTTATCAAAGCACCTTCCCACTTGCCTGCAGACTCTACAGTGCATTGGAAAGAGTTTGTTGTTACTGTGATGAGCATGCTTAACTTCCGTTAACATTAATGGGAGCTATGCCAGAATGTCAAGAGAAGAATCACTTCCCAGTGCAGTAAAGGAATTAATTAAGCTGTGTTTGGTTCATTGGTTACTGAAATGTGATCATTAGACTCAAAGGAAAAAAAAAAAAACCTATTAGGGTGATAGACTAGTTTACTTTGTACTGTGCTGAAACCTCTTGATTTGCCAAGGCAGAATTATTAGAAGATTAGTTAAATTTGGGTGTTTGCTGTACAAGTATGGTGAATGTATAGTGTGTCAAAAGTACTGGTTAATAGTTCCCTGAGATGTAAAAGGAGCATATTTTACTTGTGCAATTAAATAAGCTGAAATGAGACTTTTTTTGAAGGTTGCTTATAAAGAAAAATCTGGCTTATTTTTGCTAGCCATTTTGGCATCTAACATGCTTATAGTAACTTCATGAAGAATTGCTCAGAGAAATAGTTTGGGAACTGTAATTGAGAGAACCACTGAGGTATGTATTCAAACCCTTTCTGCTGCTCCATTTGGTGTTAATAGTGTTGTGCTTGGTTTTTCCCTATTCTCTGTATGTTGAGTCAGATAGTTACAGGTAATTGGAGTTCTTGTTTTCTTGTTTGTCTCTATATTAAGCTCCACTATCAAACACAAACTAATCCAGTTATTTTGGCTGTTCTGGAAATTCTGCAACCAGTTCTCTCTGCCATGCATCTGTTACTTCAAATAATATCTCAAAATAAATATTAATGCCTTCTTGAGTGTAGCACGATCTGAAACAAAAAATGGATTCATATATAGACTAGTTTGAATTTTCTTCTTTCCTCAGTAGGTAGTAACACCCTGCAATTTGTGTAGAAGATAAACCATAGCTTCTGTTAGTGTTCGTGTAGAAGGGTTCACTGAGTGATCCAGATCTCAGACTGCATATTTAAAATCATAGAATCATTAAGGTCGAAAAAGACCTCCCGACTGAGTCCAACCCTTGGCCAAACACCACCACAACAACTAAACCATAGCTCTAATTGTCACATTGTTTCTTGAATACTTCCAGGGATGGTGGCTCTACTACTTCCCTGGGCAGCCTATTCTAATGCTTAATAAATCTTTCAGTGAAAAAACTCTTTTGAATGTTCGACTTGAAGTCATTTTGTTTTCCAAATACTAGGTGCAATTCCATCTTTACTGTGCCTTGTGGTAGATATTGTCTTCAGAACACAATAAATAGCACATATAATACTATTTGTATGTAGATTATTTATTGCTTGGTTTAGGTGAATATTTTAGTTTTGAATATGCAGAATCTCTTTTCTTTTTGGTATGAAACAGTATAAGAAATGTTTAAGTACTTTATTATCTACCATCTTTTCTGAACCAAATTTTAGGCTTTCACTGGAGTTTGGTACAAAACACAGGAATGGAAAATTGCTTTATAATGGCTTCCCAGTGCTCATCTTTCATTTAAATTTCAAGGGGATGCTGAAGATTTTCTCTGTCTTAATGAAAGCAGAACAGTTTTATATGCATGCCTGGGAACAATTTATTGTGACTGACTGAACAAATTTTATCCATGTAATGGTAACAATAGCTTGGTTCTCTTCCAGGTACATTTGTCTCATTAGTACAGTTCAAGGAGACCTTGTCTTGGAATAATAGGTTGTTCAAGGTAGAACAATTTGCAATTGTTTTGCAAGTAGCTATGATAGGAAGTTTTGAGGTGGTATACTCTCCTAGACAGAAAACTAGAATTTTTACAGGGGAAATCAGTTAAGACAGCATGGTCTTCTGGTGATGCAATTGTGAGTAAGAAGTAATCCCCTGCTATAACAAGGTGACTGTACAATAGCTGTGAATTACAATAAAGAAGGTACATCTTGAGATGTATTTATGCTGTTAAAGTGACAAAATATTGAATGACTGTATAATGCTCAGCCATATGTGCTGTAGTTATAACTGCTTCTTTGTTTTAAGGTAGTTTCCATCTTAGCAAAACTCAGGATTTTTCTTTTAGAAATTTCATGTGCAGTGTTAGTCTGAATTCCATAAATCAGCTGATTTCTCCATACTTGATAGAGGTTGCTAATGCTCTCTCAGTGGGATCTATCACTGCACACTTGCCACATATCAATTCATTGATATGCTGTAGAATTCTGCCTGAAATGTCTTTTCTCAGTTTCAGTTCTTCCTCAGTGTACAGGAATGCAATCTGCTAATTCTAAATGTGCTATCTGCAAACTGGCTTGATGTGGACAGACAGATTAATAACCATTTAAGAGGATTTCTGTATTTGTTTTTGTTTTTAAGGAGTCCAAAGCACTTTTGCAGAAAGCTTAGACTTTTGTATCTGTGTTGAGGTTTATTTTGGTTTTTGCTTGGTTGGTTTGTTTTTTTTGTTGGAGGCTTGGTTTGGTTTTGTTATTCTGAGGAGGGGAAGTAGAAGATTAGCTTATTGTAACACAGGGAGTTGTCTACATATGTGTGATGTCTGGTAAGGTCAGGGCAAAAAGGATTTTTGCAGCTCCCTACTTTGGTATCTTCTGCATGTGCAGCCTACAGTACTGCCAGAGTTGTTGTCTTTTTAAAGCCTCATCCTGAAACAGTCCAAGATTTGTCATATCTCTAACTCTCATTTTTTAACATTGTCATCTTTTCTTCTGGCTTGAGCAATTTTTAAAATGGATAATGGATTAGCAAGGAAATTGGATACAATTTCTTGACATAAGAATTCTTCTTTTGGCTTTTAGCAGAGGAAAGAAAGAAAAAAAGAAAGAAAAAGTTGACATGATTACTGCTATAAGTCATTTAATTGCAGGAATGATTGCAACAGCATTGTTTTCCTACATTTGTCATCCTAACCTTTCCAAAATGTTAAAATACTGGGTTAGACTGGGATTTTAACAGATAAAATTTGGGAAAATCAAGTGTTTCTTTTGGCTCACATAAAAAGTTGTACAAGACAGTATGCTGAGGCTGGAGCTGAATGGTTGAGAGACAAGTAATCAAAAATACTGTTCTAAAGGGGTGAGCTTCTAGTATCACTAAATTGAGAAGGAATCCTCGCTTGGAAGTTATTTCTGCTGTTTGAGGAAGCAACCTAAGAGTTAATAAATCTGGATTTAGACACAGCCGGCATGACACACAGTCTCTCAACAAAGATTAGCTGTAAGCTAATTGTTTCCTTTGTAACTCTGTTTGGGAGTGGTGGTGGAATAGGAGCAGCTATTGAAGATATCAACTTGAACTAGCTGAATTTGGGTTCATTTCTAATTTAGCCTGTGGAGGGATAGAATGTAAGAAAATAGTGCAGAAGGCAGTCTCACACCTGAGGAGTTGCAGCTGTGCTAATCACCAAAGATTAGGAACAGGCCTGCCCTTAATAGGCCACAGCTGTGTCCAGTAAGAAGCCGAGGGCTACAAAAGAGTGGGTTAGCTGGGTGAGGAGAGTGTTGGGGTTTGTTGGTTGTGCTGTGAAGAGAGCTGGAGTTTGTTGGCTGTGCTATGAGGAAGCAGGAGTTAGTGCTGTGAGGAGTTGCCCATGAGAAATCACCAAGAAGGTATGGGAGATTTGAAAGAAGATGAAAACATTGCCCTTGGAAGGAGGATATGGTTTAGTATTTGCCTTGTGTTTGTCCAGGGTAGGATCAAGTGATCATTTTAGATCAAGGCTTGTTAAGTGGTTCATAGAAATAAAATGAGGAAATTCTTGTCTGCTCTCTGGAGATATTTGTATAGCAAAAATCTAGTGGATGTGCACTTCCAGGAAACAACTGGAAAATGAAGACTTTTCATTACCACGTTGCATTTCATCACTAGAAATATTTGACTTAGTAGGCTAAATTTAAATGTAAATAGTTGCAGGCCCTCTGAGAAGTTAGTAATGGTGGCCCTACTCATCTGAAATTTCATTTAATGTGAAAACCAATACATAACAGATTTTAGTCTCATAAAAATCAGCTTGTCCTTTTGTGACAGCTGTGTTTGTTTTTCTGGAAAAGAATAGTAAAATTAAAAAAGGCAAAAGGAAGTATAAATAATCATTTTAGAAATAGAAGCTGTGGTGGTGATAGTAACTAGTCCCTGGTCAGATTATGTGATGAGGTGACAGTACGCAATCCATACCCCTTCCCTGGAGAGTGAGGCGCTAGAGAGGGAACCTATCCTGGTCATCTCATACCATCTATCCATAGGGCGCTGCTGTACACTTATATGTGTTAAGATAACCTCTGAGTATAGGAATGCTCTTTATCAACCTGGATATCCGCTGTCACTGGCCACTGCTACTACTGGCCAGTCATGGCTTTTAAATTTCAGTAGCAATTGTCCAGTCCTTCTGGACTGCCTCAAGATAAAAGTAATCACATTGTTGTATTATCCCCAGTTGTTTTTACTGATATGGCGTTTTTCAGAATGCGGGTTATGTCATGTTACTAAAGGGATGAATGTTGTCAAAATGATGGATCTGCAGAAATAATTTTTGTTAATATCTCAGTGGTCTAACTTAATTTCAGCTTGTTCTTTTCTATATTAAATTGCTTTGATTTAGTAAAAGTAGCTTTTGTACCTCAACTGGTAAAAAGTAATGTGTTTGTATTTTCTGTAGAAATAAAAATTGATGATGCTGCCTTTGAAATCGTATGTACAGGAAGAACTTTCATACCAGCATCTGGCATTGATCTGGTCTACTTGGTTTCAGATTGCTTTATGGTCACTAATTAATATCCTCACAGCCAACTAATGCAGCAATGTCTTTCCATCCTGAGGACTTCATTTTGAGTGGTCCTACACTGTGTAGAACAAGTAACAATTTACCAACAGAATTAAGATAATAGGACCAAATTCTTTTTTAATGCATACTCTGGGTGTAATCCCACTGATATCAATCACATTCAATTCAAATAAGTATAAGCAGAAAGTAGGCTTTTAGGTTAAAAGCATCTGAAATGGATAGGGATTTGATCTGGAAAATTAAAAATAGGGACTAATGAGTTCACCTTTTGTATAATAACTTGTTAACTTTTGCATAAAGGAAACAGTTTTATATTCATTATAGCTGGTATATATCAATATTGAAACTTGTTCTTATCTTACAGTTAATTTATTGACAGATTCTTCTCTTAATGAAGTTTAGATAGATTTTTGTTGTTGTTGTTGCTGTTGAGTCATATCTTCTAATATATTAGCATTTTTTTTGTACAGAGGCTGCCTGAAGCTACTTTGGTGCTTCTGTTTTAAGAAGCATTTCTGAATCTTGCATGATGTATTTAAAAAAAAGGAAATTTGCATTTTATGTCAGGTTATCATTTTGACAGTCTTCTAATCTACTGTGTTCCTCAGAAGTGAATAAATAGATAGAATTACAAGTTGTTGTTTATGGGAAATCATTTAATGATGTAATTACTATTAATATAGCAGCTAAAAATAATGATAAGGTAAAAAAACTCCAGTAGGAAACCTTTAAATGATATTGCAGTTTTTGTCTTTCTGAGAAGGGAAGTATCTCAAGATACTTACAGTGCAAAATCCCTTGATTTTAGTTTTTCATGGATGTTAAGTTAAATACAATTATACTTATGAACCAGCAGAATAGATTTTGTGCTGTACAGAAAATGATACAAAACGCCAGAGTAATGAAAGTTAATTATTGATCCAAATTAATGAACACATGTACTGTTAGAGTTTCAGATGAAGTACATGCTGTTGTCTGTGTTGGATGGTGAGGGCTCACAATTAGCATGCCCTGCAGCCAGTGCAAGCAGGATATGGGGATATGGGGCTCTTGCCTTACCTGGTGCTGCTGAAAGCACCAGTGTCCCTGAACAGAAAACAACTGTTTGCTGAATGGCATTATTGCTTAGACTGTTCGTTATCTTGTTCTATAAAGCATACCTAAAAATATTTCTTTAAAATGTAAGTGGACTATTATATGTGCTCAGATGGAGATATTTTATGACAGATTTATTATAAAATCAGATTTACCTAATTTCTTGCATTACCGATGCATCAGCTGAGGATTTCTGTCTCATTCAATAGTATTGAATGTCCTCTATGATATGTACAGGCCCAGAGTATGTCACACCAAATTTTGTCCACAAGATTTTATTTTTTTTTTAATAACAGTTATTGCCTGTGATACTTGTAGAAGGTACTCTAGTCCTAGAGTGTGTTTTGGAAAACAGTACCTTCTACATATATTTCTGATTCTGTCTTTTGGGGGAGGAGTGGTTTTGGTTTGGTTTTGTTTTTTCTTGTGTGGCAGCCCTTCCAATTCTTGCCTTTTGAAATTAAGTTGTGAATCCACATTTCACCTTATAGTTCAATCCTCATCAATAGCATGCATTCCAAAATACAGATAACCCCCTTGGTCCCCCCAAAAAATTTAATATCTGTGAATTTGAGGGATAGAAACAAACACATTTTCAGAGTTGCTGTTTTTGCCTATAGTTAAAGGATCAGTTGTCAGTAGTATTGTAAGACATCCTTGTAAAACTGGACTAATTGAGATCCCAAGCAGGCCAGGGCTTTCCAGATTCTCAGAAGAAATTGGAAAAGGAAGTTGTTAACTTCAAAATAGACCTGACTCAAAGAATATTGACTGGATCAGGAATGTACAGTTGCTAGCAAAGCATCTTCTCAGTGTTTGGTGTATGTATTTCTCCTTTCTTGTAGATTTTGATTTTATATATGAATAAAATATTTCCTGTAGTACAAAAGAGAAGGCGAAGTTCATCAGGTATGACCCTGTGGGGTTTTTTTTATCCAATGGTCAAGAAGTTGACTCTCTTTTTTTAAATCAAAACCAGCATTTTAGTAAATGTAAGCTTTCCATTGCCTTCCACTCCTGCCAGATTGGGTCTTGGAGTTCAGTGCTGAGGTGGAGCTGATCGTGGGAGTAAAGTGTCAAGTGCCTTAGCAGGGATTGAATTCAGGAAAAAAACAAATTTAAGAGCAATTTGCAGCTCTTTTTCAGAAGTACACGGGAGTTGGCAACTAAATTATCTGTTCTGTGAAAATTATTTCAACTTACTGGAGTGTTTGAGCTATGTGCCAAGAAATCCAGGTAGTGTCAAGTGCTGCTTTCAACTGCAAATAATTATATGTGACTTCTGTAATACATTCAGTTAAAATAATTTTTTAAAAAAATTAGATTTGTTACAATGAAATATAAAAATTACCGTGAGGGAAGAAATAAGTCTGTTTAAAAGAAATCTATTTTGCTATTTTTTAATGTATCTTGGGAATCAGAATGGGATGTCTTTTAGTTTCTGGCAAATAGAAACTCTCCTAAATTAAATTGGTAAAAGCATTGGTTGTACTGCCACAGCAAATCTGAAGACATTATGGACAAAACTTGCAAAAAGAGATTCTTGTGATTGGAACAGATAAAATGCAGTATTTATATGCTTAAGAAATAGTAAAAATAAGTTTTTTGCCATTCGGTTATTGGTGACTAGAATAAAGCCCCCTCTGTTTATGTGAATGGCTAACATTAACTCCACTGCAGTCAGTGGAGGAGCCACATTCCATGTCTCCCCTAAGCGACTGCAGAAGCATCTGACAGAAGGGCTTGAAGAAGTTCTCTGCACTGGGCTACAAAATTTCCATGTCGTTTCTCCTGGAGACATTTGTTCAGAATTCCCGATGTTACTGTAGCAGAGACAATAAGAAAGGAGCTGTGCAGCTTATGTCCTGTCTTGATTTTTTATCTGGCTGGTACCAGAATAAGCTGTTAGAAATGTGAATGTGTGTTCCTTATTCCAAGGTTTCTTGTTCTTTTCTGAACTATTAAAGATACTTCTGTTTGTACGCATTGCAGTGAACTTAATGGATTTGCTTCAGTAACAAAACATTCTAATTTTGAGGGAGTACTTCCCATTGGGAATATTGTGGTAGTTTTATTATTTTTGAGAGCATGTATGAGTTCTCCAAAGCATTGTTCACGTGCACTCTGTGGACCAATATTCCCCTGGAATCTCAGCTTGGGCTGTTCCAGTCACAGATTTGGTGGTCACAGAGCATTTCCAACTAAATGTGGTTGGAAGTCACACATGAGGGATCCAGAGGCTTTTCTGGGATTTGCCTGACCTGAGGCAGCAATTTTTCAGTTGATTCACATTTTTCTTTCTTAAAAGAGGGATCATTCCTTAAGAATGTTGAACTTTGGAGGGGGAGCATTTCCATGTGGAACTGTGGATGAAGTATATGGTACAACAATTAAGAGAGGCCAATCCTGAAATTCTAATTCCTAAGAGGATTGACTCAAAGCCTTATATCACCTTTCCAATGTTTTGACTTGGTCTTTCAGAGGGCTCATAGTCCAGTAAGAGAAAGCCTTGAAGTTAGAGGGAAGACACCCTATTTTAATCTTTTTTTTAAAAAACTTTTCTTCTATTCTCTTTTGGAGAATCTTGTTTATTAACTCTGGAAGAAATAAACTCCATATCAGTTTAGATGGAATGCTCCACCACAATGCTGTAAGCCTTACTGGATATATACGATAAAGTTGAGACTGAATTTGTACTCTTTGCTACTGGGTGTGATGGTTTTCTGTTTCTTTGGAAAAATACTGCAATTCAGTAGTGCTAGTCCCATAAGTTCTGAATTTGTTTGGAGCTCCTGAAACCTTCCCTGTTTTCAACTTTTATTATAAAACCCAGTTAAAATCGGTCTAATTACTTAATTTCTACCGTGATGCTGTTAGTGCTAGGTGTTGTAATTGGTTGCTTTCCTGACTGGATTATCTGTCTTTGTGGCATGGGGTGACAGGCTCTTACATAGGCTCATGTTTGCAACCTGAAAAGATGCCCTGTTACCTATAAGCCATATCTTGGCATTTACATGAAACCCATCCGTTTCTAGTGGACTATCCTGGTTTTGTTTCATTTGGCTTTGGTTTTGTTTGTTTGGTTGGTTTTTTGTTTGGTTGTTGTTAGATCTAAGTTATATCCCATTCCTTCAGAATAGATCTCCTGAAGAGATGCCATCATGCCAAAAGCCAACACATTCCTGAGGCATCTTCAGTGACATCTCTGGGATGTCTCTGTTCAAGCATTTTGTACATTTTTCCCTTATGGAGGTTATCTACTGTTTTCCTCCCCTGGCCATGCCTCTATTGTGCCTTTGGTGCAACATCTGGGCACGATGCATCCTTATAGTAAAGAGTTTTAGAATCAGTGTCTTCCTACAACTGCCAGGTAAACTTGAACTGCTCAGATACTACTTGGAGTCAGTCACTGTGGGAACAAGATGTGGAAATCAAATATTCACAGAATAAAAGAGAAGGTTGTTTAGTAGTAAAGGAAAATTATTTGAAATGTACTTTGTGTAGGCAGGCTTGCAACTAGCCCTCCTTCATTCTTTGTCCAAAAAGATTGGGATTTAGAAATGGAAGGGTGAAGTACATTTTACATTATCCAGTACTTGTTGCTGTGGCAACATAGATGCATAATTTTAAAGGCAAGCATTTTTTAGCCTTTGGGGTAGATAGCATTTAGTGTCTTTTTCCTACTTCAGATTGAGAAACAGGATTTGTGTTTCGTCAAATTTTTATAACTAGCATGCATTTTCTTGAAATACTATTTGTGTTATGTTTGTAAAATGTATAATAATTTATAAATTAGTAAAAAGAGCAATTTCCAATTGCTCTGGCATGCCTTAAAAATGAAAGGTTTGCTATTACAACAAAAATTATAATCTGTGTTACAAGAGCTTTGGTAAATAGTTTAATGCACTGGGAATTCCTGACAACAGATAGATGAAGACCTGCCACTTTAAAAACTCCCTTGCCTTTACTGCCTTCTAACTCCAGTAGTCAAAAGCTTTTAAGCTTTAAGTGCTCTGTCATATTTGTGGGCTTTTATAGCAAAGAGTAGAGCAGACAGCAGTGATGATGGAAAACAATGGTAGGTAGACTTAAAATACTATAAAGCATAGAGACAATTTATGTAATGCCTGGAATTGAAACCTTTTTGAATGAAATGATCAGCCATATGTGCCACCCTTATGGACCCTGTAAGAAGAAGAAAAGAAATGTACCCTATTGCTAACTGTGCATGAAATTGCAGTGTTAGAAGATATTGACCAGATGTTTCAATCTCAACAAATAGCTTGTTATGTGACTGAGTGAAAATCTCTCTGCTGCTTTGATCACATACACCTTAAAGGAAGAAGTAATTTAATAGAGGTTGTCCAAGTTCATCATTGTCAATAAACTTTGACTTGACCTTTGCCATCTGTTTTTGATACTGTTGCTGATAGAAGCTGATAGGCAGCTGTTTACAGTTTGTGCTATGTGAATTCTGTGCTGCCGGACAATGAAAGAAGTCTCACCACTTGTGGATTTTATGCTGTCCTTTTCTGAGTGTGGGTGTATTCATTGAGACTGCACATCATTTAGCAGGGGAGTGTGGCTGACATATGCATGGGTTTTGAAAAGGAAGTTTTGTTTTTCTGTTACAGATATGCAAAATCATACATGAAATATCCTAAAAATGTCACTTTTCACCAGCATCAGCTGCACTTGTAGAATAGTACCTAAATACATATACAATGTTCTACACTGGAGAATTTTAAGGTATTTTTAAATTGCTTATCAGTTTTTAAAATTTATTTGAAATGCTATTTCTTTACAAGTAGAGTAGGCTGAGGCATTTTTAACAGTACCTTACAGTTGCCCAGTGAGCCTGTCTTACTGTATCAGGGTATAGTGTTCCATTTTCATGTTTTTTATATCCTTTTATTCACATCTGAACACCACTGCTTCTGACCAGAGAGGAACAAGACTTTATGTTGTGCTTTATTTGCCACTTTTCATTCTTTCACACCCAGTCTTCAAGAAGGAAGTTGGTATATTTTGATTTCTTTTACTGATAAAGATACTCTTAATCCTTACTTCATGCACAGCTTTGCAATATTGGTGATTTTTTAAATAAATAGGTGTATACACTGAAACAACTGCAGAAGAGTCCCAAGTAAATCTGGAATTCTTTCTGTTGTGATACCCTTCAAGTAGCTGTCATCTGAGACAGTGATGAAGAACTGGTGTGACCAGCCCTGTTCTGTAGGTCTGTCATCTTTTACCTGGTTTTGGGAAGGGAATGCACAGAGTTTGAGGACAGGGAGTGACACATCAGATCAGGCAGTGGGGCAGTGGTTGGTGACTCAGGTTCTGCCCTTCAAATGGGAATAGGACACAAGGCCAGCTGTGTCTTAGCTGTGTGCCTTGTAAGGCCTTGCAGAAGACAATCTGCCTTTGGCCTCAGATAACATAAATTAACCTTCAGAAGAGAGGCTACAGCACTTCAGGTATTTGAGGCAGAACTGTAACATTATAAATACAGCATAAGAGTGTGATGGAGTAGGGTATATTGGACTTAAGTGTTATTTAAAGAGAGCAGTAAATGTGCTTTTGGCCACATTGAAACTTTGGGATATGGCTACTACATGTTTAATTACAGAAAACATCCTTGTATTTCTTTATACAGCAAGAAGCTTGCAAGCTAGGCTAAAAATTAAACAGTGAACAAGCAGATGAAGAGCAATGATGAATAGGAAATGGAATACAGAAGAATAGCAGCACTGAAAATAGTTATTTGGATTATTGAAATTTTTTTAGAGGCTGTTTGTTAAATTTGTTTGTCAGTGTAGAAATGAATGATGTTCTGGTCCTGAATGATTAATATTTTGATAGGCATGTTAATTTGAAAAGCTGTAGCAAAAGGCTCTTGTGGCACCATGTTAAAACTAATAGATGTTCCTGTGCAGGGATTTGTATCACACATGTTGAGCCAAATGCTGAAAAGATTTAGATATTGGTCTCATTGCAAGGCTTTAAATAGTCATTTCCTTAAAAAAAATGTTATCACTTTTATGTAATTTGACTGGAAGTTGCTTTAGGGTGTTGTCATGCATTTTAGCAATATCACTTGCTCATGCAAGTTTTGGCAGCTTCAGCTAATGGTGGAAGAATTACTGTACAGGACATGGGGTCCTTTTCACAAGCCTGCTTTTATAAAGATAAGTTTATTTTTTCCTTTCCCATTTTTTTTTTCTTATATGGCCACTATGTGATAATAGCTGTCACAATGTTTAAAAATCCATCAATGAAAGTTAGAGAAAGGAAGAAAATGGCAAAGATATTGGAACAAACTGTAGTAACTCATCTGTCTTCCAGGGTCTTACTGCTGTCATCTCGTAACAGTGATTCTGGAGTTAGGTGTACTGGGTTTGCTTGGGATGAAGTTAATTTTTCATAGCCCATATGCTTCTGTGGTTTGGGTTGGTCACCAAAACAGTGTTATTTAACACAGCAATGTTTTAGCTATTGCTGAACAGTGCTTGCACAGCATCAAGGCCTTCTCTGTTTTTTTCATTCTGTTGCCCCCAGCAAGTAGACTGTGTAGAGGGAAAGAAGTTCTGAAGGGACACAGTCAGGACAGCTGACCAAGGAGATAATCCAGGCCACATAGAATATGGCCAGCAATAAAACTGGAAGGGAGGGGTGTTTTTCCAAGTGGCCATGGGCTCAGACAGTGCCTGGACATCAATCTGCTGATGGAAGGTAGTGAGTGAATGTCTTTGCATCATTTCTTCTTGAGCCTTGTGTTTTTTTCTCACTGTTGCACTTCTCATTCTTTCCTTTATCCCTCCAAGAGGGAGGATGAAGACAGTTGCTGGGTGGAGGCTTAGCTGCTGGCTGTGGTTACCCTGCTATGGTAGGGATGTTAAATGAATGTGAGATTAAATGTGCAATGGTAACAGACTACTGCATTCTTTTTGAGCCCTAGGTGAATCATATCATACACAACAAATAAGTGAGCTCTCTTGGAATAGTGACGCTTTCTTTTTTTAGTATTGTTTTGCATATTATCAGGCTTCTGAGTTTTTAAGATATATTATTTGATTTTTGATCCCATGTGTTCTCATTTTATATAGCCAACTAAAATGAGTCGTGATTTAATTTTGTTTAACATCTAAAATATTTCTAAAAGTATTTCAAAGGGGTTTTAATGGACAGGAATTGAATGGACTGTATATATATTGGTGGTTGAACATCACAGGGACACAATTGGTGAGGGGCACAACAGACAGGTAAAACTTTTTGAAAAATATATGGACTCATTCTAAAATCTAGAATATAAAAATAAGTGATACTCCATTCCTGTTTTGATTTACACTTCATTAGTAGTTGCTCACATTGTTTAGTTTAGATTTTAGCAGGCATGTTAAATCTTAGCTAATTTTAGGTCCTTGGAGTCCTCTCCTCTGTGAACTGCAATTTAAAATAAGATCAGATGTGACAGGTCATGCAGAGAAGAGTCCAACTTCAAATAACGTACTTCAGATGCACTTCAGATGTCTGCATTCAGTGTTAATGAGTTTTGAAGATCCTTCACTGTGAAGGGGCATAATGCTTCCTGTTGTGTTGTCAGTTCCTAGGCATTTGGGATTCAAGTCCACAGCTGAAAACTCCAATGTGCAGAGAAGGTATGTCAGTCTAAGCAAAGCTTTGGATGCTTTGGCATTGTTAGTTTAAGACGACTGACAGATGTGGAAATGCACTACTAGCTGCCACTTAAAAAATTAATTCAGGAGCTCAGGCAGAGAACAATGTGGTTGCGAGTGTCTTCATCAGCCTCCTTGTTCCAGTTATCAGTGTGGTCCAGTTAATGGTGGCACTTGAAGCAAAGCAGAGAGTTCGAGTAAAATGAAATAATTTCTAAGGGATGTTTGTTATAGACAGAAGGCTATAAAGCTGCTCTAGGATTCATCTGGAGGATGTTTCTTTTTTAAGTCTTATGGTAGTGTGTACTGAGACCTGGCAGAGGAAAACTCTCCTTTAGCAAGGAAAGTGTCTTTGCAACTGAAGACAGTGAGGTAAATTAGTAGGGTCCTCCAAGCATGGCATTCTCAAGATAAATAGCATAAGCCTGGGAAATTCAAAGTTAAGGACTTTCCCTCTCTCTAATTGTATAAGGCCACTGATTTTCTTTCACATAATATGAATGGGCTTTTTCTTTTTTTTTTTTGGGGGGGGGGGGGAGCATTGTGGAGGGATATTGGTTGTCAAAAGGCAGCACTGAGTATCCAATCAAAGTCAAGTCACTTCTAGTGTTAGAAGTGCTTCTAGGAGTGCTTCTGTAACTCAGAAGAAAGGAGAAAGGTTGTTTCCAAAAGCCATTTTCTAATCAGACAAAAGTGGGAAATAGGTGTACTACATCTTCGAGTCTGAGGAAGTGAAAGAGTGGGACATAGTTCACTCCAGGCAGTCTCACAAAGTCACAACTCTTCAGAAGCTTTTCTTGTTACCAAGTTTTCTTGGCATCTCAACATCTTGCAAGAAAAGATGGTGCTGTTCTCTGCAATTACCACCCACTCCCTGGAACACAAAGGTTCTTACACTTCTCTGATAGCTAAAGCTTGCCAGAGAGTTCATCTTCTTCAACTCTGATCATCAAAAATCACATGAACAGATAGTCCTGCTACTGTGAACCCAAGTTAACCTCATGAAAATAAGGAGAGAAGTATTTTGTCACCCTCTAGTGTGTCTTGGAGCAGCCAGGGTGCTGGCTTCTTTTGCAAGTACTGGGCTCGGTATTTGATGGTAAGAAATAATGTGTCTGTAGGGATATTAGATTAACCTAATGTTAGATTATGCTTATTTTGAAATCAGCTGAATTTTAAGACAGGTTTGTGCTAAAGGCAAGGCATGAATATAAAAAAATAATTGAAATTAAAGTTTTCTTTGCATTCATCAGAGTGCATACAACAAAAATGTGAGGAAAATGCAATCTGTTTAACTCAAGAGAAGTCTGAAAGGTGTTCTATTTCCTGTGCTCCTTTCTCTGTCACAGATGTTTATGCTAACTGAGAAGGTCAGGACCTGTCCTTGTGTGTACCTGATGTCCAAACCGTATTGACAGAAGAAGACTTTAGAGCAGAGAAACACATTAGATTTCATAAACCACTCTTTGAGTTTCCTTTGTGGTATCCCACTCCTGAGACTGTCGTGTTCTTTCATGATAAGTTCCTACTTTTGACACTTCTGTCTTTGGTCCATTAGCAGCCTCAAATTCCCTTGGGCGCTGGTGAGGATTTGTGGTGTGGCCAGGTGCCAACCTCTCCTGACCAGACTGTCAATACAGTTTGTTAGTAACTGCCTCTCTGCCTAGCCAAACCCTGGATAATTAACTCATTATGCTGATTCCCGCTGAGCTGGGTCATTTTCTGTTTCTGTTGAGAGTCTTTTTCATTCAATTAAATCTTCTATTTCACATAAATCTATGAAACTAATTTTCAGTCTCTATAACCATATACCTGGCATTAATGTGTGCCGTTTGTTATTGGCCTGCATATGATACTGGCTGTAAGGCTGCATGGCTGCTTCACAATGATAAACATCTCCTGATGACTGACTCCCATTCCCATTTAGAATGTTTCAGCCAAAGAGTCACTAGTAACAACAGTGCCCAGAGAAGCCTGTTTTTTCATATCAGGTTATTCAAACTTAAAATCAAGTTCTGGGTCAAATTAAAAAAGAAATCCCCAAGTGCCTGCCTTGAAGAATCTCTCTTGTTTTTTTCACATGAATGCAAAAGATGCCTGCTATGGCTCATTCCACAAGGTGCAACTTCAGTGGTGTACCACAGAGATGCTTCTATCATTCAGTTTCATTAAGTCTGTAATGTGATGTCTGCTTTTGCTGTAGCTAATATGTAGCCTTTTAGCTGAGGAGAGGAGGATCAGCTTGGGCGAGTTCTGCAGCTGACAGCGCCTCACTGCTGTTATTGTGGGAATAAGAGCAGATGATTCAAAGGACTGTTGGTAACTGGAGATCTGTGATGAGAGAGTCTCTGCAGAAACACTGCTGAACTGCTTTCCCATCTTCCTTAGTGTTGCTTAACAAATGAAGATAATACCTATACAGTGGGAGTATCCTCTCACTAAATAATACCTGTATTTTAAATAATCATGAGTATGAGTAGAGCTCCTGATGGAAGAAGTAGTCTGCACCACATGCAGAGATTCATCTCAGGAAAGTCTGGATTGTGATTTTAATTCTTAGATATAAATTGACTTAAATTTAAAATCAGGATTGTGATAGCTTATATACGGCATGTATCACATCTGGATTCAAACTGAGCTGGTGCCAATAGCCAAGACTTGAATGGGAATTCTTTTTTTCAGAGATCTATGTGAAATATTAGTTATTACTGCTATAAATGTTGTCAGACTTATATATAAAGTAACATCATATGATAAAGTGTTGAAGCCTAAAGTGCAGTTTGAAGTCTTATGTTTTTTGAAGATATTTTTGGGTTTGATTCTTTGATAAATGTTGTTCATAGTGATCTCTATTAATTCTTGTTATTTGTGACAGTAAAGCATGCTTGCATGGGGCACAAACCTTCAGGTACTTCTCTTCTCACCCGTGTGGATATTTGTTCCATATTTGCTTACATTTGGTCACAGCAGTTTTTATCTTTTTAAATTATCTGTTCCACTTAATCATACCTCCAAATATAAAGGATTATTGTTCCTGAGACATCCTAAATGAGCACTGTGCAAATGCATATTATGTATGTGCAAAGGTGTGTCAAATACAAGGATATAATTGATATCCTTGTATGAAATGTATTAACTCTCTTATTAGGGGTTTTCTTAATTTATGTTAGAGTGGTATGGAATGGATAAGCAGAGCATATGTATTTCGTGAATGAGAGATTTAATGCTGCCATTAGATGATAAAATCTTTTTTTCTCCTTAAACTTTATTCAAGATTGCTGTAAGAAAGAGACCTGGCAACTTTTGTCCACCATTGTCTTATTAATAAAAACTTTACATGACTAAATATTTTATTCTCTCTTGCTCTTTCCTCTGGAGCTGGTAGTAATAAAGATGTGACTAAGTATGTATTTGCAACTTAGTTACTTGACCTTTCTACAACCCACAGCTACCACTAATGCTGCTTTGTAATGGAGACATTATCATTTATTTAAATCTTGATTAGGAAACAATTATAAGTAGGGTTTTAGTATAGCAGAAAATTGCTGTAGCCTTTAATTCATACTATAGATTGAGTGGATAAGCTTGCTGACTGTAATTAGAATGAATTATAATGACTTCAGTTGGCTGACTCACCACCAGCAGAGTAGGGCCTATGATTGTTTCTTCACATTTATTTTTTTGATTCGCTCTTGATTTCACATTGCTGATAAATGCTGGCTTTCAACTTAGCACAAAATGGAGTTATGTTTACAGCTGAATGATGCATTTTTTATTAATAGAAGGAAAACTTTATGAAATAACCTGGCACCTTAGCAATATTGTGCATCTACTCTCTTTCTTTACAATTCAAGTGACAGAGCTGCTCTTAGTAAAGTTGGAGATGAGATACTTTCATGTGTGGTTTAACAGTGTAAGGAGGGAGCATCTCCTTTTTGCATGCAACTAAATGGTAGGCAAAATGATTTTTTTCAGTACCACTTAGCTTTTATATATATTATAAATGTTGCATAATGTTGCTTATGTTTCTCAAATGTCTTGTTTCTCTTATGTGCTATCCGTTTTTATTTATTTATTTTGTTTGTTTGGAGGGATTTTGTGGACTATTTTTTTCCTTTTTTCTTTTGTATTTTCTACAATTTTTCTTTGAAGATACTGTGTGTTGCTTGATTAAATGTAAGTGTAGAAGCAACTCCTTTGAGCAAGGGAACTTCTTTTTGTATACCTTGTAAAAACATACTAATATACTTTATTTATCATGAGCTACATTTATTTAGGCTTTACATTAGGTGTTACAGGCTCTGTGGGATCATTAAGGGTAAATTTTGTTTTCTTTGCTGCCCTTTCCTCTTTTGATTTACAAGATGTTTTTTACTTCAGGCATACAAGTGTTCTTTAAGTCAAAATGTAGGCACAGAGTTAAATATGGTGAGTGGAGAGAAAAAATTGAAAAAATAATATACCAGATATGTTAACTTTGCTTTGTGGTTTGTTGTTTTTTTTTCTTCTGCCAATCTGCAGTGGATGATTCAGAAACCTCACAAAGCTGCAACTTTCTTCGGGTGCATTGGCAAAGATAAATTTGGAGAGATCTTGAAGAAGAAGGCTGAGGAAGCTCATGTGGATGCCCATTATTATGAGCAGAGTGAAGAGCCAACAGGAACCTGTGCTGCCTGCATCACTAGTGATAACAGGTCAGGGGCTTTTGATATCTTCTGAAGGTACAAATGCAGTTGGCATAGTGAATATAGCCTAATTTGCTTGGAGTATCCAGCCTTGAAAAATTGTGATTTGAATGATAAAGTGTTAGCACTGGTTTGAGACAACACAGGACTGCCTGGGCCATAGTTTGCGGCTGGGCAGTATTAATATACTTTCAGAGAATAGCAGTTGTATTGTGGCCAGAAAGTGTGAGATAATAATGTACTACCTCTTCCTGAACTTGATAGCTTCCACTTGCTCTGGAGAGAGAAAATATGTGGGAGACAGCAGTTGGTTAACAAGTATGTTTATGCAGCCTATGTGCAAGCTGATTGGTACATAAGATTTATAATTGATTTGCAAGTGAGGAATATACCTCAAGTGATGCTGAGTTTAGCTATATGCTGATAGCTGTCAGCATATAGCCAGATTGAAAGGGTTAATTTAATTTTATACAGAAAAAAAGAAAAAAGCTTTTTGTTTTGCTATTGCACTTTTTGAGAAATTCTTCTAGTACCTATAATTCTGTTTGTCTACATTTTAAGAATTTCTTCTGAATTTCTTTCATGTTTTCATTTGTTACTTTTTTGCTATTAATTTTTCTTGAGCATGTCTCTTTGCTTTATTCTTTCACCCTCTACTCAGAACTCTTGAACTTCTTCGCTGATTACCTTCTGACAATTCGTTTAGAGATTTCAAAGCAGCCAATCAGGTTAGCCTTAATTTTGAGACGTTACTGGCACACATCAACCCTCCCTGATCTCTGACATATTTAAATTTTCTGATACTACATACTGAATCAATTATGAAAATTTTATCAGTTACCCTGAAGATTATTTTCTTTTTGGCTCAGAATAAGATGAAAATATCTGTCATTATCCTTTTTGGTTTCCTCTGTGGCTTTCAATGCCATTGGTCCTGAGGACCTGCTCTTTTCCTTTCAAAGCACTATCAGGAGTTAGTAGAATTTATTAAGGTGAGATAGCAGTTCCCTAATTAAAGTCCACACCATAATTCCAGAGAAGTTGGTGAATGTTCTGGGTAGAGTTAGAAAAGGTGGTAGGCAGCAACGTGAATTGAAATGAAGTCAGAGGAGGAAGTGTTTTCTATATAAGATATAGAACTCTAGAACAGTTTTAATTAGAGCAGGCATCTGAGACACCTTCCTGCAGAAGGCAGGACCAGCTTCAAAGGTAGATCAGGTTTTTCATGGCCATGTCCAGCTGGGTTTTGAATATCACAAAGGATAGAGGTTGTACAAGCTCTCTGGGCAAACTGTTCAAATGTTTGATCACACTTCATGGGAGAAATTATTTTGATGGTACTCAGTTGCAGTATTCCTTCTTTCAGCTTGTGTCTGTTCTTTCTTGTGTTCAAGAATAGTGTGGCTCCATCTCCTCTGTAAACTTTCATTAGATATTTGAAGAAAGCTGGAAGGTCTCCCCTTAGGTACCTGTTCTTAAGGTTCACCCAAAGCCTTTCTGCATTTAAGTGTTCCAGCCTCCTAATAATATTGATGGCCCACTGGTGGACTCACTGCTGTGTGTTAGTGTCTTGTAATGGAAAAGTCAAAGCTGGACACAGAACTCCAGATAAGGTGTGGAGACAGAGGTTCTCCTCCATTCTGGATCTGTAACTTCCTTTGTCCTCTTGTCTGCATGTTTGGTCATATACACTGAATGTGATTTACCTTCTCTGTGTCATGCACTGCTGACTCGTGTTCCAAGCCTGGTTCACCAGCATCTCCAAGTGCTTCTCTGAAAAACTGTGTAGTACCCTGTCAACATTCAGCCTATATTGTTGTGTGTAATTACGTGACTTTGCATTTACCTTCAAGTTTTCTGCCAGCCCAATTCTTCAGGCTGTTGAAGATCCACTGAATGACAGACAGCCTGTCCTCCAGCTTATCAACCTGTCCCTCCCAATTTAATGTTGTACATAACGTCTTACTCTCTGGAATGAATGCACATACTCTGTGGAGGAAGGAAGTTCATTCATCTTCATCTGGAGTTTTGACACTAATTATGTCTACAGACTTCCCCTTCATCTCTAAGATCCATGTTCACTTTTTGAAAGAGAAGAAAAGCAATAAAGATGTTTTTGCTCTGTGATTCTCTCTGCCTTCAGTCATATAGTGTCTGTGTATACGTGCTGCAGCAATCACCATTTTCTAGATAACATGATGGGAAACTGAAGTCAAGACTGTCAATAGGCACACAGTATGAATTAAAAAAAAAACACATGCATCTCAATGGAATTTAAAAGTTTAGGTAAATTTGTTCATAAGAAGGTCTGCAAATACTTCTTTGACTTAATAAGCAGTATTTTTGGTTTGCTAACATAAACCACTCGTTTTTCTTAATATCAAATATTTGTACTAGACAGTGGCTTGATCTCAGTCGATGCTTAAGAGAGGCAGGGAGTTCATGCTCCTTGGGAGAAGAAAAGCTTCAGCTGATGATTGCTGCTGAAGGCTTTATTGTGTAATTGTCCTGTGAGAGCAAGTTTATCCTTAGTCTTTAATTACCCTCTGATTGTTTTTTGGTTTTTAGCATTGTCTATATTGGTAAGAATCACTTCAACTTTGTCCCATTTGATAACACTATTTATTGGTCAATCTCTTGTCTTAGCTCAGATATGTGCTAACTTCCTTCTTCAGCTCTCTTGTCTCTTTTGGAGCACCTGACTAGTAGCACTCCTGGTTTTCCTGGGAAGTGGCTGTATATATTTATGTTCCAGATGCCCTGATATAAATGTTTCTTGCTTCTGCTAACTCTAGCTTTTTGCAGGAAAGGGTTCTGATCTGATATGTGATTACCATCCTGAATACTCTAGTTTAGCAATACTAATATGCTTTGTTTTCTCAGAGCTTTTCAAGAAAATCCTAACACATGATTAAACTCTAAAGTAATACCTACACTCTGTCATAGTCTATGACTTTGATTTGTGCCTTCTGCTTAGAAATAACCACATGCACAATGTCTCCATTAAGCTGTTTCAATTGAAGCACTCTGGCTGTCTCCAATTACTGTATTTCATTGAAAAATATCTACCTAGTCTGTGCTCCACATGTTGAACTGAGTGCTGTCAGACTTACAGTTTTAATTTGGAAAAGTTCACTGCTTTGTCGTCAGTGTAGCAATCTTTTATTACCCATATGTGCAGAGCATCTCTACAGTTGGATGTAGCCACACAGAGCTAGGTTTACAGTTTCAGGGGCTTGTGGTAAGTGAAAGGAAACATCTAGAAAGTCTTTGCTCAGTTTTCTGGAACAGAATTGCTTTTCACTTAGCAACATACATAGACAGACAAGATTTCTTTTTTTTTTTTTTTTCCTAACTATGTCCTTGATGGATATTAGGGTTTGCCAAAACTGAAAGATTTAATTTGCTTTAAAGTTTGATTTACAGAAAATTACCACAGTTATGCACATGTCATTCTTGGATTCACTTGGTTCTCCACTGGATTTCTTGTCATTGAAATGGTGATACTCATGAAGAATGAAACTTGTTGCTCTGTTACTTATAACGCTGCAGAGGCTTGGTGTATTTGTTCATAAATTTTTCTCTTTTTTTTTCTTTTTTCTCTATTCTAAATGTGCATTAGTTTTCATTGCATTTAGATTTTAGAATTAAAGAGATAACTCCCAAATCTACTCATGAGATGCTCATGGGACACAGAACAGTAATTTTGATATATTCAGATAAAGTTGGTCTAACTTCATTGTCATTTTGTATACATGATCTGTTTAACTGACAAGGATTGTCAGTGATGAGTACTTCAGGAAGTTTACTAGGAGAGCTGCTTGCACTGTTCATAAAAGTTTTCTTTTGGTCTTTTGTTTGTTTTTCATTAAGTAACGACTGTCTCGCTTATTTACCTCCTTACACCTGGACATGGTAGTGGGCCTGGAGGCAGAAGGGCAGAAGCATACCTTGGTGAGAGCAGATGAGCACTTTGCTCCCACCTGGAGCTGTCTCTGGATTGTAGTAGCACTTGTACAGAAGAGGATGATGTATATAGCATCAGTTGCATGCACCTTGAGAAGGCCAAAGTTTTCAATAGCCAAATGTTATATCTGTAATTACACATTATTATCTGGCTAATGCATTTAAATATCACAAAATAGTGATGTGTTAATGTTAAAAGGGCATCCACTGACTATTACATTTTGAAAATTATATTTAAAGCTCTGTATGCTAGCATGGAAATAATCTGTTTCCCAATGCCCTTTCTCTAAAATACTGCACGTTATTAAACATTCTGGTAATACAACTGCATAGAAGAATTTGGTCGTGGTAGCCAGAGTGGAGAGGTAGAGGTCTTGCTATGACCTCTTTTTAGGAGTATGTGTGTAAGTTTTGTGTGTTTCATAAGGCTGAATGCAGTGGGTGAAGAAGATGATTTAAAATACAATGAATCTTGCATGTAACAGAGGCAATGTGATACAAGTATTTTTGTTCTTGGTAATGGAAGTTGTGTCCCACAGCTTGTGTTATAACTTGTTAGGAAAGAAGGAAGTACAAATGAGTTTTTGGTAGTGTTCCAGTAATCCACAGCTAAGCCAAAGTTTTTTTTATCGTCATCTAAAAGTAGGAACCTGACCCTTTTTTATTTGCTAAAGGAAAATGTGAACCTAATGGGGAGGAAAAACCCCCAAAACAAGCCCCTTTTTAAATAATATAACTATTCATTGGAAAATTAAAATGGCAAGACTTGCATATCCATCAAACTTTTGCTTCTAGTGCGGGAAAATAGTTCTCAGAAGATAAACTGGACTAACTATTTTTCTTTAGGTGTTAGGTGCTAGAGAAGTTTTAATGAAAATGTGCAGATGCTGAAGCATACGGAGGGAATTGATCACAGAATGAAACCAAGGTTGATTCAAAGCCAACAAAGGTGCCTTCAGAAGAATACAATAGTGATAGGTTACCTAAACTATGTAGTTGGATTCAAGATACATTATTTAATGAAAGATTTAATGTATATTTAGTCTATTATTTAAATATATTATTTACTTTTCATGAAATGGTCAAATAAAGTGTATGTGGCTAGTGGTGCTCTTTGTTAATTGCTTTTATGTTCTGTAGGATCTTTGTGAAATTGTGTTCATTTTGAGAAATTGGCAGTAGTGTTGTTTACAGAAGGTCTAATACTGGTTCTTTAATCACTTTCAGGTCTCTTGTAGCTAACCTTGCTGCTGCTAATTGCTATAAGAAGGAAAAGCATCTTGATTTGGAGAAGAACTGGAAGTTGGTGGAAAAGGCCAAAGTTTATTACATAGCAGTAAGTTCAGCCCCTTTCAAATTGCTGAAGTTTGTATTACAGTATCCTGAAGTTTAAGCAGTGAGTATGTCTGTTGTATGTGGTTTTGAATGATTTTATAGGAAGACAGGGAAAGAAAATGACTGCTTCAATTTCAGCATAGTTTGATTTCTTCAAAATCAGATGTATAAATGCAGAAGTATGTTTCAGTTGCATGTTGACTTAAATTGATGGGAAAAATCATAAGAACTAAACATATTTTCAGGGCTTTTGTAGTAATGCATCAAATTTACATTTCACATTTTCTAGTAAATCGTTGTGAAGGATGCACAAATTATGTAGAAAAACACTATTAGCATAATTATTCACTGCAAACAGTTTGAGCTTATTTGTGTGAACAATCTTAATTGCTATTTATTCCATAGTAATTACTGTGGCACCTTATAACTCAATATTTCAGAAACAATGATTTTGACAAATCTCTTAAATGTGGGTGGAGGGGCAAACTGATTTTAATGATTAAATCTTGCTTTTGGAATAAAGGGGGGTTTGAGGATGGGGCACTGGTAAATTCACAATTAGTATTCTTTTTTTATCATCTAGAATGAATCAAGCCAGATAAATGTATTTGTGTAGATTATGTCTTGCCTAAATAGCAGTGATGAATTTATTTTCTCCTTGCTCTCAAATGGATGACTGGTCAAAATTAACCAACATAGAACACCTATGACAGATTAAAACCTCATAACATGCGTGTAATATATGGATTCTGTATGACAACTGTTTCCATTCTGCTACCTGAGCTATATGGGAACAGCTGGCAAGAAGTGTAAAAAATTGATTATCCAAGAGGAACAAGTTCATTGAAAATACAGTTACTTCTTTTAGGTAGTGTTAATGTCTCTTACAGGCAGTTAGTGTGCACTGCTGTAGGCTTTACATGGTTGTTATCGATTCCTGTGTATGGCCAAGACTGCCCCTTTATAAGTGTCAAAAAATACTTACAACCTTCTCAGTGTACAAAGAAAATACGTCCCGCTGTTCTGCCCATGTGTTTGTGCTGTGGTTAAAATATGTGTAGGTGTATTAACTACTAATTTTTTATTGCTGGTTATTTCACATGTTCCGAGTTCTTTATTTTCCAAATGCCGTGCTTGGGAATTACTGCTGTTGGCTGAAAACTTTTGGAAGACTAAGAGTATAGTTTAAATAAAGAAGAACAACAAATATTCCCAAAAGTTTTACTGCATGAAGTTTGGGTTTTTTTTTTTTAATTTTCCCATGCCTGTATATCATTCCCAATGAAGCTTCCAATATACAATTTGGAAACATTTAACTTAGTGGAGATGCTTCAGGAAAACTGAAACATTACATGAGGTGCTAAACAGATTTGTACTTTTTAAGATAAAACCTTCCTCTTATTTCAGTTCTGAAGTCACTCTTGTGTGTTCAGTCAGTTTGATCACTTAAATTTTGACTAGGTGATCCACTACACTGATTCTTGTATTTATTAAAAACTTTTTTTCCCTGATGCCAATTCTACAACATCCAGACTTTGTCTGGGAGACAGAGAATTATTGTACTAAACTGAAAATAAACCCCAAGATAAGCAAGTGATAATGGATAAAAAAATTAAATTGAACTGCTGATAAATGGTATTATATAATTACAATATGAAATTCAGATGGTGATTGCAGGAGATGTTTTGCGTGAAGAACCTTTTTCACATGTATAGCAAAAGCACTCAAGGATGGGGTCACTCAGATTTCTAGGACAGTATTATCACTTCAGATTACGGATTGCATATGTAACTTCACTGAAGGTGAGGAGACAGTGTAGAACCATCCATGGTTCTTCATACTACAGCGTGCTCATGCCCTTTTCTTTCATTTAGCTTCTTTTCTTGTGGGTTTTTAGTGATTACCAGATTAAACAAAACCATATAGTGAGCAGTTACCACTCCTGAGGTAGAGGGTAGCTCTGAGTCATTAATTTGTCTGCTGTTGTCTGTCTTCACTTCAGTCTTGTTACCTTCCTTGACTTTGCACTGTGCATATGTTGCTTTTCATTTCCTTCCTTCTATCCAACTGTCACCTATTTCTGGGATTGCATTAGAGTGTATGTCAGTGACAGATACTTATTCTGGGAATCCATGTCCTGAGATTATCAAACAATCTATTTTCTTGGCAGAACTGGGCAGTTGTTGCTTTAGGACAGGTCTCTGATATCCTGTGGTCATCTGTATGTGCTTCCTAGAACAGATAATAAGCTTTTCAATGCAGCATTCAGCAGAATGACCCTCATGTGAAACTTAGCTCTGAAATCTGATCAATTCACAGAGGGAGGAGTAGGTACAAAGGAAAAGATAGTGAAGCCCTGACAGAACCCTTAAAAACAACTTCTGTTACCATGAATGAACACAATACATTTATTTTAGCCATCCGGTAATCAGATCCAGCAGACAAGTTATAGAAAGGGTAGCAGAGAATAGGACCTAGTAAATCACAGATAGAAGCAAAATACAGAGGCTGCCCCAGCTTTCTCAAAGATGGTAAACTTTGAAGGTGTATTTTAATTCTTTAAAATTACTCTATTTTGAATCATTTAAGATAGGCTACATGTACTGTCAAACTCTATGCAATTTCTTTCCCTTCTCCAGACATAATTCCTATACTTGTGGTAAATTATACCATTGACATAATATCTTCCAGTCTGTCATATTCATTTCACTGTGCATCAGCTAGCTGTGCTGCTGGTGTCTGATTAGAATTCACTGTGAGGAATTTGATTTGGTTCCTACTGAGGCTAGAAGATGTCTCTTCCTCAGACATTTCCTTTATTTCAGGATAAGTTCAGAGTCATGATAGCACTAAACACTGTCGTTCAGTCTCTGGAGCTGTGAGTGGGACACAACATGAAACTAATTGTAAATTTAGGGGAGGAACAGGCAAGTTAATATTTTTTCTTTTTTTTCTTTTATTTTTCCTTTTGCTTTTTTTTTAATGTTCTGTGAGTTTGTGCTTGCTGTCAGGGCTTGCATTTTAGAAATCATAAGTGTCAGAGTTGCATCTCACAAACTTGGGTGATAAGACTCCATATTTGTGCACCTTGTCTTATTTTAAGAGGCATCTGTGGGAGTTGCTGGTGTTCAGTTTCTTTAACATTGTACACAAACATTTTAACATTATTAACGCAACTTACAGTGTATAGCTGGTAATTTTCATATTTTACAAAGGCCTGAAATGCAAAGATCAGTGGTTTTGGTTAAAAAAAAATCTGTTGATAAGAGTTACTTAGAAGAGCAGAAAAAAATTGAGAAGAATTTTAGTCAATTGACTCCAATGGGTATGTCTCTGTTACTGTATGTAAGTAAGAAATTTTGCATTTGTTCTTCCATAATGGGAAGAAAAAAAAAAGGAGAAAATGCTTTCCTTCATTAAAAGCTACACTTAACCTTGTGAAATCTTAACTGTATCAATTAATCCATAGGCTTGCTCATACAGACAACTGAATTTAAACTTTGTCCCTGTACATGAACATGTTTGTTTACAAGTGTGGTGGCTTCCCAGGTATGTGCTTTCTCCTGCTCCAGTTAGCCATCCTTATTTCAGCCAGTTATTTAGTTTTACTCAGTTTGTCCTTTGGTCCAACACCTGCATTTGTTCAGTGTTTGCAGTTGTTGATTATGAGGTGGAAGAAACACTGGCATTTGATGCTCATGTTTTCTTGGTGCTGAAGTAATGTGTTTCTTCTTGAAAGTTCCTTCTGCGCTTCAGTTGGGGTTTTTTTGTTTAGTTTCTTTTTCTTTCCCAAGAACTTTACTGAGTATCTGAAATGGCAGTATTGGGAACACAACTGCAGTCAATCTGTGGTAATGTGAGTCTTAGCTTAGAATGGATCATTAAAAGAGCTTCCAAAACCCAAAAAAAATCTTTGTTATTTTGCTGTTGTTATTTCATAATCTGTAGAAGTTTCAACTGTTTTCTTCTCCTACTTCTGCATAGCAAATACTTGAAGTTTCTCAGTGATGATGCCCTTCATACCACATTAAGTATAAAATTTTTTAATGCTGCTTGGATTTGTTAGCCCACAGTTGAGCTACGTTCAGCACCTTCAGCATCTTCTGTGCTTTCAAAGCTAATATCAAGTGTAGTTTATTTTGATGATAATGACAGTTCTGATAAAGACCAGGAATTCTGAGCTTAGGCCAAGTTTCCAGGAGGGAATGTCATTTATTACAGCAAATCTTAATGAACCCAATACACCACACGTATCTGCTGGAGAAGTTTTTAAAACTCCAACCACCCTGGTCTGTTTCAACAAACACTGGTATTTTTATATTTATTTTCTTTTAATGCCCAAGTGCATGTCTAAGCAGGGAGATACTGTGGTAGTGTAGTGGGCTTGATGGAGGAATGGTCTGGTTTCAACATGAGTCTGTCAAAACATAAGCTTGATGTCAGCAATGAGTAGCAAAGTTTAAATAACATTCTACAGTATTTTACATGGAGTTTGGCTATTCTACTTGAGAAAAAATGCTGATTATTACAACAATGTAAGTATAAATGAAATTTCTTTTGTGCTGTCTCTTCCTTTTAGAGGCATATTCAGTGAATGCATTTTTATTGTAATTTACTGCTATGATGAGTATGATAACTTACAATAGATTTTGATAGGCTTTTTCCTTTGAGATGTGCTAGGTCTGTGTGTGCATCACAGGAAACAAGACACTGGCAGGAAGCAAAATATCCCTTAAAAAGGATATGTGTTTGAATAACTTCACAATAGTTTTTTTCCCATTGATAACTTTTGCCACAGTGCTCTGGCACCAGTGTGTTATGCCATTTGACATGCAAAACTGTTTCTCACAATGATGAATAGGTTTTATGGCCAGGAAACCACCATATTGAATATCTTAGCCATGGAGAAGAAAGTGCAGCTAGCAACAGTTAGTTGTGGCCTCGGATAGCGTCCTCTTACTGAAACCCACCATCCTGAGGCATTGTGTTTTCTGGAAATCTCAGCTGAAGTGGGATGCATTTATTGTGGAGAGATGGTAGACTCTGTACCTAACCAGGAAGTAAATCTGCCATTTACTGGCTTCCAAAACAAATAGAGGGAAAGAAACCTTTCTCTCTCATAAATACAGAAACCCACAGCTTTATTTCTTTGATTAAAATGCAAAATATGCTGTGTCTAAACCAGCCACATATTGGGTCATCCTGTGATATATTTAGGGAGTGCATTATGCTACCATTTCAGGTGAAACTTCTCAAGCATAAACTATTTTGTTAGTGTTTTCTCAAGTAACTTATGTGAAAAAATGAATGAGAAACTTCTTTCTTATTTTTTGTTGTGAAATTTGCTCTTCAAGATGCCATTCTTCAAAGTGAATGCTTTGTACTTTATGGAGAAAAATACGTCATCAGCTTTTAAGGAAGGTTGTACCTCCTGTTTCTGTAGAATAAAATTAAGGGCAATCTGTGTAACATTGTAAAAATATTTAGTTCTAAATGTTCACCTCTGTGTTATTAATTGTATTTTTTAAGATGAAGAACATACATATTTCTTTTTCAGTCCTTCTCCTCCTACCCCAGTAGCCTTTAAATTGCAGATATGTTTCTTCAGCACAGTAATTAGTGAAGTTCAGTCATCGCTCCTTTTATCATGTGATTTTTGTGTGGTTTTTTCGAAGAATGCCTTATTAGAACACTTACACAGCCAGTCTAGCTGCAACAGCCAGGCGGCAATAGCAGTGCCATTTTTCACAAAGAAAATGTTGAAAAGGAGCCAAATGTTTGGTGGCAGAGTCTGTTGCTAGGAAATCAAGTTCCTGAGGCGATTAATGACAAAGCAAGCAATAAAAAGAAGGCAGAATTACAGATTTAAAAGAGAGGGAGAAAAAAAAGTGGTTGGTGTTATAATTACCCAAAGAAATCCGTACTCATTAAATTGGCTGTTTTTATGATTGACTTTAATTGGAGGTTAGCTCAGATATTTAGCTCCTTTCCCACCCCTTTAAACACACACATGCACATAATCTGTAGAACTGCAGACTTGTTTTTCTAAGCATTGAGAGGAGCTTGCCCTGTAATTTGATCCCCACTGACAGATGCATTTTCTATGCTGCCATTTTGAATTAACCTATTGTGCAACAATTTTCCTCAGCTCTGTTGAATAAAACATCAAGTCTTATTACCTCAGATGGATTTGATAGAGTAAAAGAATGTACTTCTAGCTGAAGTAGACTATTTGCAATGAGTTCAGTGATTTGAACTCTGCCAACAAGCCCCAATAATTTGTGATGTATACTTAAAGAATGAAAGAGAGAGGAGCCACGTGGGGGGTCTTTTTGGCTGTATGAAGTTCAAACACAAACCTCAGAATAATATTGTTGTATGTGCTAAGGTTATGTCCCGAGATCAAACCTTTTTAGATAAAGCATGTTAACTGAGATTTTTTACTATTAAGCAGATTAGGTTTGAACTAGAGATTCTCTTACCCCAGTAGTTATCCAAACTGTCAGGCAACTGTGGGATTAAAAAAATAAAAATCAGTCCCCTCTCCCAGAAGCCCCAATAGCTGGATTTTACCTCTGAGACTTCTTTTGTGAAGACAAATTTTCCCGTATAAAGTTAGGCTAGATTAAATGATGTTTTTCAATTATATTAAATTCCAAATAATTCTGTGATAAGGGGAGAACAGGCTTTCACCTTATTCACTTTTCTGCCCAATTAGAAAAACTTACACAGTTGGTTCAACAAAATTTTGGCACAGAAATGGGAAAGCAACTGACCCTGACATTTAAATCCTGTCATGTTTCATTGCTCGTTTCAAGACAATATTCCCTACTTGGAGCAAGTGATAAGTGAGAAAATAACCTTTTACAATACCTGCAAGTGAATACACAGAAGCTAACTGTAAAAACTAAATGATTCCATAGCTCTCTGAATTCCGAACCAAGCAGTGAGACAATAGAACCGTGCGTATTCTGTCCAACAAAACCCACATTACTAATCAGATGCCAATGCCAAGCTGTCTGCTTTGTTAAATACCCAGGTTCCCTGAGGCAAGAAGACAGCTGCTATAACTACTATGAAATTTGGTAGCTCAATCTATTTTTGCTACCCTTGGGCTATCAAGCTACTGTTAATTCAGACCACCCCAATTGGTACACTTTAGGGATTTTTTTTTCAAAGTGTTTGTAATTAAAATGATAAAACATCATTATTACTCCAAAGATGTTGTGCACGCTTTGTATTTGACAGATACCTACAGAGATAAACCCAGCGTGTAATTTTCATTGACATAATGGTTGTGATTGCATTACCCTTTTAAAAGTATATTGCTTTTTAAAGGGGGGGTGGGGTGAAGAAGGGAAAGGGCATGCTTTTATTTCATTAATAGAATATGTAAATCTGTTGAAATACTAAATCAGTCTCTTGGTTGTAAGCTACTTGTCTGCAAAGGCTGAATCAGGCTTAGCAGCAGGCTGGGGAGTGCTGAGAATTGGTGTTCACAAGGGACAGGGACCTGCTGTGCCACCCACAGCTCACTGCAGAGACCTCTGCTCCCAGGTGCCTCTGCCTTTAGGGACACTGATTCTCAAGTCATACATAAAGTCTGGGCAGACTTAACACACTTATTTAAATGTAAATTAAAAAGGGAAGACTTCATACTCTAAGTGGTGAGGTGACTCAGTTGGAAGGGAAATTTTTACTGTAGCTTCTCTTGCATGTCAGGCTTTATTTGATGCTCTCCTTATGAGAGCATAAGAATTTTGTCTGTTACCATGTCAACTTTCTTAGAGCAAAATCTCAAAACTGAAGCACCACCAAATCAAGGCATTAGAAGCTCTGAAACAATATTGGTTCTATCATATGTTAATTTTTGTTTCAGTACTTCTCTGATAACATTTGAAAAGAATCAATTATTTAAGACTGTTCTAAGGACTAAAACTTGAAATTTGTGAGTTTTTCTGGATTGAGTTAAACTTGTTTGTTTCCTACCTACCAAAATTTATCATAAATTCATAGTCACCACTCTGAGTACAGTTGGTTGAAATGTGAGTTTCCTTCTTTTTTATAAAGGACTTGATCTCATTAACATGAGGAAATGTCATAGTCTACATAACCCTGAAATATGTATTGTATCTACGTCATCGACTTTTACATTAAAAAACATATAAATTCTGTACCAACTGTGCTTTGTTTTGCATGAAGAAAGTTTATTTCTTTAACAGCAAAGACTGCATAACTTTAGAGCTAAACTAATTATGATAGCCCACTACTTGGTCTGAAGTGAAAATTATAGTTTATTATTTCCTTCTGTAATAAGGACAATGCAGTTGTTTAAATTGTTTAAATACAAAACTTTTTTTTTTTTTGCTAATGGTTATGCTGAATGATTTGCTTTGAAACGAGCATTGAAGTGGTAACATTTGGGCATGATATTTCAAAGCCAGTAACTTGCAGTAAAATTATAGCATGTTAAAATATGCATGCACATAATGCAAGGGGATTCAAATATGCTGTTTCTTATCCCAAAACTTAACCTGTGCTGAGGGGCATTGATCTTCACTGTTGGCTACAGATGCTTTAAAATAACGGGATAGGAACCTGCAGGCTACTTTTTGATTCTGCAAGAAACAAACTATTTTAGAAAGAAAAAATATTTTTACAGCATAGATAACCAATATCCTTAAAGTCTGTGTCAAGAAGATTTTTGCGTTATATTGTGCTTAGTAATTGTGTACTTGGAGTAAAAAAACTAGTAAAAAAACTAATATTGCAAAAATGCTTCTGCCTGGATTTTCAGTGACAATACATTAAACACATAAATAGTATGCCCTGCAGATTGGGCTTTTCACAACTCTGTGATAAATTCTTTGGCCCTGTAGGAGGCAAAGGGCTGAGTCCTGCCAGCTTTGTTGGTTATCAGGTTTATTTGAAACAGGAGTTGACTGATGCTAAAAGCAGGCTCTGCAAGTTCATGTGAAAGGAGCTGCTGAGGAGTTTTTGTGGTGTGGCTTTAGTCCTCCTGGTCAGCAGACTGCTGGTCAATCAGCAGTGCACAGGTCACCTTGGTAAATGTGCTTCAGACTGTCTGGTTTGGTCAAAAGAAAGAAGATCCTCCTTTTTTCTTTTCTTTTTCATTTAATTTTGGGTAGAATGCTCAAGGAAATACTACATTCCCTGAATAAGGAATAAGTGCTGATTTTGAAGAATTTTTATAATTTGGAAGAGTGGATGTGAGACACTGTTTCTTTCTGAGGAATATACAGATCATCATGGTAGCAGGTAGTGCTTGACAGATAAAACATCATCTTAGCAATATGAACAAGATAAAAACATCAGTACTAATACTTGGAAATGTTTGACTTAAACAAAAGATAAAGGCCCTTAGAATTTTTCCACAATAGAAGGATTTTGCTGATGCAGCTGCTGTGGAAAACTGTCCTGGGGATTTACACTTCTTTCTGGCATAAGCACCCTAATATGGAGGCGCTTTGTAACAGCTGCTGCCCCAGCAGAAGAGCTCTCACCTTCCCAATCATACTTGCACCATGCTTCTATTGGCAGGATTGTGTTGGTTAAGGATAATGTGGTTTTTTCATGTTTCTAAATAATTTAGCTGCTTGAACAAAATAATTTAATAAACACCTGGCCATAAACACCTGGTGAGTATTCACCATGAATATTCAGACCTCATGGACCATAAATATTGCAAAGCTCTTCCAAAGTCAAAATATTTCCCATGGTTAGTACATGGCTAACAATTCTCAGCCTTGAAGATGTGTAGATGAGAAGATGTGTCTTGTTACCACTTTTTATGATGAAGTTACAGAAGTTGTTTTACAGAATGCTACTGCTCCTAATAGTTTTTCCAACTATGGTATTGCCAGAATGCAATATAACAATGCTTTCCTGCATATTTGAAAATTGTGGGAAACAGCAGTTAACAGTATTTATCATGAAATATGCCTCAGCATATGCCTCTGAAAATGTCTTTTTAAGACCATATGGAGTATAATTGGTGCTGAACAACATTGAGGTGTTTTGTGAAAAGTAAAGGCTAAGCATTATAAAGAGTCATAAAATCTGAAAGAATGAGGCAAATGTAAGAAATGGGACTAAGAGGGAAGAGGGTGGTACTGAATACTCTGTCTTGCTCTCTGCATAACCTGATGTGAGAGATCACAGTATTTTTCATAGATTTCTCTTCACAGTAGGGTTAAAATAAAGAAATTGAGCAAAACAGTGGCAGGTAGTGGATATGGAAGATTGTGTGAGTAATTGGAATGAAGCAGAGACAACCTTGTCATCTGCTGAGGGCACCCAGGACAATACTGGCATTTATACCTGTGCATACTGTCATTGATCACAGCAAAGTAAGGTAAGAATGATCTTTGTTCCTTAAATATGAATTTCCCCTGTCCTTTGAGGACTGTAGTCAAAGTGAAATACTTTTTATTTGTTTAGTTATTAAGACAGCTTATTTCCAAGAGGAAAAATTCCAGCTTAGAATTAATAGACCAATGTACTAAAATTTAAATTCCTCATTATTTTATTTATTTTAATAATGAGCAACAACTGCATGTAGAAAAAATTACAAACTAATAGTGATGGAAAATTTTCAACAATAGGAAGGATCCAATTTTCAGTGAAGAAAGAGAGAAATTTTCAATGAGTGTGTATATAAAGGATAGCAAGTATTCATTCTCTAGAACTAGTGCTGTCCCTAAGTGCTTCTTTATACTGCTGAGAATGGGCAGAAGAGAGTTTCTGCTGAGGACTGTAGATTCTTATCTGCCTAATTGAGCCATCATTTGTTGACATGAGGAAAATCATGTGACCTGCCTTTAATGCATTTCACAGTAACAGCAGAAGTAGAAAATGTAGTTCATGGAAGAGGAGCAGAAAACGTTAAAATTTTTAGACGTTGGGATATTGTAAAATTTGTATTACAACAGAGTCAAATGTTTGAACATTAGCATGGTAAATACATTAAATAAGAGAATCAGATTCTAATTATCTTGAAAACATGGAATTTCTTTCTATTACAAAGCCTACGGACCTTCAAAATATGAATATAATAAGTACTTAGTTTTATCAGTATGATGATAAAATTATGTCAGTAAAATTGAAAGCATGGGTCATCTTTCTTTTCTTTAGAGTAAAAATGTCATTATAGTAATCTGCCCAATTGCGGAGTTGGTACCAAGTGTTGTACAGTGGTAAAAGTAACAACAGAAAAACATCCAATATTATGATTTAGTAGATAGATATCAAAAAAGGGTATTAACCCCCCCTGTAATTGGAGGCATATTCTCTGCTTTATTCAGTCACTCTGCCGTATCAATTTTATATTAAACTTCAGTCATGCTCCATAGCCAAATATCCTATTTTATAGAATGTAGAATTGCAGGCTTAACAGTTGTCTTGTGGGGGTTTTTTACAGCACTAGGGTGAATTGATGTCATCTGTAAGAAAGTTAATTTCAATTTTGTTTTAAAAACATGGGATTATTGGCTGCTCTGTTGATAAAGTGACATCATAGGTTGCAGGAGACGGGTGCAGCAGCAAAACCACTTTAGAATTATATCTAGATTTTAGCAGAGTAACGTGAGATTAATAGCATTATGGAGACTCATTTACTAATTAATAGATAATCTGATTGTGTCTGCTGATTTTCACATCACTAGCAGTTGTGTCACCACTGACCTGACAGGAGGGAGTATCAGAACAGTGCTCCAGTCTTTCTGCAACTGCAGATCTGTGTAGAAAATGTTCTCTGCTGAAAATAGTTGGCAGCTGCAAGAGTATTGTATGTGCTTCTCTCGTTTTAGTCTTGTCTAGACATCCATGTGTGGCTGCTGTTGGGATGCTGTACTGAACTAGAAAGGACTTTGAACTGATAATTTACTATTGCAGCTTTTAAGTTCAAAAGATTCATGGCTTGCACCTCTCATTCTTGCTTTTTGACCTAGTGCGAGAACTGAAATGGAAACAATAATGAAAAGTAAGACAAAAGCGTCAGAGGTTAAAAAGAAAAGTATGAATCCTTAGATGTTGGGGAAGAAATTCTCCTGGGCATGTTGTAATGCAGTATCTTTCTCTTTTGCATAAAAAGAATATATCATTTTAATGTTTTATTTTCAGAAATATTGAGATAATGTTAATGGAATAGAATACAGCTTACATGTTGGTGAACCATGGTGGAGCATTTAATGTATTTTCCATGCTGTTCAAGCTATTGGTTTTAGATTTGAAAATAGATTTTGGGAAGCTATAATTGTCTTAAACTTGTGTTACCAATTAGAAAGCAACTCAACAATTAACATCTGCCCTAAAGGCAGATGTTTTAATTCTGATAGTATAATGCAATAACATCTAAGTAAGTAGAAAATTCCAGGATGAATTTAGACTTTTACATGTAGAAGACAACACCCAGAATGTTACCCAGGATGTGAATTCCATTTTCTGAGCTGTAGGCTATAAATGGCCATAATACCTAAAAAGCTGTAATTGAATCACAGTCAGTATATGTTTGAGCTGCTTTCAGAGTCATCCTTAGCTCCCTGTTTACTCATATAGAGGAATTGTTCAGACCTTTGGACAGAATGCAGGATGTTTTGGTGCTGAGTGATATTGACCAGGAAGGAAGAGTATTTCTACATTTCTTCCCATTCTCCTCACATCCCAGTTAGGCAAACCTTAGATATTGCTCTTGCTGGCTCTTTTTTAACTCATAAATATATTTGTGCATAAGCAACTGATGAATCAGTTGCAATTTGGAAAGTAATTTTTTTCCACCTCCTAATAGTAATTAGGCAGTATTGTTATAGTAAGAGGAGTTTTTTCCAAAAATCTAAGCTCAGTCATCATTTCATCTTAATCCTATTAGTACTGTATATATTATAATGGTAAAAGTAGTCACTGACATTTTATTGTAAATAGGCACTATTTAATATTGCATCAGTTTTACAACACTGTCTTGTCCTCTTGTTACAATTCAGGTAAGTTTTCAATTTAACAATAGGCTAGGTTTAAAAATAATAGAAAATACATATCATTGCATGGAATTCCTGGAAGCTGCTTCCACTGGTAGCTGGAAGACTTAAAACAAGAAAAACAAACCCCAAAAAACTTAATATTATTGTGAGGTTATGGTTTTGGTTTTGCCAATTCAAAATGTCTAGTGGAAATAAATTTCTGGTTTTAGTACAGCAAGAAAATGGGGATCAAGATAATAAGAACTTTGGTTTGTTGATGTGGCCAATGGCAAAAAATTAGTGTTGCAGAGTGACTCATCTGTACCAGAAGGGCAGCAGTAGCCCACAGCTAAATAAAAAGAAATATCAGTTACTTTGTGTGTACTCTTATGTTTTGCTTATGTGCATTAATTATGTTAAATGAAATAACATAAAATAATTACTATGACCTCAATAAACTGAAAATTTACATTATGAATTAGGCAAAATCTTACACAACAATCCTGTACAAGTTTTGGGTCAAATCTAGGACTGTGTTTACAGTCCTTTCAAGCTGAAAAGCTGTAGCTAAATATGGAATTTTGATGAAATGCATAAAATACATTAGCTGCAAATTCTACAAGAGTATTATTTGCTTGGAGTTCTCTTTGCCTTCACTGATAAGTTTGCCTAGCAATACTCAGAAATGATGACTGCCCTGGATTGGGTGGTGGTTCAAAAATAAGCCTTGTGCATATCAGTGGGAGTTAATATTTGTCTGATATGACAAATACGTAAGAAGTTTTAGAGCAGGCATAAAAGAGGTTCCCAAATTAAAATCTCTTGTTTGAAAACAATGAAAAGCTTTTAGAAATCCTGTGAAACATTGTGAGTTCATCTTCTGTGTAATGTTTATTGCCACAAATGTTTGAGAATATATTATAATAAACTACCCAGTTCTTCACAGATGTTAAGGATTATTATTAATGACTCATTTGGCTTTGTAATTGCCATAAAAATTTTTCATTACCAAAACCTCTGATGAGAAAACAGCTTTCCCAAAATTTCTCAGTACACTGGTTTTTATATTGAACTTTATAGTTTGTTTGTTTTTCAAAAGCTCTTAGCCTGTAATGTCTGATAAAAAGTGGGTTTTTGTCTAAAATTCATTGTAAAAGGGTGCACATATGGTTGATCTGCCTTTGTCTTATTTTGTATAGCCTTGTTTGGCGTAATGTTTCAAATAATGGAATACCACAGATCCTTCAACCCCCTAATACACTCTGCTGTTTTGGTAATAATGGGTCAGAAAAATTGGATTTCATTCTTATGTCATCTTTATTCCCTCTAACTTGCCACATTAAAAAGATTGCTGCCATTTTGCAACAAAATCCTGGATTTTAACTGTATGGAAGCAGAGGGCTTACACTGAAAGGATGGTTGCTTTAGTCTCCAGAGATTCTTTTTTTAAATGTCCTTCAAGATAATGTTCTCTATACTTTGTCATTTATTTTATAGTTTAATTTGGTTGTGTCACATGGAAGATTTCTGTTGCTTGCTGTAGTTTGATGTAAAATATAAAAATTCATCTTGTCATTCTTGGAATCCCTCCTGCTGATGAGCTGCAGGATTCAGTAGCCCACAGTCATGTGGGCCTTTAAACTGAGTCATGGACCTCATAAATCATCTAAAGAGCTGTAATGGTACAGTCTGCAGCAGTTGTCATACATAGAAGGTGTGATATTTTCCACAGTATAGAAGGAAATCAAGTGAAAGGGGGCAAAGAGCATGTTATAAGAGAGTTTAGAGTCCTATAGGTAATGCTACTCATGTTTTTATTCAACATGTTGAAGATACTTTGTTTTACAGTGTGGTTTTCCTGAGAGGGTAACATTGGTTAAGCACAATAAAGCAAACAAATCATTTTCTCCAGACATGTGTAGTTAAAGTCCAGTGATTGTTGGCGTTAGGAACCCCAGACCAGCAGTGGTTGATGTGCCTTTGCTAATGTGAGTGCCTGTGGTTGGTGGTTCAAATATAGCCGTAAATCTAAGTGTATTTTTTCCCCAGTTTTGCTCATGCTTTTGTTATATACATCTCATATCTCTTTTGTAAGAGATTATGTGCTGGTAAGATCACCCAAATATTTGATGCATTATGTTGACTATGCTGCATAATTGCTAATTAAAGTTTTATTAAAATTTTATTCAACACTGTCATATGTTCATAATGGATATTTGAATTTTTAATATAAATGTTGGTGAGTTTAATAAAAATATTACTTGTCGTCTGACTCTGGCAAGCTAATCCTAAAAAAGAAAGGAAAAATAATTTCATTTCAGAAAATAAATTTTCAGATACTAACAAGTCAGATGCAAAATTAAGCACACTTCCAAGTTGCTGCTTTGTCAAAATGGATTTAGTTAGGGAAATTCCTGTGGATTTAAGTGAATTCTCCCAAGAAGTGGTGTACGTGACAGAAATAATGAAAACTACTTAACTTGCTATGAAATGCACAACATTTATTATCACTTTCAAAGCTGATATTTCATGCAGTTGTAGCTGTTTATGACTGGCTTGAAAGCAGTTGGATAAGGCTGCTTTCAGAGGTGGCCATGCTGCTCCAGCTGGGATGTAGCTGGACTGTTGACAGTTGGATTTAGCTTAATGGGGGTTATGCTACTTTGAGCAAGGCTTTGTTCAGGGCTACTTTGTGCTCTCATCTTGATAGTTTAAGGTGCTCTCCAAACTTACAGGAACATAGTTTAATACAAATGTTCAGGCATGGTTTGGACAAAGTTACTGTCATTGATTTTCCTTTAAGTTCAAAAACAAGAATTAACCTCAGCCCCTCTAGTTGCTTTAAATCAATGCTGTTTATTACATAAACTCTTCCTTTTATATCACTCTCATTAGATAATCAAACATATAAACTGTTCTTTTTCTTTAAAATATTTTCTTCAACAGAATAAAATAGAAATATGAATGAGCAATAAAACCATGGAACAAAGCAAGAGCAACATTTACAACTCTTGAGCGAGCTAATGGAGTGCAGGAAGTGCTAAGGGAAGAGTAGGAGATCATAGTCATGCTGTAGGGAAATATGCACAAAATACCCTCTCAGCTTTCAGTAATCTGCAGCTCAAGGTCTTCCTCAGCTAAAGGCAGTGGCATGTTGCTCAAGAGTTCTTGAGGTTTATCAGCTTTCTACAAGTAAATGTAAATAATAATTTTTTTAACTTTTCCCTTTGTGGCCTGCTGGTGTAACAAGTCATACACTTAAATAGTGTATGGATGAAGTAGATTTTTTTAATTTTGAACTTGCCACATGGTAGTTTTATTGGATGTCCTTTACTCCCCACAGCATCAGAGACACTGAGCAATTGTTCTCTGCATCCTTCCTGAAGCTCAGAGCTGGCTGTGGCTTCTAGAAAGAATGATTTTATATCAGGTGGTTGACATGGAGTAAGCAGTCATGTGGGAGTGACCCCATATGGATCTGGTTAGTGAGGGCAGGTTGTGAGGAAACACTTCTGAGGTGGAATAGGCTACAGTGTGCTAAGGCTGCCTGCAGAAGCCAGGCAAGAGCAGCCTGGCAATCACTCTGCTGGGCTATCCCATTCAGTGGTGTTGGATGTACACCACATCCAGGGAGCAGCAAGATGCACTTTGATTCCAAAACAGGGATAAGCTCCAAGTCTTGCTATGAGTTACCACAGGGTACAAACTGTATTAGAGATTAGGCTTGATGATCTTGGAGGTCTTTTCAATCTTAATGACTATAGATTCTATTACAGTCTGGTTTACTGTATATATATTTTATAATGTGGACAAGCACTAATACAGCAAGTGTATGTAGATTTGTATTTTTTTTTATATTATCATTCAATTTTTTCAATCTCCTTTAAAACATAGTATCTCTTAATTATATGATACCGCGTGATTGTAGCATCCTGACTCTAAATTTCTTAGTTGTGGTTATCTTACTCTGTTTTCATACACTAGGTTTCCCTGCAATCACGGAGTCCTGCTTCTGGCTCCCAAGAGCTGAACACTGTATTTCAGCTGAGGATGTATGACTGCAATTTATTCAGAATTATTTCCTGAATTTTGCTTTTTTTGCAGTTACTGAGTAATGTATTTTTCTCAAAAAGGTAAACTTTGAGGGTGTGTCTGGCTATGAGCATGTGAGAACAGTCCTTGCCTTAAGGCCTGAGTCATTATGTCGGGTTTGGTGCTGCTGGTGAAGAAGGTGGCAAACTGAAAGGCTGATCAGAAATCAGTTTCCTTCTTTTTAAGTGGTTTCTGATAGTTTAGCTTTCAGGAAGTTGAAAATCCCGTATGTAAAAAAAGAGTATCAATCTTGATTACATTGTTTTGAATTGGTATGCGAAGGGTTTTTTTGAAGTTGTTTTGTGGTTTTCTTTTAAGTTGTTTAGACAACTCACAAAATGTTGCATATGTGGGTATCTCCCAAGAATGTAGACTTCTGCTGCTTTAAAAGCCTAAGACTATTGTATATCCAGTAGCAGAAAGGTAAAACAAACAACAACAAAGGAAACACCAACAATTGCCCCAAAACAACAAAACAAACTTGGTAATTATAAAATGTGGGCTGCTACACATGGCTTAATGCCAGAACAGTCAGTCATTTGCAAAGAATCAATTGTAGTCTGAAAAGAATTTTGTCACACTGCCACCCTCCTACACCTAACCCTAGCAATTGCCTGTAGCTTTGCTCAAAATAAGGCTAAAAAATCATTTCATGTTTTCATAGCACCAAATATTCTTACTTATACAGGCTGTTTGTACAGACCACTTATGATTTGTAAGGTTAGATTTATAGATAAACCTAACAAAGTAATCAACAAACGCTTTCAGAAGGAAATAGTGGGCAGACAAGGAGGATGTGGTAGCCATTCAGTGATGCTTTGTGGCATGCTTTTTTTGCAGGGTTGCTCGTTTTTTAAATAGTCTGAGCATGGCTTCTGTGAAGTGTGAATGGGCTGTATTTCTGCCCATTTAATTTAATTTCTTTTTGTTTGGATATGGTCTTAGTGGTCTCCCTAAAACCATGCCAGTGTTTTGCCCTGTCTGCTGTGAGAGCCTGTTCTAATTTTCTTTTTTTTTCTGTACAGATCTTCTAATCTGTTTTGCCCTCAAAAACTCTTTCGCATCCTTTTATGTCTGTTCTTGAATTACAAACATGCAGTTGTCAGCATAACCTTTGCACACACAGCCTGGTGTGAAATAAATGTTCATGTCCAATGTTTGCGCCCAGCCTGAGTGCTCCCTGGAAGGGCCCTGTGTTACTGTCCAAGGACATTGTGTACATTTACACTGCCAGGTCAGGTTTTCTCAGCTCAAGTTGCCTCACTGTAGGTTATTTACCTTGAGTGAGGGTGGACACAGAGTGTGCAAAATGGCCTTGAGCTGCTGTGCCCAGGCATTGTGGTACCTGGTGTGGGACAGAGCTGCCTGGGGCTTACTGCAGGGCTAGCTGGAACACTGTCCCATATGTCTCCTAAGCAGTTGTGGTAAAGCTGCTCAGTCCTTTTGGGGCACATAATTCTATGTGGCAAAGAATTAGAAGTCTTGTCATGCAGCTTGTCAGCATCCACATTCGTAGTAGTTATGTTAGCAGGAACTGAGTTGTTCTAGGTTGAATATTTTTGTTTATTGTATTACAAACATTTCTGCTGCGGCAAAATGCATCCAGCTGACAGTCTTCTTCCCTTGCCACCCTCAGCGCAACACCCCAAAAGATAATGTTCACACTTAGAATTGAACTTTGAAATACATTTAAAAAAAAATCCATCCATAAAAAGGGCTAATGGTTAGCAGTAACATTGTTGCCTCCTCAAGAATTATTTTTTTCCTGTGAATCGCTTTTTGTAGTACAAGCCTGCTAATAAATACCAAGTAAATGTTCTCAGGGGAAAACCTGGAGAGTATTTTCTTAAATATACCAAACAAATTGAGTATTCCAATTCTTTTCTTTTAAAACAAATATTTTCTGGAAGACTAGTCTTTTACAAAAGTGGATATTGATGTGGTATCTATGTGGGACAGAAAAGGATTGTTTGAGCTCACTCAAGTGAAGTCTTCCACCCCTTTTGTAACAAATACAGACACCAGTAGATGAATGAGTGTTACAGCTGGTGCCTGTCATGATCACATGTTCTGCTTATGGATCTTGTCTAACTCTAGACTTGATGTATTACAATAATTGAAGTAATAAACTTTACAGTGAAAGATTCAAGGAGTAAAAGATACAGCTTCTACTCAGGCTTGAAAGCCTCCCTTTTATTAAATTGAGGGTTTGAGGTTTAGGACAGCAGTATTTCTGTGGCTTTTTTTAATGAAAAGACTGAAATGTTTGCTCTATTTCTAGTGAGTGTAGGTGTAAGGAGGCAGCATTTTGTTAAACACATGCAAATATAACAACATTCTGACAGGAGTAATGTTAATTTTTATAAATTTCCGTCACATATGAATAATAGATAAGGCTAAAGTCTTACATTGAAGTTTCCACATGACATATGCATTTTGCAGAGGAGCTTAATCCTTTCATAATGATGCTTTTAACTCCAGAAAAACAAATGGATAGGTTACTGAAATGGATGTCCTTAATTCATACTTTTCCATATACTAGATCCAAATGGTTCTTCTTTCAAGTGACCTGTGTCCTGTATAGCCTCAGTATTTTCATGTGTGGTCTGCAGCCACAGTAAGAGGAATGTCAGTGCTGTGGAAAGAAAAAGTAACAGATGTCTGTGAATGCAAGGAAGTGTTGTGGAAGTAGAGATGGGGTGCAATGCTATCTCTAGCTTTTTAGAGATTTCTATGGAAACTTGACACTTCTGGAGTACAGGCGTCCCATGCCAGCATCACAGAGCAGGACACCTGCCTATTGTGGAAACCCTTCTTATCAGCAATCCTGACATCAAACTCACAGATTTGTTTGTAGAAAATGCAAGGTTTCAGATGCAGCAAGTCTTCCATAAAACAAAACAAATCCATCTCTAAAAGAAAGCCAAACCCAACCCATGAAGGAAAAAAAAATCCTGGAAGAAAATTAGTTACCAATTAGTTTAAATTCCTTATTATTGCAATGTGTGTGTGTGTTTCTGTTGTCGCTGTAATATCCTACCTTTTCTTTTAATCGTGACTTTTTCATACATTTGCCACTTCATAGATGAAACCACTGTTAATTTAACTTTCTTGTGAAGTTGATGCTCTTATTATTCTTTAATAATGCATCAGCATAAAATATTTCTATAGAAATTAGTGGAAAAGATTATATTCTGCTCCATAAGGCTGCCTAAGGTAAATATGCAGGTGTGATACTACGTTTTCCCTTTGAATCCTGTGGTTTCCATATGTCTTAGGAATAAAACACTGTTAGGAAAACACATACAAGTGTTCTGTCTCCCTAACAATCTTCATCAATCTGTACAGCTTTCAGAGGAGTTAAATGCCAGGATTGTGTTGTTCAGCAAGTTTGCTTTATCCTAGAAGCAGCTGGTCCTATTACTGCATTAACTGGTGCAATGTACCTGCAATTTTTTACAGGATAGTTTCAGTACTATTTAGTTGTGGTTTGTAAAAGTACTATTTTACTTGTAAGGCTAGTCTGAAATCCTGCATTTCTCTGGTGCTAAACTTGTTTGTCCCTGAATTGCAGCATGTGTCTGCCATAGCATGAGGTATTCAGGAGGAAGTACTTGATCTTGGGGTCTTAAAAACAAAGAGAACACTCATAGCAGTATTGAAATCCTCCCCCCCAGAAAAATCTCTAAGAATTGGCTATTAGAAATGGATTTTGTACATGGCGATAATAATGGGTATTTAGGGTGCATTCATGGGGGGGGATCTTAAAATAGATTTTTGACCTTTTTTTTCTTTCTGTTTCCTGGACTTTGGAGCATACTGTAAGGTCAAAGATGGAATTGTTGTCTATATCTTAGGTCCTGCTGCAGTGCTGGTTTTTTTCCAGCATCTAGTCTTGTATTACAGAAAATACTAGCAAAATAATGTATCCAATTCTAATTTGTGAAAGGTTCAGTTATAATCTACAAAGAAAAACATCTGGTTTGCTACAGTCTTTCTGAAAATTTGAACAGCTGTGTGTGTGTTTCAGCTTCAAGCTGATCTCTCAAAAATGTGTAAATGCATGCTTTACACAATTCTGTCATAAGATTCAGTTGGTTGCATTACTTATGTGCCCTTTTCACAGCATTCTCTCACCTCCCACTCATCTTTAGCAAACCTCTGTAGTTTTTCCTACTGATTGAATTGATGAGTAGAGAGCAGTGAGCTGCAGGCTATGCATCTTGTGGCTCTGATGCGACCTTTGAAGGCTGGTGGTGATTTGTGGGTGGAGTCCTTATTCACCTGTTTGAACCTGGAGGTAAAGTTGGCATTCAGAAATAGCATGCAGTTCCCAACATGGGGCATGGAAGCCTGAACATGAATCATTACAAGAAGATAGCTACTTTCCCTTTTGTGCTGGTTTTAGATTTGGGCTGGTCAATAAACTTCCTTTCCTGTTTACTTTTTCAAATGAATAATTTTGCTTCATGATCGAGTGAAGTGTGCCTTAGCAGAGGAAGAAGCATTTAAACACATGCATCTTTGGACCTGTAAGGTTACAGAGGTGAAGTGGGAGCAGGGAGCCAAGATAGTAAATGGAGTTTTTTTCCAGCTGCTGGAAAAAATGTACTGAGTGCAACAAACATAAAAGGCAAAAAGGATTATATAATCCATAAAAATGTTGGTCCAAGTAGGCACAACTGTGGATCTAGAGTGGGTGGAAATTATATATATGATCTTCCTCAGATTTTCTGACTCAAGGTTCTGAGTATGTAAATGTTGTTATTCAGTACTTAACTGTGAAATTTGCTAAGATATTTGATCCTTAATTTTTAATATGATATTACATCCATTTAAATACATACCACATGAAATGTATACCACACTCCTTAGTTTATACTGTCCAGTGGCAAAGGGAACAAAAGAAGCCCTTCCCTGTCCTGATGAAGTTAACACGGAATTCCATGAAGTCTGCCTTTATAGTAATATTTTGTATCAGACTTTGGGTTCTGTTCCTAAAAAAGTTAAATTCCTCTTAAGAGTGCCTTACATCTTTTATTGTTAGGCTATTTATGTATGAAGATGTTACTGAATTTGTTGCTTGTTGTCCATTTTCACCATTGAAATCCAATTTTAAGGCTTGGGGTCAGCATTTTTCAGTTTGCAAAACTGTTATCCTTGAAAAATATTGTACAGAAAATAGCAAGCTGTTTTGTATTTGTGAAAAGCTGAGAAAGTTATTACTCCAGCTTTTGCCAAGTAAGATGACTAAAAAAGAAAAGTTTATCGTAGAGGATTATGGAAGGAACAGATTTATGGCAAGTGTCTGATATATACCCAGTATCCTCATGTTCTACTAAACCAGACTTGCCCTGGCCCTTCTGGGGCACAATGCCCTGAGCAAGTGGCTTTCGACAGCTTCTTCAGGAAGCAATATTTTTCTTCAGAAAGAGGGTCACTTCACTGTTTTTCTTTTTCCTTCTCTCCTGTCTTATCTTTTGAGTTCAGGAAGTATTTTAAATTTACAGCCAGCTTTGAAGGCATGAAGCAAGTTCAGCCCCAGAAGTATTTCCTGTTATGGCATTAATCTAATTCCATGAAAGTAGAACTGATTTTTCATCTGTAAAGTAAAGTGCCTGGAGCAGCAGACCATTACTCTAGGTTATCATGATAAAGAGGCTTAGTTTTGACACCAAAGTGTTTATCAGCATAACCAGGGGAAGATTTCATCCTTTTTGTTGAAAGAGTTATTAATGGATTATAATATTTCTTTGCTTCATGGAGACAATGAGTTCATATTGAAAATGTTGACCTGAAATAACAATGTTCCCATAACATATTATAAGTTAATTTATCTGGAAAGCTACCAGTACCTGGGGGAACTAGTTGTAAAATAATAATGTAGTGAGCAGTGTGTCCTAAGTACATGATCGTTATAATTTCAGAATTATAAAATAGTTTCAGAGCTCTGGCTGGAGCTGCTGCTTGCCTTATGCTTTCAGTGATGCCTGTGAGTGCAATTAATCTGATCTGCCTCATTTTAAGGATGTTGCAAAATATACTGCGTAGTAGCACTCATATACCGTGTAGATGAGAACAACTTCCTTACCTCTTTTAGTGGCAAAAATGATGCTGCCTTTATGTTTCTAACAGTGCTTAAAACATTCAGCATTTAACTAGAAATGTGCAGCAACTACTACTATATTCCTTATTTGTAAGACTACCTTTTTGAGTGTTTACGATTTTTTAGTATTTATGTCTTAAAGAAATAGTTTGAAGTTAATACTTAAACTCATGGGTGAACACCTACTGCCAGCTTGAAACCGTGACTGTATCCTGAGTGTGTAACTGTACAAACTACATGTACAAATTGTTTCAGACTGTGGGAGCTCTAAGAAATCTCAGAGTGCAGTTTTTCCCCACTCCAGTTCCAGTGTCTGTATTTAGGTGTCATCTTCCCAAATTAGCATTCATCTCCATATTTGTTTGCTGTTACTTCAGAACTATGGATGAAGGGTATTCACTGCTCTTGTGAATGTTAATATAGTAGTAATTTTTACTTTATGTGTAATGAATAGGCTCTGATATGGGAGTGCCTGAGGACTAGGAGGTGATGCATTTTCTCCTCACTGACCACTTGGGAAGCATTGCCTTTGGTTTGCATGGGAAGGCAGGAACCTAAATTTGTGCAGCCAGCAGGGAGAAGCATACCCCAGGCAGGGATGGCAGCTAAAACAGGGTTCTGCAAGCATAGGAAAAAACCCAGAGATGCATGGGCCAATTAAGCTGTAAATACTCAAGGTTGCAGGTATCCCCGAGAGTGACTTCAGACTTGAAGGAAAGAGCATTAAGAAGCAGAAGAAAACATGATTCTGAGTCTGAGTAATTTTCAGGGATGGAAAAACATGAGCCTGTGGGTAGTGTGAAGGAGCAGAGTGGAGGGAGAGCAGCAGGCTTGTCCTGAGGATCAGCAGGCCTTGAAAACCTCCTAGCTGAGGGGGGATAGCAGTGCAGTCTGCTCTTCCTTCCCTTCTGTGCCTACCACCAAATGCCAGCCATATAGGTGGTTTGTTCACAGAAAAATGGTTGTGCTCACCAGCACTAATTGTCTTACACCTTCAGTCCTTAAGCTGTGAATTCTGTATCAATTCATTTGGTCAGTTGAAAACAAAAATTGCTATGTAGCATTAGTATGGTTGTATAGCTGTATGCAAATTCATTTTTTTAAAAAGTGCATGCAACATTTCCATGGCAGACAATAAAGTCTTAGTCTTTAGGAACAACAAAAAACCCTGTGTTTTCCCATATCTATATCTTAAAAAAGATTAGGAAATTTCTGTACTTTGCTCATGGAGAATATAATGTATCCCAAGCATGTTCTCCCCGTCCTTAATTTGTGTTTTCACTAGTGAACTAATACAATCTGTTGGGCTGCACTCTGAAGTGAAGCAGGGAACTGAGCTGAGTGAAAGAAAGTAAATGTTGGGGTTTTAATCAATCACCAAGCAACCCCACAAACATTTCTCCCATAAAGCTGGCCATGGTATAGGGATATTGAAGAGCAGTTGGGGAAGGTAGAGGTTAGGAGTTACTTCCCTTAGCTCAGCCAAGAGTAAAAGTGTGCAAGTAATTTTGATCTGTCAACATCACATTTACATTTTTAAAAATGAAAAAAATGTACGTGTAAAGTACATTTATTGACCACCATTTCTAATACCATTGTGCTTGTAATTTATTATTTTGGACTTCCAAGATATTAATGTACAACTTAGTCTTAAAAATATTTTTTTATTTAGATGTGGGTAAATGGTGTTGTAGTAACTGGTGTTACTACTGTTGTAGTAAATGGTGTTGTATAAAAACAGTTATATACACAGAAAGTTAAATTTGAAAGATTTCAAAGAAATGGGCCTATTATAATTTTTCTACTTAGCATAATTATATAAAATTAATATTACTTGGTTTTGCTTGTTTTGTTGGTTTTTTTAAAATTGTATTTAAAATTGGAATTGCCTTTGTTTATGCGTTATCTGTTAGGGCAGGGCTGTAGTGGTGCATTCATGCTGCAGTAGATCTCCAGCTTCAAAGGCAATGTAACAAGCCCCTTGAGCCACTTTTCCCCACGGCTTTCCCAAACTGCAGACTGGAAGTCTGCTGGGGGAGGGGATGGGAGCATCTGGGCCTGAAAGGATGGAGCACTTTCAACTCTGTGTTCTGTGCTGTAGAACAGCTGTTGAAAGAAGGCAACCACCATGCGTTAGAGCAGCAATTAGCACTGCTCTGGCATATGTTGAAATGCTCTTGTCCACCCCCTGGGGAAGTCAAAAATTATGTGAGATGCAAAGGTAGATGTCCTTTCTGCATTGTGTCTCCTGTATAATGCCTTCCTGAGATGGCATTATGTCTTTAGTGTATTCATCAAATTTCTGTCCTTTGATATTTTGAGGAACAGAGTGGTGAAGGGTAAGAAAGTGATGATTCTTCCATTCATCAGTAGACTTTCTGCATGTGATCAATATTTAAAAGCTTTTTACTGAAAAGTGTTGTCTCTGAATTTCCCATGGTTCCACTGGAGGAAGGAAGAAAGGGGGAGTTGTGCATTATTAAGGGAAAATTATGTCTTGCTCTAAAACTGCACCTATGGTTTCAATTAGTCAAGTCTCAATTATAATAACGTAACGAGGAGAAATGAGGAGGTGGGGGTAACCTGGGTAATTGCAAATGTGACTAACACAAAACACATGTAAAATTAGATTGCAAGAGCCTCCATTGAGAGCTTAATGGAAGTAAAAGTCCTGTGATAACCCTTGGTGTGCACAGAAGATCCCATCCAGTTAGGCACGTTGGAGCAGGTAGACACATTGCTACAAGGAACTAATCCAGCTGGGTCACTCCTGTGCACAGCCAGCTCCCCAGGCAAACTAGGCTTCACCAGGCTTAATCCAGCCATGGGAGATCATAAGCAGTGTGAAACTGCCAGCAACAATGTTTTAGAAGCAAAAAATACCTTCTATGGGGAAGGGAGTATTTTTTTGGAGACCACCTTTGGTAACTACTAAATTGATTTGTCAGAGCTGTGCTTAAATAAGCCTTTAGGTGTTTTTGTCCTTAGTTACTGATAACTGATAAATGTTATCCTGGTCAGATATACTTATTTCTGATTTTCCCAGCATCTTTCTGTATTAATATATATAATCTGTATTAATAAATACAGATGACTTTAGGCTGCAGCTTTGTGGCAATCAGAGATGATAAAATTGTATTTCACGCTTCTACCAGAAGATGCAAGCTTCATAGGTAGTGTGGTGATTGAAATGTAGAGGCAAATTGTTCCCTTCCCATATGTTAATATAGAAGAAGCAGATATGACTGTGTTCACATCTGTAGCAAATATTTTTATCAGTCATATCCCTACTTTAAAAATATTTTTTTTAAAAAGTCATTTTGAGGGGCAGAAAGTTGAAAGTGAAAATACACTTAGGGTATAAAAATATTTTCTGTTGGTTTGGTTGGCAACTGTCACTATTACCACCTTATCTGAGGTCAAGATAAAAACATATCTAGTATTTCCTTTCCTTGAAAAAAAGGAGTATGTCTGTTAGAACACATTGTCTAAGGATTCTAATCATACACAAAGGAATCTCTGTATTAATATTTATTAATATTTCCTCTAGCAAGTAGTTCAACATTGTAGTTTAGATTATTAGAGATAATCCTGTTGTTCAAGGAATCCCTGAAGTTTCTAGGTATTTACATGCATGTGAGATGGAGATTTTACCAGGAAAATTTAGTAGAGACCGATGAAACAGTATTAATGAATGCCTGGCTAAATATAGTTCACTTGGGAGAAGTCAGTATGGCTTCTGCAAAGGGAAATATGATTTGTGCTGTTAGAAGGGCTCAACAAACCTGGGGGTGAGGGATCTCCAACTAATACAGCTATGTCTACACTAGGAAGGAATGCACAGTTCTCAGCTGGCCAACAGGACTACGAAACAAAAGCAAACTAAACAAAACCCAACCCAAAATTTAGGAACCATAAAGCAAGGACTAGAGAAAAAGATACAGAAGACAAAATATCATTAAGTCATCAAAGAAATTCACACCTTAGATAATGCTGATAGTTCTGTCAATTCTAAAAAGCTGTTACAGAACTGGAAAGAGTTTAGAGGAAGGCAATAAACAAGGATGAATAATGGTTCCTGTATGGGGAGGAACATAGTTGTTCATAATTGTCTTTTTTGAAGAGTAACAATTGAAAGAAGGAAACTACAGAAGCTGAAAAAATCAGTCATAGTGTAAAAGGACACACAGGAATCAAGTGTTCACTCTTACAAGATGAGACTCAAGTGTTACTTAGTCAAGCTAGGAGAAACCAGATTCAAAATAAATGCAGGTAGTAGGTGTGTGGCACAGCTTTGGCAAAGATGTTTGTAGATGCAAAATATTTGCTTACAAGATGAGTTCTTGAAAGATGGATCCACAGAGTATTATCTTATATGAGAAAAGATGGTGTGCTCAGGAAATTTTTTGAGCTGCAAACAACTGGAGGCTGAATGATTACATGGGGAAAGTGAAAAATGCAGCATGCCTTGTTCTCTGTTTTCCCTGTGTATATCCACTCATGGCCATTCATAGAGGTTGGACATGGGATTGGATGCATATTTGTATAATTATAGCTGTGCTCAGTATTCAAAGTTGTGTCTTGTTTTCCAGAATGTTCTGAAACATTCAAAAGTTTATAATAAATTGTTATTCTGTAGACAGACTTTTCTTGTGTACAGAGCTCATAGGAGCAACTGTGCTACTACTCCTTGTTTCTCCTACTACTTCTGGTTTCTGTAGAAGTAGTAAGTTTGCTACCATGAACAAGTTTGGGGTTTGGGTAGAATAATATGGATGTGAACACCTGATGCTCAGCTATGTGGGAAAATACAACTGTTTACATAAGAAAAAATGGAGAGCTAGAGACTACCCTTTATGTAAGCCCAGTTATTTCATCCAGCAGAGCTTGCTTTGGAGTGAAATATCTATTTTTGCAGATCAAATACAATAATAACACTAATTCAAATATTGTATGTTGCTCATTTTTGGCTCATGCCAAAAAACAGTGATTGGAAAAATCTTTAGCGCAAGAAAGCTAAAACCCAAAATTAATTTCAGATGTTGCACTGTAATGGCAACAGATTGTTCTGCTGCGAGATGTGCAAAAACTCCAGTTGTGGAATATCCGGACTTGGAAGGGACCCACAAGGATTATCAAAGTCCAACTCCTGGCCCTGCACAGGACACCCCAAGAATCACAGCATGTGCCTGAGAGCATTGTCCAAACAATGGACTTTGGCAGCCTTGGTGCTGTGACCACTTCCCTGGGGAGCTGGTCCAGGGCCTGAACACCCTCTGGGTGAAGAACCTTTTCCTGGTACCCAACCTAAACCTCCCCTGATGCAAATTCAGGCCATTCCCTCAGGTCTTGTCGCTGTCACCAGGGAAAAGAGTTCAGTGCCTGCCCCTCCACCAGTATTATTGCTAGCATTCTTCTTTTGTTGCACCTCAATTGTTACTGAAATAAAAATTATTTGGGGTACTCTGAATTCCTTTTGAAAGGTTCCCAGGTGAAGATCTGCCTGTGGCTTGTCTTTTTACATGTGGTTTTGAAAGATATCTGTAATAGTTTAAAGTGAAGCAGCATCCCTGAAGTTGTAAGGTGTGTTTTAAAGCATGTTTCACTGGTAGAATTGTCTGTATATGTGAAGCTATCACTGCTCATTGAACTTGCCATTTTTATCAGTGTCTTTGACCATCAACCATATAATTCTAACTCTATTTCATTTATTGTCCTGTCTCAGCTCAGGGATTTCAAATCATAAGGGCATGACTAAGAGGCTTGATGAGTGCCTGTTACTCATCTGATGCTGTCTTACACTGAGGTTGGCCAGGGGCTCTGCGGCCAGTGAGAGAGATCAATGTGCCAGTCCCACAGCATGCATTTCTTCCTGAAAAAAAAATAAAGCCTATTATGCTTCACACATTTACTGGTTTCTGTTAGAAAGTTTTAATAAGTTCTGTTTACACTGCCTTTATTTCTGTATGAGTGATTGTGTTGCACTCCTCACAATGCATTTATGTACTTTTTTCTGCATGGGAGATAAGTGTATATGTATTTATTTCTGCAAGGTCTCAGGTCAAGAAAAGCTTCTCTGGGCAATTTGAACATGATCATTTTAGTAATCTGTTAGCCTTGCTCGTGATGAGGTGGTTTTTTTGGGGGGGTTGTCTGTTTTTGAAACAAAAAAACCTCTTAGAACACCAAGAAACCAAACACTGTAGCAATTAAAGCTTGCTAGATGTTCATGATGTCTGTTTTCTTTCATAGTGAGAAAGCAACTTAATTGTTTTCAAGTAAAATTTTGAATCATTTCTTCAGAAGTAGAAATGGAGCATACTGTTTCTCTTAAGATAATGACATGCATGTGTTCTTGACTGATTCAGTGTTTTGATCTCAGATTCTCTGGACATCTATCATGTAGCTACTGTCATATAAATTACACATTAATGCCACCAAGATTTATTCCAGTATTTGCAGTAGTAGAAGTTCCCTTCATGATAAAATATTAAATAAAAAATAGGATATGTATCCTATTATTGGAAATGGAATTAAAAACAAAAAACAAAGCTACCTACCTAAACATACTAAGCAGCTGCTTCTCTTCCAGCTTTCTGCTAAAAACCTATCACTGATTTTATTGAAATATTTGAAAAGCTTACAGAATTATTCATTTAGTAAATTGAAAAAATCTTAATATTTTAGGATCCAGTCTTCTGCATTTGATAAAGAATATGTGATCCACTGGTTATGAATTTTATAATGTCTGATATTTTAAGATATTAGTGAAGATTTTACTAACCAGTGAGATTAGATCATGAGGACCTTTGTTACTTTCACTGCTATTACAGGAAAACACATTTAAACCAAGCCCTGTCACATCTGCAGGTTTCAGAACCAATGGAAATATTAATATATGTCTGGCTACCTTTGTGCTCCCAATCCTTGAGCTTCATTTCCTGTTTCCAGACACTTGTACTGTTTTGTAGATGCTAACAAGTTATTGACTAACAAAGGCAGAAAGAGGCACTTGCGGACAGGGATGGAGAAGCAAGGTGACAGGGGAAGATGGGCAAGCAAGGAATACAGAGGGTATGGCTTCAGCTTAAACTATGAAATCACACGAAAAATATTCCCTGTGATGAAGCTGACACTTGGAAAACGTTCCAGAAAACCTGAGTATAATTGAAAGAAGTATAACCCCTTAACAGCTTTTAGGCAGGGTGTGCTCCACAGGAGCAAGGCAGAGGAACGTCCCTGGAGTGGGACTGTGTTCAGAAGGCACCAGGAACAACAGCTGGCCTGACTCCAGAGTTTGGGATGACCAATCATGGCATGCATGGCAATAGCCATCACTCCTCCTTGAACAGGAGGAGGTACCAGGAGCTGCTAAAAATCTGTGGGAGATTTGTACAGCTATCCCTGGGAGGAATGCTGTACTAAGTAAATTGAGCAGTTCTCATTCAGTGCAGTATGTTTATTTCTTTTTTTCTTGTAGCTAAAACATGAAATTGAGAAAAGAGACGTAATTGTTATGTTATTTACAGTGACAGAGGAGGAAATGGAAAGGCAATAGGGAATTTATAGAGGTTATAAAAACAGTAGGTAACTACTGTTTCTCTGTGCTCTTAATTACTTTGCTTGTACCCTGTATCTTGTTCACTTGCAGTTTTTCTGAAGTTAGAATTTTAGGGTAGGAATTGAGTCAGCCTTCATGTATAGATCACCTGTACTATAATGAAGTTGCAATCTAGATCAGAAACTTTGAACATTACCACAACATGAATAAATAATAAAACATTATTAATAAGAAACAGCAGCCTATCTGCACAGGATGCAAACCTACCTAAATTCTATATATGTCAATTGTAGATGAGTTGTAAGCTTTGGGTTTCATGAGTTAGTGCATATTTTTGGTGTAGAGAAAATTTCCTCAAACCATAAAAGGATTTGTCATTGAAAACTAACTACTTTTGTATGCAAATATCTATTAAAATTTAAAAAATGTGTATATTCTAACAAAAAATAGAAGTTATCCGGATCTAGCAGAACTTCCTGCTTTTGAGATTTTAAATTATTAGATTGTAAGTATTCCAAGACAGAAGCTGTTGGGTCATTTCTAATTGTAAAGCAGTAGCACAATGAAATCTGAAATAATATTCATCTTAGAAAATAATTTGTTCAGAGGTCTTACCTTCCTTTATGTTCCTTGCTGTTTCAAAATGTGAAGATATCAGGCAGCTGACACAGAAAAATATCAGATGTCCATGGGTAGAAACACCCTAATAAGCACTTAGCAGGATACTTAATGATTAACTGTGTGCATTAATTAGTTGCAAGTGTTGTGTGTCATTAATAAATCTATATTTAATTACAATAGTATATACTGTATATTTGTTTTATGATTAGTTACATACTAAAGCACACATTTACATATTTGTAAATAAGTGATGATTGCAGAGTAATTATTGTTAAATTTATTTATATGAATTGTTAACTATGTCATTTTAACCTGCTTCTTTCACTCAGTCTGAGACTGAATGAAACTTGTGGTTGGGAAGGGGGAAGATTCATCACCTTGTTTATGTATTTGCATGAGAAAATTCTGGGCTGTAATTCTTCCTGTATACTTTCAGGTTAAGAAACATAATGCAAAACAAATTCAAAAACAGCAGCCCATTTTTAGCAAAGGCAGATAATACTGTTTGCTCCTAAGTTTGTGAGTACAATGTTTTTGTAATTTAGGATTTGATAAATGAATGAGAAAAAGTGATCCTCTTGTGTATTTGGCTAAATGTTGTCTATCTATGTACAGTTCCTTAAGAGAGCAGATAAAAGCTATGTGCATTTTATCTTTGTGTTAGAAGTGATTATACAAAATGTACCTTATGGTCTGTTTCTGTCTCATTGAAAGTTGGACTAAGTCTCATTTAACTCTAGCAAAATCAGGCAGTTGCTGTTCTACACATGAAGACCTGGTTTTGTTGCTTAAACTACTGAAATGCAGCTGAAAAAACTGCAGTTTTTTAGAACTAGAAATTAAATTCTTCATCCTTTAGAGGCAGATGACTTCAGTGCCCACTAGCTCTTTTTAAAGGAAAAAAAAAGAGAAAAATCAGGTAATTTCTGTATTTTTTGCCTATTCAGTTTTCTGAGAATGGCAATCAGTTTCATTCTTATTCAACAGGTTTTCTGCAATACATGTTCTTCAGTCATTTTCAGTTAATATCTCTGGGCTTACTTTGTGTAGTAGATAGCAGAAAATGGCATGTGACTGAAAAAGCAAGAGGAAGGTGTTTAGGTGTTTCACCCACACTTGTTTGTGCTGTACCTCTTACCTCATTATAAAAAGCTTGGCTTATTAGGATATGCTTGGATTTTTTTATGAAAACAAGGCAGTGGGCTTTGCACAAGCCCTTTTGCACAAGGACATTTGAGAGCTCCAAAAAATTAAATTAGAGGTGTTTGCTCTTCAGATGTCCATAATTCTGTAATAGTAAAAAATAATGTTTGCGATTCATTTTTACCAAAAAGTGAGTTGTTTCACTGCATTTCTCAGTGCATATACAAAGTTCTCACAAAGCGGGACTGGTATGCTGTCTATCATTTCAATATGACTGAATGTTCATGTGGCAGATTGTGAGAAAGATGAGGAAGGTTACGAAGTTGGAAGCAAGTAATTAATGTGAGTCTTCTCTTAACTGGAAAATGTAGGTGTTCTCTCCAGAATTATTAGGAGGAAGAGGCATGGTATCTACTTTAGATATAGCAATTTGTTTTGAATGTAACTTCAATTTTTTCTTTATTATAATAGAAACCTGACTGTAATTTTTGAAACAATTTTTCAGATGTGAGAAATAACATTTAGTTTTTATCTCATGGTGTATTTACGCCAGTGAATGTTAGATTTGGTACTTTCAGCCTGCAAAGTACTCATAGAGAAAGTTAAAGAAAACTTTGTTTCCTGGTCACATATACACCAGACTTAACACATACTTTAGATAAAGATAATAAAAAACATTGTAATATATAATATATTATTAACAAAAAAAAAGCATCTTCTGTCACTGGGGGGTTTTCAGCAGCCAGCAGAATTTGCAAGAAGCTAACACATGCAGAATTGCTACAGGACACTATTGATTTTCCTTTCTCTCATCAATTGCTAATTAATTTTGCTGCAGTTAATGAAATAACATTGTTCTAGCTCTTGTCTTTTATAGTAAAAAAGAATCTCTAGTTCAACTGAATTAAACTATTACAGCATTGTGAGATGGAGCCAGAAATGAAATCTGGCTTGCATGCTCAAGTATTGCAAGTCACACTTTTTGGAAAGCAGCCCATAATAACTTAAAGCTTATAGAATTTAACTCCTTGCTATTCTTAAGGTGCTCCAAGTGCTCCACTGGCTGTCATGGCCTAGATTCATTAACTAAGTTCTGCCAAAGACCTTCTGTCTAGTACTCCCAACTGGCTGCCTCTGTTTCACAAGTGATTCATCCAGTAAAACACAGTGAATGCCAGGTTTTGCAGATTTTAAACAGGATGAGTCCAGCCTCACTATGCTACCTCTGAGAAAATAGTGAAAATAATAGAATGGGTAATTTTTTTAAAGTACAACTAATTACTTGAAGTTATAGTGTTTTTAAGACACATGTTTTAAAGGCTAATTTCTTATCTTGACTAATTGTCAAGACTGATTGTCTTATCTTCTTACTGTATCTGCTGGTCAATAGCACGTTAATGCATGAAGAAGACTGCTTTACTTCTCACCCTACTGCTTATACTAATTTTAGTTTTGAAGATGTTCAAAGAGAAAAAAATACCAAACTTAAATTCCATCTTTGAAAAAGGCCATACTGTTAAAAATCCATTCTGTGCAAAATTGAAAAGTTTTTCACGTACAGGAGAGAGCTGGAGAAAATCTGAGTTCTGTAAAAGTGTAATTTTTTTTCCCTTTGTAAACAGGAAATGCATCTTCTTTCTTTGGGAAAATACTATAAAACTGCCTTTCATTTTGCTAACATACATTAGATACCTAAGAAAGAAAGGCAGTGGAACATTAGTAGATTTAGAACATTAATTTAACATAATGAAGTTAAAACATTTTCTAGTGTTTCAGTCACATGGGATACAAGACTGGTTTGAAGGCTTTCATATTACTTGGTGTTTTCCTGGCAGGACATGTAACTAAATGAACAGCTAGCAGAATTTTCAACTGCCACTGGATTATCAGTGCATATCCTTTTTACCAAATCCATAATAATTACATAGAAGGTAATTCTATACTCAAAACTCTAAAATAACCATGTAGTAACACTATGGGAAAATCTTTTGAAAAACCACAAGAAATCAGGTGGCAGTTGCCTAACAGGGACTATGGACTTGTGCCATGGTCTGCATGGTCACAGGGCAAGTGTGAAATGTTTTTGCCAGGACTTTGAGTACTGATCTGCTCCTATTTGAACAATAAGAAATAACATGATCTTTAGAAAAGTGGATATTTTTAATTGTATGCCATCCTAATGGTATAATAAATATTTACTGTGCAATCATGACTTATAATCTGACACACACATTGCTTCTCCAGCCCTCTTTTTTCCCAAGCAAAAATTGCATGTGAAACACTTCTGTGTTTTCTTCACTCTTCTTTGTGGTATTCTGTGAATTGTTGAATGGTTTTATGTTGATAAAGGCAGAAGAAATGTACTGAGACTTAAGTAATCATTATTGAAATACAAGAATCATCAGGAAGATGCAGCAGTTTCATGTTCTGTATCTGCAATGTACTTCACTTCTGGTATTTTCAGGGCCAACAGGTCATCTTCTGTAATTCTGAATGTGCACCTGGGATTTTCACAGTAAACATTATTTCACTGTAGCTTTGAGGAAAATACAGGATGGCATTCACTCATTTATCATGTGCAAGATTAAGGAAAGACTTCTGACAAAAATTCAGGAGTCTTCGAGACTAATTCCTTGGATAGCTAATGTAAAAGCCTTCATTTTCAGAACTGAATATTTGCTATGCATGATAATAAATATACCCCTTCTGTTAGAACATTTCAGTACACTTTTGAAGTATTGTTGACACATAGAAGATAAAACTTGCATGATAGTCGTGCCTGGCCAGCTAGTTCACAGAAGATCTTAAAATTAAACTAAATTCATTTCCCACTTTACTAGCCTACATATGGTAGTGTTTCCCTCAAATGAGCTTTAAACTTCTATTAAACCTTCCAATGTCTCACAATAACCAGAGGAAATTGTGACAAGCGTTGACCTGTAGACCGTCAGAGTAGATCAGGTCTTTCAGAGTTCATACTGCTGTTTCCTGCAATCCTGGAACTGTGGGTGGTACAAAAAATAACTGTGGAAGAATACTGAAGCTTTACAAACTCTGTTGAAGTCAAATAGCAGTCATCACTGGCCATCTAAAGGCATGAGTGGGAAGCAAATGTGAAGTTACCTAAATAAAAACAGCAGTAAATTGAAAGAGAAGATTAAGGGTTCAGTACTCAAAGCTACTTGGATGCCTTGTAACACTGATGGTCATCCAGAGTAGTTTCAGAAGTAGTTCATATCTTACATGCCAGTATATTTTTTAAAAGCCCTTGACAGTGTCGAGTGTTACAATGATGAATAAATAAATTTCTCCTTCTCTTTAATTTCAGCTCTTTTTCTGTCTTCTCAAGCCTACTCCTTTCTTACCCTGCTCTGCAATTGAATGAGTCAGAAACCGTGGCACATTTAGACATATCCCCTGAAATCCTTTCCTCTTGAAGTATTTGTTACATTGAAATGAGACTAGTGGTTTTCATGCTGTTGAGAAATGCAAGTTTGGGGAGCACATATTGGGATTTTTTTCAGGAAAGCACAGTAAGGTGCTTAGTGATAACCTAACATTGTGTACTTTATGGGTGAGGATTTCTCCAACCACTAAAGGGCAGTGCATGCCACCTTATGATTTCTTTTCTGCAGCCATTGAGCTGTCTGTCCTTGCTGTTAAGCAGATGGAGATAGGGGCCATTGCTGGGCTTTCCTTTCTGAGATTTGTGAGTTTGATGCAGTTTCCAGCACATAAGATTAAAGGTCTACTGTTGTGAGCAGGACATGAAGAAGAAAATTCTGTCCTTCCCTTGTTCCTATTCAGAGGCCAGCTGCCTTGTGCCTGTAGTAAATAAAAGAGCTGATTGTTTTTGAAACAACATTTTTGTTGGCCAAAAACTGACTTATGTTGTAAGAAGAATCCTAATTTCAGCACTGGTATTGAAACAGAAATACTGTGCAGATCTAAAGGTCTCATGCTAAACACAATGTGTGGTATTTACTGTGCTGTTGAAACTCTTAGCTTCAGTGATGAGTAAATATGATCAGATTTTGGATGAAGCAAGTAAACAAACATAATAAATGAAGGTATTTGAAATCACGTTTCTTGTTTATGTATTCTGACAAGTATACTTTAATTATTGATCAAGATAGTAAATATGCAGTTGGTTACATTAAAAATTCAGCATTTTTCAACATTTAGCTGGCAGTATCTATAAAATAGTCTTAGTGGCATGATTCTTTTACCACTATATTGCTCCTGTTCGACAATGTTGGTGTCTCTTCAAGAATAAGTATCACCTTACAATATACAGTGAAAATGTTGTCTTAGGACAAGACTACTCTGAATCATTGTGCTGTTATGTGTGACAAGTACTGACCAAGTGTGTGATATAAGAAACCGGAATATCAGAGCTATGCTCAGTGGTTATTGGGTTAGTGGTTTGTTTGGCCTTTTTAGTTGTTTTTCTTTAAATTTTCATGGAATATCAAATCTGGTGCTTCATTAGAATGAACTAGGGAAGTTGTTACTCTAATGCCAAATAAGAAATATATTTTTCTTCTATATGCAGTAAGAAAATAAAATTCTGTAACAATTTAAACAAGAACTTTTTCTTCTGGGCAATTTTTCACAATCTGAGGGATAGCTTTTACTTAGGTATCATCATGTTTTCAACCAAATTCTAATGGCAGAAGGATGAAGGCTCTTTTCTGAGTTTGGCTATGACAGGAATGCAAATGTGAAATAGGTACACATTCACATTCAGTGCTAGCTCAGGGTGCAGCTGCAGGTTGAGCTCTGGGTGGGAGCCCAATCAAGAGGTGGTGAAATGCCAGCACTTGGCAGAGTGAAGGGCTCAGGGGGCTGAGTCCGAGCCAGGGGACCACCGGTCACTCAGGGGCACGGCAGGAGCTGAGGACCCCAGACCTTCCCATGCTTGGACTGTGAGTGTGTAAAAGCCCAATGGTTCTTTGTCCATGGTCCCTTCTTGAGACCAGCTCAAACTGTTACTGTGTTATTTAGTTATCGCACCAAGAGTAAACTATTGGAAGGATTTGGTCATCTGAGCCTCTGCTGTGGGAAGCCTGGGAATCCAGCTGGTGAGGAAGCCTCCTCTGCCTGTGTGTGAGGATGAACAGGAGGTCCCCACTGGAGCCTCCTGCTGTGAAGGGCCTGCAGTGCCAGCAAGGGTGGTACAGATGTGACTGCCAGAGGGGCTCCTGGATGGTCAGACAGGGAAGTTTCCATAAAAATGTGCAGTCCAATGGCTGCCAGTTTCTCAGACTCATGTCTGATTGCTTAATAGGTCTTTATAAAGCATTGCCATGTTATGGAACCCCATAGCATCCAGACTGGTGAAATATTGTACTTGGCTCAAGATTTTGCTTTAGTTTGTCTTTTATAAGGATAGTATTTTAACTAGGGGGTGATAACGTGTTCCTTTTCCAGCAAATAGGTATTCCAGGAATCTGATTCTGTATAGGGAAGAGTAAATGACCAAAGGAAGCAAAAGGTTTGTGCATTCTGTACAGCTCTGCTTGAAAAGAACAGAGGCTTGTGAAAAAGTATCAACTCTAGTACCTGGTCTGCTTCTGTTAAAGCTAGTTATTTTTATTAAATTACTTGGAATAAACTAAAGACATGGCAAAGCAGTAAAGACAGGCAATTTCATTTTGTATATTAATATGCTGAGAGTTTTTTTATTGGTGGATTGAGCAGCTGTGTTTTGTTTTCTCTTTATAACAATTTTTTGAATTCTTGAAAACAGTATGAAAATCTATCATTAGTGCTTGTTGAAGCTTTAAAATGGTGATAAGTATTTAAAAATAAGAATCTGGGCTCATCATAGTAAGGAAACAAGGCTTTGAGGCTTAGTCCAGTATTCTACTGGAAAGTGGCTGTTTGCTGTACTCTCTATTCCGATGGTTTCCAGACCAGATTTTTTTGAGAGAAATGTCTGCAAGATAGAACTGTAGAGGTGACTTTGTCTTTGGAAAAATAAATTGCTGGATTTGATCAAATTCGTATCTTTCAGTCTTTACTATTTAAAAAAATGTTTTAGCAGGACATTAAGATAAAACATAGTCCTCACATATTTGTCATCCTATGAAGAATTGAATTCAATTCAGAGTTACTTCATGCCTTCCTTTTCAAGTAAGTCCTCTGCTTAACATTTCCTGGAAAGATTATTATTTTAGCTTAAAGAAGACATCCAGCGCTGACAAATCTTGACCCAAGTGGGAAGTTTTACACAGCCATACACAACTGAGAACAGTCTTATAACTGGAAGTACAAAATCGCTTAAATAGTTGTATGACACTGAAGGGAAATCCCTGATATAGCAAATTAAGTTCCCTGTTAGGTGTCAGATGGGCTGTTTTTCCTGGGAGTATTTTAAGGTTGTGAATTGAGATCTTGTACATCTCACCTTTTGTCATTTAGGGATATTTTGGGGAGAATTGTGTTGGGGGTTTTGTCACTACTCTGGTAGGTGTAGATATTTAGTAAATGTCTACCAGAAGCAACACTTTTTTGTCTAAAGAGATTACACCAGACACATGCAGTTGCCACGAAGGCTACGTGTCCTATCCATAATGATCTTCCTTGCTGATGGATACAGATTTGATGACTGAAATGTATAAATCCAGTTTGCAGAGCTACAGCTGTTGGTTTGGCCATGTCTTTGTGGGGAGTCTGGTAACCCTGCAGAGTGATGTGTTTCTGGAAGGTGCCATGTTGTGTTCTGACCTTCCTTGGCCTGGGTGTCCCAGGGTCATGGCAGAAGGCACTGCTGCCAGGCTGGGCTCTGCTGCTGGAGGAGAGGGGAGGCACACTGAGATCCCAGCACCACGGGCTGGCTGCTGGGGATGGGCACCATTGCACTGCTGAATGAAATGCATGAGTGGCACCAGCTCCAGCAGATGGGTCTCTGTGGAGTCCATAGTGGTGTGTGCTTCCAGTCCTCAGGGGACTGGCATTAATCTGCAAGGACTTACTGCCTGGGGTGAGGTGGAAGGGTTCTAATAAAGCAGCAGGTGCTTCGGTTCCACGCTGTGTGTCTTTCTCTCCATTTACAGTTGGAGGTTATACACTGGTATAAGCATGGGAAGATGCATGTTTTACACATGCATTTGACAAAATAGCCATAAAAGACTAGGTAGAAAAGCTTTCAGTATTTAGAAGAAGCTTTTAATGTGTGTTTGTGTATGTTTATTTTTTAAAAATTTGGATTGCAGGAATATGTTGCTACTGAATGGTGTATGGCCTTTTAAAGAAAGAAAAGAAAAAATCGCTGCCAACTGCTGAACAGCTAATTCACTCAATATAAAACAAAGATGCATTTCTGTAGGGCTAACGACATGCATCACATCTCCTTGACAACTGCTCTAATTACCTCAGCTTGGACGATCAATATTTGATCTTTTTCCCACCATACAAACATGTCACTTTAACTGCATAGCTTTCTCTTAGCTTTTTGATAATTTGCAGCCAAGTGAAAATGGTCCTTTCTATTTGTTCTCCCTGGCTTGAGGCCAAGGGTTCTCTCAGTAGTATAATGCAGTTCATTGATATGAATTTGTTGATCTCCTGGGTAGTTTTTCACAAATTTAGGGCAATTAAAAATCTTTGGAAAGCATTTCAGTTGAAGTCAATAATTTTGCTTTTAGAAATTACTTTGTTTTATGATCATTTTTCCTTCATCTGTTCATAAAATAACTTCAGGAAGAAAAAAAAAAAGACAAAGCACCATTTTATTGAGTAGCTTATAAATACATAGAAACACAGCTTTCAAACATAGAATTAAGCAATAACTTAAAAATAATTGAAATGTTTAATTTGTAAGAGTAAGAATTGTTTAATTCTAGTTTGGACTCTGAAAAGTAGTTCTTTAAGGGAAGTCACAGCTGAAGTACAGCATTATCTCCCAAGTAATTTCTATAAGAGACATGAACACGAGACTTTGGAAGATAGACTGATCATGCTTCCACTCAGTGAACACTACTAAGCTGCTGAGGTTTGTCAAAGTGTTAGTACAGAGGAAATGATACTGTATAGTCCAAAGAAAGCTTTGTGAATTGTTCAATGTGGCCAGTCAGAAGCAGAAGTAGGGAGCACCCAAAATTTAGGCCATTTAATTAGTTATAAAGTGAATTAAAATGAAAGTGATTTTATCATGACAAATCATTTTTTGTCACGTGGTATATTTATTCATTTTGTTTCTTTTTTCCCTGTGCTCTCATGAGGGGAAATCTATGTTGCTGCAAAATACTGTGATTACCTCAGGTGGACAGTAAGATTTTCTGCTCTCTGGAGTTGTATAGCTGTATTGTTATTTATGCCATCTTTAAGAATTACCACTGAGCTCTTGGTGTTTTAGAAGAGTTTAAATACTTTGTTTAGTGCATGCTGTGTTTATTAAATACCTGTGCTGAATTATAATTTCTTCATAGAGTAAAAAGCTGCTATGCCTAAGGATACATTGAAATCTTTCCCATTGCTCGTATCTGCAAAACAAATTCCATCAGAGTAGACCAGGGCAAAAATCTATCTAGCCAAATACCTGGTATCTGATAGATGTCAGCTATTTCTTAAATGTTTAAGGAAATAGGGGTGGGTGGGGCGGGGGGGGGAACTGTGTCTCTCTTCTGGTATTCTGAGAGCTTGTGGCTCTCAGCAGTTATGGACTTCAGTGATCTGAAGTTGAACCTTCTCAGTTAGGAGCGCCAAGTTCCCATCATAGTAATGAACAATTAATTCAGTTATTTAGAGAAATTTTTCTTTTGACATAATAGAATTCTTTACTGGTTTTTAAAAATATCCTCACACTGTCAATTTTTTGCCTCTGCAAAATATAGCATTTTAATAGAAATCCTGAGAACTTCAGTAGCGATTGCTAGTATTCAAGAACTACTGAATCTGTAATTTGGAACAGAGTACAGGAGTAAATCATTCAGGACCTATACCAGACAAGCTGAGTGTAATAAGATGACACAATTTCACTGAGTGTAGAATCATCTCCTTGAAGGCAAAAAATAATTTCCCATGAAATACCTTCTTTACTTAGGCTAATTAGATTCACATTTGAAAAATCTTCACATTTAGCAATGGCCTAATTATTTAGCCAACTAAATATATTGCTTAACTAAAGAGACAGTCAAAAGAGGAATTACATCCTGTTATTTGTATGAAGTACATTTTTAACTACTACAGGAATTTGGGTTCAGCTTTATTACCACAGTTATTCCTGTGAGAAAGTCCAATTCCAGAAGACGTGTAATCCTTGGGGAGGAGGAGGATGTTGAGAGAGGGAATATTAGAATGGAAAAGTAGATAGAAAAATGTAAAGGCTAAACCATTAAATTCAATGTATCCTTACAGTGTGTTTCTATATTGTCAAAGCACCATTTTCCATTACAGGATACATGACATTGAACCCTGGAGGTTGCTTTTCTTATTGCTTTTTAACATACCTTTGCTGCTTCTGAACCAGATGTGTCACTTTGTCCTATCTTTTTGTTGTAGTTACAGAAAATAAAAGGCATTGTTGTGGTTTATGTTTGTCAAGTATATTTAGATAAATGATCGGTAATTTTCTCAAAATGAATCTGCTTAATAACCCAATCTCTTCAGAAAGTAAAATATCTTCAGGAACCATTTCAGTATAAGAGTTGTATGCAAAATGGTGGGATAATTTTTATGCACCTTATAAGACTGTGTTAATTAAAAGTAAATAGGGCTCTTAAGTAGAAAATGAAATTATCCTATTGCTTGAAATACCTTGATGCAGTTTTTATTACAGGTTGCATATGGTATCTGTTAGGAATTTGAGCATGGTTGGTTGTTGAATTATTGTGTGGATTAGCTGTAGTATTTGAAGGTTCTCGACTTTAAAAGCATGTGTCTGTTTTAAATCCTACATAAATTCCTCACAGTTTTTTAGAGCAGTCTGTAACTCTAACCAGGGCATTTTTAACACCACAGCTTCAAACAACAGCAGGAGCAAATCTAAAACATTGCTCTGAGTGGTTTCATAACATCATTAAAAGATTTCCATTTAATTAGATAAATTCCCCTTTTCTGTAACTTTTCAACCTTTCTCTCCTAAGTCCTACAAGGCAAAGGGTGAAAAGACTAAGTGAATTGAATTAAATATTAAAACATTAAAATTGGCAGTTTAGAGCTCATAAGGAAAACACAGGGAAAAAAAGAACTCATGAAAAACATGTATTTCATGCATATTTTAAATTTTATTTTAAGACCTTCCCAAAACTATTATGGATATTCTTAGTAAAGAAATATTATAGGCTGTGTTGTCTCCCAGGGCTGCTAAAGTTTCCAAAAGGAAGTTCAATCTGTAATACATCTTTCACATGTTATTTTAATAAAAAAGCAAATATAATTTCTGTGTTTCTACTGCTAAATGGAGA
>NW_005054300.1:13126898-13194555 GCF_000277835.1 Geospiza fortis
TATAAGTTATCCCAATGTGAAACATTATGTGTGTGTTGCAGTAAAATTGATTTGAGGTTGAATGTGAAAATAGCTTAGCTGATGTCTCCCAGGTTGTGTCTCTATGTGTCCAGGATTTTTTTTACATTCATGGATTCATTGACATGTATTTCCATGTTTGCAACTTTGCATGGTATTAAGTTCTTTCGTTTCTCCTCACTTGAGTGGAGAAACTTTATTGGTATTCTAGTACTGTGATTTACAGAAGTGTAAACAAAGGAGAAATTACATTTACTTAGTGTGCTGTTACCATTTCTCCAGAGCAACTTGTAATTTGTATAGTGGAAGTCAAGAAAAGCTGTTCACTGCATAGAAGCATTGATCTGCATTGTAAAACCAATAGGTCTTTCACTATTGTGGGTCATTAGTCTGAAATGTGCTGAAGGAATCATAGCAAGTCTTTGTCTTTCTAATGTGGCTTACTAATTAGTCTTACTAACGTCTTACTTGTCCCTGGTATTGGTAGGAAGTGGATTTTCCACCAGTATTGCTACCACATCCAAACCCTTTGATGCCTTGTGGTATCATAGGCAGCATATGTTCTTTGTGTTTGTCTAGATTTAGAGATACAGTGAGCACCGACTTTTTTTAAGAACATTAATTTGGTTCAAACCATTTGAATGATGAAATCTGTTTGTTAGAATGTCATAGAAAAGTGGTGTTATAATTAGGTTTCTTGAGAAAAGCGTGGTGATGTGTAGATGGACCTTATATAAGTATTCTAGGCTGAAACCAGAATAAGTTCTATGCTCCTGTGTGTTGGTTACAAGGGGAAAAGGTTGCTGCCAACTAATCTTTATTTATATAAAATATTTGTGCGGAGTTCTTTCAGTGATGTCCAGGTACATCAGGAAGCTGCATTCTACTGAAGTTATATTCGTGCTCTTTTTACTTCCCCACAAGAATCATGTGCCCATCAGCAAGTTGTGTGGTTAGAGGTGATGTCTAAGGTGATGTCCTCCAAAAATGTTTTTCTTGTTCCCTGCACAGACTTGGTGCCTGTGACTGAGCGAGTGCTGCATGTTTGAGGTACCTGTGGAGAATGCTTGGAATCACCAGTAATTCTGGTCAAGGGCTGGAGTGCCCCCTGTTTCCTGTTCATGGCTAGAGCACTGTTTCTTTTTCCTTCACACACAAATAACCATGTAAGGTTTTAAAGGATGGATTGTGCCACTTTGCTTGTCAAAGGATCCTGGTTTCTGAGTTCAGTTCAGAGAGGCCTTAGTTGTCCTGATTTATGGAGGAAATAAAAGAATTGTATGAACAAATGATACTGGATTATTTGCCTGAATCCCAAATTAAAAACTGTAAATAGCAGCAACCTGTTTGGTAAGCCCAGGTTTACCAAGTCTGTGGAAGCTGGGTAGTCAAGGACTGCTATTTCTTCTTCTTACTACAGCATAAAAATGAACTGATTCCCTTTGGGGATTATATATGGTGCAGGTTTATATATTGATCAGTATTTTTAAATGTTTTTAAGGCTTTTAGACCAGGTGTTATCTGAGGACTCAGCTTCTCCGGGCCTTTGTGAGCTGGTAAGAATTATTGAGTGATTGACAAGGCCTACTTGTGTTTTGTCATGTACTTCTTATATAATGCAAAAAAGTGATAGAGAGGAAATACAGAAAAATACAGTTATCAATTTTTTAGTTTTGTATAATTTCTTCTAAATCTCCTTGCTTTTTTTGCTTCTAATACTATTGTAGAAACTGCAGCATCTTTATGATGAAATTGAGGTAACTTTTCTGAAAACTCGGTCTGGAATTAATTTTTATTTGGCTTTTATTTTTGGTCACTCTGCATAATTTGCCATAATCTAACAATTCCTACTTTACTTATAGTACCTTTTGAAAGTTGGGGTTTTTGAAAGTTTGCACTACATGTTGTTTGCTAAGGATACAACCTGACATCTCTGGTGACTTCTCAGAAAGTCTCAAAGCACTTTCTAGATGATGTAATTGATACATCATATAAAGAATCAAAAAGAATGAAGCTGCTCAATAACTCACAATGGCACTGTGTGATAGTTTAGAACAGGAAGTGTGGAATAACTATGTGCAGCTGGATCTACAGGATGAAATTAAATAGACAGGAAATACTTAACCAAGCTGGAATTTAACCACATCCAAAGTGGAATTTGATGTGGAAACTAGCACCTTTAATTATATGATTTTTTTTTCCAAAAGGAATGCTTATGACTGTATGTGATCACAATCTTAATTTTCTTCTGTTGACACTGAAATTCATTGATTGAACTAAGTTTAACTTCTCTTGTAATCTTGTCAGGATCGTAACTGTCTTTGGTGTAATTCCCTCTGCTGTGCAGTATTTAATTATTGTATAGAAATGCTTTTATAGTTTTCCAGGACTAAATCAATAATGAGTGATTTTACTTTTGCTGTTGAACCAAAGAATTGCAGCTATCCCCCCACCTCCATTACTTCTGTTGTTTTACTGCCATTTCAGCATATGGACTGACAGTGGTCAGTATTGTGTGAGTTGCATGGAGTAAAACACACTCAAAACTGTGCTCCTTCCTCTCTGTCTCAGGAACTTTCTCTATAAACTTTCACACAGATTTATTCTTTTTTCATCCTATTGTTGTAGTGCCTTGGAGCCCAATGACAGATCCAAGCCCTGCTGGGATGCTACTCAGAGAAATATTTTCCTGTTGCAGATTGTACAGTAGGGACAGAGCATAAAAATAAGAACATAGCAATGATGTTGGTCTGAGTATTCCAGAATTCCCAGAATCTCCAGTGCTAAAAACTTTATAGTGGACCTGGAAAAGGAGAGCTTACAGGAAGCTGTCCACCTGCTTGTGGGACAGAATGGGATAAAAGAAGATAGCTGATTGTTTCAAAAGTGAAGTAGCAAGCAGCGTATGCTCACAGATAATCTGGTTTAAGATGGGTATCAAAGCCTGAAAGAGAAGCCAAATCCCAAATACTCAGTTCAGGAAGGTGATGAATGGAAAATTATTTGTATTTCTTTTTCAAACACAGTTGGAATAAGATGATGTCTGCTCAATTTAAGCTGTGTGACTAATAAGTAAGGGAAATTTTTTGCAGCAACTATTAAAACAATTCAAGTGTCAACGTAAAAAAATACTTGAGAATGTGGTTTGAAAATAGGGATCTCAGCTTGGACAGAGTAAGGCAGGACTAAAACAGAGAAAAGAGAAGAAATAAAGGCCCTTCCACTGTCAGCTGAAATGTGTTTGGTGATGATTACCTCAAAACAGGAGGGGGGCAGAGGATAAGTTAAACCCACCTGTAGAACCATGTTCACTACTATAGAAGGGGATCTTGCAAAAGAGGAGCTGAAGGAGTTGTTAGGTAAGAGCATTTAAAAGGGAAAGGTTAGAAAAGTCAAGAGAAAAAGAACACTTCAGAAAGAAGAATTTACATCAAAATTTACTGTAGCATAAAATGAGTAGAAAGTGAATTTGGGTTGGAAGTTGGTGGCTGTATTATGGAAAAAGTGCAATAGCCAAAAAGATGGGAGAAGGGAACTGGGAAGTCAGGGGCCATTATCGGTGGATGAAAGGGCAGGATAATGTATTAACCTGTTATTTTCATCCTCTAGCTCTAATCCTTGAAAATTATAGCATAAATTATAGAATGTGCTACTTGAAAATTAGATGTCTTTATTACAAATTTTTTCTATTGTCTTGCCTTTTATACCTGTCCTTTCCTTTTCCTTATTAAAACAATTGGCCAATCTTTAGCTTGCTAAGTTGTACATTATGTCACTGGTATGTTGGGGCACATGCATTAGCACAGTTCATAAATAGAAGCAGCTGCTTTCCTCTGCACTTGTGAGAATGTACAAACACACAACCAAGATCTTCAAATCCTCTGTATGCTTTGGATACAATTCCTATCCTGAAAAGCCATGCTGTGATTTCAATTAGTGCAGATGTGCACCAAGCCACCTTATTGGCTCAGGAAAGAATTCTTTTGTTTCAACACTTGAACTGCTAGATCTGGTTAATGTTACCAAATGAAAAAAAAAATAGCATCACACCTATGGTATTAATCTTATTCTCCAGTATCTGAAAACACTCTGGCAGACAAAAAAAATGTTGTCATCTCACTGGGAAAAGCTGAATTCATACACAGGAACTGCAGGATTACTTCAACATTTTACTAGTCCCCTGTAACACCAGCAAGTCCCATAAATGCCTAATGGAAAAACAGCAGAAAATGAGATCTGCAGCAGCCTTTAGAGATCAAATTTATGTTGCCGAACACTTTTTTCAGGTCAGGTTTAAAGGTCAGAAGAAAGTGGATAGATTAAATTTACTGATTTTGCCAACTTTAAAGGCCCCTTTCAGAGATTTTCTGTTTCTACAGGAAGCCCCAATATGCTTTTAGATAGTTTTCTGCAAGAACTGAAATGTATAAAATCTTTACTGTATGTTTCTCATATGAGAAAGGCACTCATGTAACAATACTTAGTTATCCCTGGTGTACTCTTGAGCAGTATCTGATTTATACCCAAGGTATGTTATCATCTTGGAGTAATTAGTACTTCCATTAATAAAGTTTTTTGTGTGTATTAATTTCATGCACAGACTAAGACTCATCCGTCACAAGGCCAGATGTGACCCTACAGTGACAAAAATGGTAACCCCAATTCATTTTCACACTTGTGTTAAAATTTGTCTCCCTGTTTCTCACACAATATTAATCTCTTCTTTGTCCCAAACAGAAAAGTATCTTCCCATGGGCATCACTAACTTTTACACTCCATGCTTCTTTAAATGTGAATAGAATAGAGCCTACTACCCTCAGTGGAGAAAAAAGAAAGTGGAATACAAAATCTTACCACAAGGGACTTTCTAGATCATCAGTCTCTGCAAACACTAGTTGCAAAATGAATGACTGTAAGTGGGAGGATGACTGTGGACAATATCTTCAGAATCCTAAGTAACATGGGCATAATGCCAAAAATGTCATTTTTAGAAACAAAACACAAGCTTTTCTAAGGGGTAGTAATACTAGAGAAAGGCCAGTTGAATGAAAAGCTTAGTTTCTGTATATGAAGCAGTGCTGAACAAGCAGCATATTTTTGTAGCTGTATTTTGGGGGGTTAGAGGAAGGAGGGGAATTTATTTATGTGGAGTTATTTCATCAGTCTTTAAATATATGGGTAATTCAGTGCAAGATGTTACAATGTTAGCTCAATATCAAGCCTTAATACTTCCCAATTAAAAAAATTTTGACCCAGCCTCCTCAGTGTTCCTTCTTAGGAAAGTCTTGAATTTGTAGCAAATGAAGTTGTTCTCCAGTGTATATGTCTGCTTGTAAATTATTGTGCTTTAAATTTTAGTAAATAGTCACTCAAAAAGCCTTTTCAAAGTTACTTTGAATTGTCACTTTATTTAACTTTCTCATGAATACTTTTCTAATACGTGGTGATTTTTCAGACTTGAGGTTTTTAGAGTAGTTCACAATTTTATTAGTGTCAAATTGAGTAAAGACCATAGACAACTGTTTTGGCTTTCAACTGTGTGAATTTCCTGCGTACTCATTAACATTAGGGATATCTTTGGAACTGGAGAATTGAGTGATATCTGTAATTACAGATCTACCAGTATCTCCATAGTGAAGTACTTTATTAGCCACTCATTAAAGAAAAGCTTTCAATATTAATTTTTAAACACTAAAAACTGTTATTCTCCAGTTTAGTTCTCTAGTGAAGCTTCTGCTAGGATTTGAAGAGCTAGCTGTGGGAGATCTTTGTGGCTTGCATGTAGTCCCTTGGGATGTATTGTAGGTTCAACTCACTATTTATGAAGATTTTCTAATTTAGCCAAATTCAACAGAATAGTTCCAGTTTCATGGCTAACTGAAAAATTTATTGAGATGGGAGCTCAAATATCCAAGCAATCTTAGAAAAATAGAGTTTCTTTTCACACCCACAAACATAGAAGACTGCCTGACCAGATATGGACCTTGCTGAACTAAATGGAATAAAGCTTAACACTTGGGTTTCAGCTTAAAATCAACTTCTAACAAATGTGCACAAACCCAGGGTAAATCTGAAAATTCTTCTTTTAGAGTAGAGCTGATGGGACAAATTTTAATAAAATTGGATACATCTGCAATGGTATCATATATCAACCAAGAGGCAGACAAAAGAAGTAGGAATTTATTGGAGGAATCCATCTGACTTTTCTTGTGGGCAGAATTACATCTGGCATTTGTGAGGGTGTGCCATTTCCCAGATCTTCACAGTATGTTGGCAGACTTTTTTAGCAGGCTTGGATGTTCATTTGGGAGAGCATGATCTCTGAATAGATGTATAATTCACTGCAGTAAAACCAAGGTACATGTCTCCTCAAAAGGGACTCTTTCGCCCTAAGAAAAATATCCAAAGACAAATACAAATTTGTAGCTGGCAGTCAGAAGAGCAGACAAAGTATTACTCTGTCAAAATGCCAGACATTCAAAAGATGTTTTATAAAAGTTTCTAGCATCTCCTGGTCATCTGAATCCTCTTCTCAGCATAGAATCCTCATAGAATGGTTATGGTGGTAATTGTGGAAAATTGGTAGTCATCAGTGGTGTTAAATATCTGAATTCTAAAATGTATCACAGTCTTGAAATTGTTGAATATTTTCCAAGGACTATTATTACCAGTGAATATTCTGAAGTTCCTTTGCTCCAGGATTAGAGTGGCAGGGATATGGCAGGATACGTGAGACATGAGAAATTGTTGTGGAGAGCAAATTGCTAGAAAAGCAAGTTCATAGGAAGACTTCTGCAACTCCTGTGTGTATGAATGCAGTTTATCAGGAGTAAAAAGGGTCAGAAGACACTTCAGAGATTGTTTGTTACAAATATACAGAAGTACTGCTGTGCTGCAAACCGTTCTCTGAAGTCTGCTGTTTCAGCAGCCTGAAGTATTATTACTCCAAGGTTATGGATGTACATTAGGCTTAGACTTGAGTCCTGTTGGATTTGCAAAGTTAAGTACATAAGCTTCACAGGCCTGAGGCTCTCATTCAAGGGGAACTCATGTAATTTCTCTGCTTCTAGACAAGGCCAGGCCTGCAGGTTCTAACAGTAATTACCTCTGGCTAAACCTAGCAGTTAGGCGATATAAGCAAATTCTATTATTTATGTCTATCAGTTGTAAGCTGGTAAGGTGTGGATGAATTCTTAACTCGTTCTAGTTCACAGTGGATAAAATCAGTTCAGTGCTGGCAATAGAAGATTTGGACATTGTTTGTTGGGTATTAAGTGTCTAAAGTACTCATTTGGTGAAGCTAGAGCCTCAAACCTTAGCTAAGTCATTATATCCAAAGGGAGTTCTTTCTATTGGAGCAGTTTGGTCTCTCTTGGTGCCTGGAAGGGAAGCTTCCCCTGCCTGGTGCCTGGAAAGTCAGCTTCCAAACTCAAGTTCAGCAAACATAAAATCCAGACCAGTGTCACCATTGGTGCTCATTTTTGAAAGCTGAAGTAAAGCCTATGCCAGCATGAAATTTATTATCCTCTTTGCATTTCAGTTTGTGTCTCTGGTGACTGATTAAAAAAATTACCTTTTTTTAAAGTAGCATCCATGAAGAATAGGTAAATGGATCAGCACAGTAAGGAATAAGTTTACCTGCATGGGAGCCACTGTCCTATGATGAACAATTTTTCAATAAGTGTCGTTTGCAACTGTTATGAAAATCTATCAGTGCCTGTTTCTGTTACAGTGCAACTGTGCTGACAGCTCAGAGGTGAGGGAGTTCTGCTGTAGAGCTGCAGGGAGAGCTGAATTTGCCTGCATGGTTCTTTCACCTGAGTGACAGGTCAGAAAGAATAGCTCTCCAGCCTTCCTGGTGGCTCTTTGCATATGGAAACAATACACAAGCAATCCATCTGTTTGTGGATCTTCTTTAAATCAGTGATCCAGACATGTAATATTTTATAAACCACTTACTTCCAGTTAAAATTTTTTGCTGTGAGTTTCATGCAATAAGATTTCCATACTACAGAATTACGGAGCATAAAAGGAAAAGGAGTGAAAGGCAGTTTGTGCTTCAGATTAGTACAAATAAAGTGAACAAAGCCATCCATTGTGTTCCATTTGTGCCACTGTTGTTAGATATTAATTTGATAAGGACAGACTGTTAAAATGGGGACTGAAAAAAAATGTTGAAACTTTTTTTTTCCCCCTTGACTACTCCATCATACATTATAATGTTTATTGTTGAGATTAAGTACTCTCTATTCAAGCAGTAACAAGTTTCATAGTGGAACAAAAGTAAGCAGCACTCATGAAATTCATTTTAACAAAAAGTATGAACAGAAAGATATGAAAACTATTGATTATGTTGTCTGTGGTGACATACAAACAAAATGATAACTGTTCACATCTATACACGTGGAAGAATGGCAATGTCAGATTGTGCAGAGATTAACATAAGAATCTGACATCTTTGGTGAAAATTTATAATTACAATTGATGCTTTGGTGGAGATTGGAATGAGGGTGGAATCTTGTCAAATAAGTTTTTCTGTTGTTCATGTCATTGCCAACTACTTAACCCTTAGATTATCAGTGATTATTGCTATGGGTAAATGTGACTGTTGTGATAAGTTTTTCTGTGATCTGTACCAGTTCTGAACATCTGTTTCAGAAGGAAACTTCTTAAGCTTAATTTTGTTCTGCAGAAGATGTCTTAAATTGTACCATATAGATACTGCTCCCCAGGGCAAATTTTGTAAAAATGGCTGATTTGTGTCTCAACTGCCTTTCTGAAGAAAATTAGAGCTCTAAACATCAGAAAATTGAAGAAATTTAAAGAATTTATCTATGATTGCTGAGCGCTGGTTTCAAGGTACCATCATCACTTCTGTTTCTCATTATTTACAGAAGTGTTTGATACCACTCTGCTAGCTTTGGTTTCTAACTAGATTCATAACTGGGTTGGACTGGAGATGTTGATGAGGAGGCATTGTAGGGACAGGAGTAAAAAGAGAATCCTTCATTTCCATAGTTAGCTGTTCTGAAGAGAGAGCAAGCTCCAGTAAGTACCAAATCATCTGACTTTTCTGTAAATGAAAGCATGTCATTGATACAGATGCATAAAAGTATATAAAAAACTCAAGGTAGACACTTCCCGTGTTTGAAGAATGCATGCTGCATTTTACTTTGACATGGCCCAATAATTTTATTTTAACCTAAAATGAGGTTATTCTGTTACATAGTTTCAAAATGTTCTTGTTTGGCTGTTTAAAAAAATAGAAATTCTGTTTATCTAGCATAAGGAAGGGATTTAAAAACTCTCTGAACTAAGTAGGTGATTTTGAGAGATCCCATCTTCATTTTCTTATAAAAGCACTGAAACATGAGTTCAAATGCTGATTTTAAAAAGAGTGTTTTTTCATTTGTCTTAGCCATGTGCTTCAAATATGTCAAAGTTATTCAGTGATAGTCTAATCCAGAAATCATGGTTATGGTGTATAAATTAGCACACAAGTTAACACTGTTAAATACATTATGGTAGCTTTAGTGTCTATTTTTCTTATTTTCTCTGTTTTCAGGGACACAAATTGAATGGGCAAAGATTCAAGCAAAGGGTAACAAAGAACAGGGGGCATTTTTTCATAGTTAATATTCTGATTAATATTCTGTAACAGAGCTCATTCCTGTTCAAAGGACTATCTACATATAGGGTTGTAGGCATTATTAAGATCACGTTGACTTAATGATTTGGAATTCAGAGATGCTCCATGTGAAGAGGAAGGGCTGCAGAAGGATCTCAAACTCTAAGGTGTTCTAATGCATCTACGTGGTTTGTTTGCAAAGTGCATATATTTTATGGAGTTTGTTTCAGGATAAAATAGCTAATTTCTGGTTGTTAGGGACCCCTTGGGATGCTCTGCTTTGAGATTCTTTTTTAGAAGCTGATAGAACATTGGAGACTGTTTGTCCACATATTTTTTGTCCATACTTTTCAAATATGCACAGATCTAGTATATCATAGGTTTTTACAGTAATTCATGTTGCAAGGGACCCCTAAAGATTTGCTAGAGCAAATCTGAAGTTTTCAGTTGCTTTGTGCTCAGTCATTTTGAATACTTCCAAGGATGTTCTGATGTTTGATCCCTGTCATGAAAATTCTTTTTCCATGTGAAATTTCTTTGAATATTATAAAACTCACATGAGTTTCAAAAGCAGTTTGATTTATATAATTTTAAATACCATTTTTAAGAACGTGAACTCTTCTTTTTCCCTATGCACTTCAACATTGGAAAAAGAAGCCAATTGAATTAAACCACACAAACTACTTTGGATAAGAAGAGACATTGGTTCAGGAGGTTAGGTCTGATTTATAAAACTAGAATTGCCATGTTGGAAGTATCTCCTTGAATGTAACCTTGTTTCCGTAAAGTAAAAGTTTTGGAGATTTAAATGAGTCCAAAGAAGTCACTTAACTATTAGTTAGCAGTAATTTTCTTCATTGCTAGTTGTATTCTGCACTGTTGTAAATTGATTTGGATCTATAAATTCTAATTTACATGGCAGTTTACAAAATCCATTTTTTGCCATACATTAAAAAATAGTGCCCATGTGTTTCTACTGTTTCAGAAGAAATCTGTAACATGTACAGCATTTTTAAAATCAGTAGCACAAAATCCTCCTATGAAAAATCACATTGTGTTGCATGTCTGAGCAGCCTCAGTCAGTGTTCCCTGAGCCCACCCTCGGGTGAGAGTTTGGTGCTAAACACAGCACAGCATGCACAGAAAGCACCTGGGTCCCGTGAGCTGGGGTCCCTATTCCTGAAGGCTGAGAAGGTCCCTGGTGCCTTTACTGCCAAGGGGGTGCTGTCACACATTCTTAGGGAACACAGGTACTTGCTCACTAAGTTTCAGGGGCTTCCTGTTCTGAGAATCATTTGACTTGGAATCTCACTGATATTCTGCATCAAGAAAGGTTAGTTGTCTGTCATGGGTTGAGCATCTAACCTGATCTTTTATTGATCTAAAACTTTTTTTTTTAAATTGCATTTTTAGTTTTATTGGGAAAAAAATACTTGTTCTATCATATTTCATGTATCTGGAGTGTGATTTTCTCTGAAAATTTGTGATTTTCATTGCAAATAATGTGATGGGAGTGGAGTCAGTTTCAGGTAGAGAGGCATGGAAAATATTCAGTGGAAGATTAAAACCTACTTAGGGTATTCAAGCATCTTGAATAGCAGTGCAAAGTGAAGCCCCTACTATAGTCTCTTACTCTCCAAATAATATGACATTACAAAAAATAATGTCTTTGCAGAAAATAATGTCTTAGCAGGGAAGTTTCCCCTGAGGCTATAAGATCTGGAAGTAAAAGACTTACTCTCTTCTCCCTGGTTACAGTAGTGGTCGTGCTATTAAAAGTAAGTTTCTGAGGTATGAACTCATAAGTTCATTAGAAATAGAAACTTAATGTAAGTGTTATTTGGTTCTAAAAAGCTAATAATTAAGGGTATTTCCCCCTCACCCTTGGAATTTGAAGGAAGTACTTATTCAAGCTATAATAATTAATGCAAAACACTTACATAGCTCATTGTATTCAAAATATTCTACAGCCAGTTATTATTGCCCAAATTAATTTAAGCCAGTTATTATTGCCCAAATTAATTTAAGTGAAGATATCTCTGTTTAGAGCTTAGCATCTGTCCACATTTCAACTATATTAATAATTATTAGAATTAGCATAGATCCTGACCCTCATTTACTTGTGTTCAGAAAGAAAGCCATGTAAGAGTCTTTCTATAATGAAAATTAAAAGGCCAAGCAATAACATTAATGTTCTTTTAAATAATTAATTTTAATGTGTGGAAGTGTGAGCAATAAATGTTTTATTGTAAACCCTGATGTGGTAATTAATCCAAGTGATTAGGACCTAATTGCATGTTCATATTAAATGTTATATTTGCTGTGAAAGACATCCTGTTGGAACTGTGGTTTGGAGGATAGAGTTGTAAGAAGAGTGATACTTGAAAGAAATATTTAACTCACTTTCTCATGACTTGGTAAACCAGAAATTGAAAAAAAAATCTATTATTATTATGCCCATTCTTTTTTTAGAACTTCTGAGCTTTTTGTTGCACTGTGCCCTTAATTCTATGCAATAGTGGTGCTTAAACATGAAAGTAATATGTAGGCCCTATAAAATCAGCTAGGATTTACCTTGGGGACTGGGAGAGGTATTTGTTTTATTAATCATTTACACCTTAATTTGCAAATAATGGAAGTCCTACTATTTAATAAGGCTGGTAATTTCTTTAATGCAAAGAATAAGTCATCCTTTGAGCAGTGTTGGTTTCAGGTGCCCTGGTTGTACTTTGGAAAGCCCCATTGCACACCAAATGAATTCAGATCTCCACTGAAGCTTTGGAGCTGCTCCCGAATTTCACTAATATATTGATGGAGTTTGGGTCCCTCTTTTAAAAAAGACTTATTTTATTAGCGTAGGTGGGTTTTTTCCTTCAGCAAAGTTACTTATTTTAAATATACTGTGGGCTTCTGTGATTCCATATAGAGCTCAGTTTTGCCCATGGTGAGTCTGCCTTTTTTAAACAGACTCAGTTAAAGGATGAGTTAGCATTTGAATAGTGCTATAAGCTTCAGAAATCTTTTGACTTACCACTTGATCATTTCTTTTTTCCTCTTCATACCTACCATGCTACATATTTCTGATGATACCATCTTTATTAGTGAAATAATATGCTCTTTCTATGGGGCTCTTGAAATATGTTCTAACGATGATGGTAATGACTTTGATTAATATTTAATCCCCATGCTGCTATGTTCTTATAAATTACAAGATCTCAAAGGTAGCTGGGGGAGGGAAGAAAGGTTTCTGCTGAAATGTTTCAGGATTAGAGTGCTTAGGGAGAAAGATACCTATATTTTATTATTTTGTATCTGCTTTCAAACCTGGATTTCAGTGAAACATTTTGTACCATGACCACATTCTTGACAGGGGAATCTGTAAGATGGACTTACTGTCCAGGGCGCTGGACTCATTCTCATGTTTGTTTATGTTATGGAACTGTTGCATTCCTCTGCATCACCTGGGGATCATGAGAGAGGCCACAGGTATAGCAGTATATGCCTGTATAAAGCAAGAGCTTGGTGAGACTTTTTTTTTCCTTTTGACACCCAGTCAGTCAGTAGTGATTATCTACTAATATCAGTCATTGTTTCACTCTGAGCGTTAACCTGTATTCTTGAAACAGACCATTGTGCTAATATAAGCACATTTTATTAAGCAAATACTCCTATTTGTTCTCTTCTTGTTCAAGGCTATTTTAATAAGCAAGAAATGGGCTTGTTTAAAGTATTTACTTAGAGATCTTTCAAACTGAGGATTAACTGTCTAGAGAATTAGAAATTCTCTATGCATTTGTAGTTGCATAGATTCTCTCAATTTACTAATACACTGTAAATATTATGTACACACCAAACTTGAATGAATTCAACATATGGTTGATGTTTACATAATTTATGAGATGCCACATTATATTAATGGAACTAACCATATACAAAAAAGCAAATGTTGCACTATAATCGAGGGCCTAAATTAACCATACCTTATTCTGTGCTTCCTCAAGTGTTTATTTGCTAGGATGAGGATCCTGGGATTGTGCTCAAAATTTTGTCAATTAAGATTGAAAACCAGTTATCTCATTGTTCCAAACATCATCAATAATATTGATGCCAATTTTTAGACTTCTGGATATTAACTAAACAATAAAAAATGTGTCCAAGTCTGCTTTTTGGTCTAAACACAACATTATCCTCATATTAATAATTGAGTTAGACAAACCTAATAAAGAGTTATTTTAAAAGGATGAAAGGTGAAAGAAATGGTTTCTCTCTTTAATCAGCAATTTAACAATTTTTAAGATGCATGGCTTTCTCAGTAAGGATTAAATTGGTTTTCAATGAAGGAAAAAGTGTGGTGAAGTGGTTCTGGGATACTAGGAGAAATGAAGTGGCTTGCTCTTTATCATAGCTTGCTTGATCTGCAGCTTATATTTTATTGATGGTAATACCCTATACTCTATAATACCTTTCAACACAAAATTTCAGTCATTTCAGTAATGTTAAGTAATTAAACCTCACACTGGTTCTGCCAATGGAGGTGCATTTATCATTATAACTATTTGCAAGTGGGTAAACAGAGGCAAAAGAGGTTGAATTATTAATCAAAGTAATAAAATCTCTGGGCTCCTATCTCCCAGATGATGTTTAGTACTTCCTCCAAAATTTTGTTAAAAATTCAGTATAATTAAATGTATATATCTCACTCCCTGAGTTTAATAAACTCATGTAAAACTATATACTTAATTTGAGAGAGCATATTTGAGAGGTGTTTTTACTTTTTCACAGAGGGGCCGACTTAAGGGAGCATTGTCAAACCAAATTGCTCATTTTGGCAAGATGAATTTAGATCTTAACTAACTTAGTACTTTTCAGGGAAATAGGAGAATTTATTTATTTGAGATGATGTTTCTCTGTGCCAAAAGTAGGTATATTACTGCTCTCTGGCACATGAGTTACACCTCATTGTTAAAGTTCACATCTACACTGTGAGTACACATCTCCTAAGTAAAGTCACACAATTATTTTGTCCTTAGCGTGGCTTAGAACAACTCCCGGAGAGGGCCAAATTTAAACAGTAGTCAACAGAATTGAAAAATATTTTCAAACTGATTAAAATTTAAGATAGATTGGTAATATATGCATAAAATAATTGTTTTCTTTAGCATGCAATGCCAGATATTGAAGGTTTTCTGCTACTGATAGATACAAATATGGCAATAATGAGAGTTCACTTCAGCAACAAAGAAGCTGTTCAAGTCTGAAAGCAATCCTCTCCTTCTGACATGTTGGCACCATCACAGAGGAAAATGTCATGGTCAATATAAGCACATTTACTGACAGTTAGGTTTTTTCCTATGTTCCTGAAAACTGTTTGAAACTTGGCTTTTATCAAAAACAGAAACACTGGCCACTCAGAATGATAAAACAATAGTTTATGGCTTAGTCATTTTCCAGTTATAAAGCAATACTTTCATAAAAATAAACAAGGCATACAGGAACAAGCCAAAACAATTACTCAGAGAAATTGTTGCATTCTTGCTGTCCTTGCTTCCTGATTTAAAACAACTGTCTCCAGTAGGAACTGGACAAAAAGCAGCGGGTTTTGTTTCATTAAGTAACTGCTTGCTGATCACTGAGATAAGATTTATCACTGAGATAAAATATAATTCAAAAATGCAGTTGATACTAGGTCTAGGTACTTTCTAAATTCCTAAATTACCTTTTACAGGAAGAGCAGGTACCTAGAGTAAAATAGCATTAATGTATTTCACTAATTTACAGACTGAACATTTCCCAAGTGGATAGTTACAAAGAGCTTTTGTCCTTTCTAGAGAAAGTAAAATGCTACTTTAAAGCCACAAGAACTTTTATTAGTAAAGGTCATGTTGATTTTTTAATTTGTAGGGGTTTGTTAATTATTTCTGAAGGGTTTTTCCCCATACTGTGAGTATTTTATTATCTGCATCATCATGACTATTCTGGCATAGCTCAGTAAGGAAAATAATTTAACAATAATTTCAGGCAGGAACAGATTACAAATATAAATGCTCAAAACAGAGAGATTGGAGAGATAAGGGGTCGATAAATCTGCTAACTTGACAGTCTTGCACATTGCAAGTAATGTGCTCAGATGTTTCAATGTTAAAGGTAGTTTTTCAATTGCTCCCTGCTTTTTTAAGTTTACATAAGTACTAAGGCAGATGAAGAGTTTTTGCTCTGTCATTCCAAGAAGATTCCTTCTGATTCCTGTTCTGAGGGAAGATGATTTCATTGCCATGTCTCACAGTGGGTGGTACATGGGCTGCACCCCATCTGTGCTCAGGCAGTTCAGAGGCTGGAATACAAAAGTCTTTCAGACTCTTCTGGTCGTGAGAGCACCTGGAAGCCTTGTGCAAGTCCTTTGGTGCGGAGCACTTACCTGTGGTTCCTTCTCCAGCTCAGGGACTGCCTGAGCTGTGTGCTTGTCCTCACTCTTGCCAAGCCCTGGTGCTTTTGCTAGACTGCAGCAGGTGATGCTGATGGCAGAGCAGAGCTGAGGGATGCCTCTTGTGCCCAAGTGTGTGGCTTCAAGCTCTCTTTGTGTGCAGAATGTAGGAAACTTAACCAGGTCCAAAAGCTCTGACTTGGTTGTGTCTGTCATGTAATGGAGCAAGTTTTTTAGCACCTCAGCACTCTCACTCTCTCACTGGAAGTGCCAGCACATTTGAAGTTAGATGATTTCTGTAGGGCTTTACTGAATTGCGGTATTTATCAGGACTGTCACTGTGTAACTGTCAAGCTTTCTATGTGTCTGAAAAACTCCACCCTTTAGATGGATGGGACTGTGATGTCATAATTGTATTTTTATGTAAATGCTTGCTATAAAATAATTTTGGATTAAATGATGTGTTCCTTTCCTGTTGGCAGAATATAATTTGTCTTAAATGGCAGCAGACTGTTGTATCTGTTTTCCTGAAAATTAAATATTTGGATTCACACTTATGATTTATTGATTTTACATTGTTACCAAATGGCATTCCCAAATCAGCTCAGAATACCATGGTTCAAAATCCTGTCATTCATATGATAAAGTTTTTTTTCATGTAATCCACTCTGCAAATGGGCGTGGCAAAGAAAGTGGAAGAGCTAGAAAGAAAGAAATGCATTGTAACAGGTAGTACATTTGAAAGAAATCCCAGTTTTTATTATCGCTGTATGCTTTTGAGGCAATATTGCTTCTTTACTATTAAACAGTAATAAATCCCAAATTGCAAGGCAGTTTGTTATCATCTTGTCCTGCATTTGTTTGGAAATATTCCCTCAGAAAAAAAGAAAAATCTTTATTCTGATTGTGCAAACATTCCATGTGCACAATCTGGTTGAATTCATGTGCATGAATGTAAGGCAAGGCTTCTCAGCTTGGACAGAACACCTTATACAGAAATGCATTCACCACAGCCAGAGTTGTGCTGGTTTCAAGAGTTCATCTCTTCAACACTCTCTGTTTCTGTGCTGCTGACACTTTCGACACCCTTAATTTGCTGCCTTCACATCTGCTATAGCTGGTGCTGTAAGAGCTTAGGTAGGTCAGAAGAAACCTTTTGGGTCTGTGTTTGTGATAAAAATGAGAGAGGTGGCTTACAAGATAAATTACTGGTGTGTAAACTCACCAAATCCTTCTGGTAATGCTAGTGTCTACAAAGAAAAAATATGTGAATGGGAAAGACTATCCAGTATTCACAGTACCCTGGCATATCTTATGAGGTGCATCAAAGAATTCCTGAATATTGTAGGAGTGAGATTAGTGTAACATCCTCTATGACTTTGTCCTCTGTTGTATGCATCTTACTGAATTTTAAAAGCTCTTAAGTTACAAATAAGTGACTGTATCTCCCATAGCCATGTGGCTGCAATACATGAATGCATTTTTCTTATTTCTTCCTTTTTGTTTCTTTTTATCCCACAAGGAAAATGGGGGTTTTTTCCCCACCAAAGGACTGTACTTAAATAAAAGGACTGCTTACAGTGCCTAAGAATGGTATTGCTTTCTGCATGTGTACATATTAACATGCATATAAATAATTCAATCTACCATCCCATTTTCCTGGTCTGTATTTTGGTTCAGCTTTGCTCTCTGGCTTGTGGTATAATGGTACCTTCCTCCTGGCATAGAAAAGACACTCATTTTGAGCAGCAGAAAATAGTAGCACATCATGAAGCAATAGCATCTGGTATACTCTATCAGCAAATGCCAAAGGAATGCTGTGTTCTGCTAATATATCTGATAGCCTTTAATGTTTTATAGGTTTTCTTAGTGTACAATATTCCTTTCACTTCCTGTGACTGTGGTGCCCAATTGTCACATGTCCTTCTGTCACAGAATCATCAAGGTTGCAAGAGACCTTTGAGATCATCAAATCCAACCCAACACTACCACTGTAACTCCATATCCACTGTCACATCACCCAGCACCAGACCCTGATGCCTCCTAGACACCTCCAGGGATAGTGACTTCCCCACATCCCTGGGCAACCTATTCCAATGCCTGACCATCCTAACAGTGAAAAAAACCCTTCTAAAATCTAATCTGAGTCTCCTCTGTCTCAGTTCTCAGCCTCTTGTCCTCTGTAGGCAGAGCAGAAGAGACCAGTCCTCCCTTCATTGCCATCTCATTTCAAGCAGCTGTAGAAAGCAATGAGGTTCCCCCTGGGCCTGCTCTTGAGACTAAACAGGTCCCTCACCCATTCCTGTAAGACAAGTTTTCTAGATCTTTCTTGAGCCTGGCTCCAGCAGTTCAATGCCTTTCTGAAGTGAGAGGCCCAGAACTGAAAGCAGTACTCGAGGTGTGGCCTCACCAGTGCCCAGTGCAGTGGGACAATCACTGCCACACTTCTCACTGGCTGCACTATTCTTGCTGCAGTCCAGGATGCCATTGGTCTTCTTGGCCACCTGGGCACATTGCTGGCTCATACTGAGCTGGTTGTCCACCAGCATCCCCCTCCTTCACAAAGGTAGATACATGCACAGTAATTTAATTTTTCTGTGTAATGTACATTTTCCAGGCTGTTGGAATTTCTGTTTGTTAGCTGTCTCATCCTTTGATTAGAGGTATTTTCTTCATGGTTGTTTTAAGTTTGAGTTTTGCAGGTAAATAGGACCCCAAAACTCTCTGTAGTAGTCTAAGGTATGTAGGTAGGTATAGAATATCTTCTGAGGAGCCTCTTAGCCTTCTTGTTAGTGGGCCTAGAGCTTCCTACTGGTGAAATACAGTCTTTTATACCAGTGGTACAGGATACACTTATTCTCCCACTCAAAGCTAATGTTGGCTGACAGTTAATTGTTAGAGTAGGCAAGAGTAGTTGGCTTAGGCATTCCTTTGTATCCATCTGTCTGGACCAAAAGCAGAGGCAGCTGCAAGAGTCTGCAGGCTGAGTTTCTGTGGAAGTCACAGAGCAACTTTGCTCTGAATCCCAGTGAGATATAAGAAAACCTGGGGGTTTTAGGGGAATTCATTCCTGTACACAATTGCAGCATGCCACAGTAGGGTGGCCTGTGGCTTCTCTGGTTGTAATTTAAGTTTAGGAAGCTGTGTTACTGTAACTACACTGGTCATAGCTGCATGGAATTCTACTAAAAGTAGAGACAGAGTCAATTTAAATACCTGAAGAGGGGGACTGAATTAGGTTTCTTTAAATCAATGTCTGTTCAGATCAAATTTTATTTTCTCCCTATTTTCTTAATTCCATTGTGTGGATTGTACTGCTACAATTTTGTTTTGCAAAAAATGTTATACTTGGAAAAGAGTTGTCATACAAAGAACTCTTAATTTCTAGATGTTTTAATGTCAAACAGTTATTTAAAAATATAAACAAAACCATGGAAGAATGCAATTAAATGGCAGAAGTGATTTTTAAGAAACCCAGAAGACAGCAATAGCCTTTGAGATTTCCTGGCCTTTACTTTGCAGGATCTAAAAAGCAAACTCTCCTATCTGTATCTCAGCACTTTTATGATGCCTTTACAAGGAAAAGGGAGTTGGATGCAGGCCTGAGTTAGATCTCATGGGGATAGTGTTCTCTACCTTAAATTACAATCAGATGTATTTTACTTTAGATGAAGTTTTCAGCCTAAAATTGGTAAGAGGCCTAATTATTTGACCAGGTTACTATGTATGTAGACCATTGCAGAGCTATCTGTCATTTATCCAGAGCTGGCAACACATCACCCTTGAAAGATTTTTATTTTGCGTTTGGAACAGTTTTTTTAAAACTCCATTTCTCTGTTCATTACATAAAATACTAAATGATGGTAGAGATTGCTATGGAGATTAGAAGTTATAGAAACTGTTCATTTTAATTCTTCTGAATGTAAAATTAGCAAAGAGGCTTGGATGTTTACAGGCTTCCAGTTCTTCAGAGTACTAACTAGCTCCACAGCATGCACAGGATTCTTGTGCCCTTTGGACTTTGATTGTCAACTAGCAAATCGTGCCCAGATTTTGAAATCAGTCATGTATCTTTGAGACTGGAGAGTGTGGAGTAAGGAGAAATAAATAGATGTACTCTCAAAGTAGCCTTTAATCTATAGACTTATTTTTTCTAGTGATTAGGATGCCTAAAATGATCTGATAACTGAAGTATGCGGGATGAAGATATAGCTATTCTGTGATTCAAAGGCATAATCATATGGATGAAAACTGGAAAATAAGACTGTGTCACTAGTGTATCTTCTGGAGTGTCATGGTGGTGATATTATAGATAGAACTGAGATGGTGTTTTATGTGTCAGACCCTCCTGAAAGTTGTTTCTCACTGTGCCTTAGACATTATTTCTGGCCTTAAATTTAACACTTGCTGCTCATGCTTGAAAATTGCTATTATTTACTGAGTTAGGAGAACAGTTGGTAAAATAAGTTTTAGAATTATAAAAACAAAACATACAGAATTTGTTTAATTAGTGCAAGTCCAAGCCTTTGTTTAATTAGTAGATTAATAAAACTGTAGGGGATCTGAACATGTGTGCTGGGGTAACCATCTGCAATGCTAAATTCAAAATGGCAGCCTTGTTCTTCATAGGATCAGCATTCACAATTTAGTAGACAAGTAGTGATTTGTGGAAGCTGATACTTACTTAAATGTGGATGTTCTGAGTAAAGGAAAGTACTTTTGGAAGAAGGGGGCAAATAAAATACCTATGTGGAAACATGAAAACCCCTGGGTTTTTTTCTGCAAAACAGTAACAAGTGCTACAAAGTCAGCATTTCCAAGGCCTTTATTGTAAACAAGGTACTGATGTTGAGGTTTGGGATTTCATTAGTCTCCTAGCTGTGTCTAGAGCCATCAGAGTGGACTTTGGAATTAAGCAGCAGAGTCTGATTGACTCTAGTACTATAAAGGGGCATTTAGAATTATAATAAATTACATTTTAAGATATGAACATTAGTCTAAGGTGCCATGGGAAAGTGTGGTCCATGGAATGCAGAGGTAAGGAGTTACATTTCATTTTGAAAGGCTGTGATGCTAGGCATATGCAGATGCTTTGTCATCTCTTTAATACCTTAATGGAAAGGCAGTATTTCCCAGTTTTTATCTGTGCACGTGTATGACAAACGTGGGCTGGGAGAGACTTTACAGAAATAGCATGCTTCATGTGGTACCTAATATAAAATTAGTAACATACATGATTTGTTTTGATGCTTGCAGGGATTCTTCCTGACAGTGTCACCAGAAGCAGTATTAAAAGTGGCTGCTCAGGCTTCTGCCAACAACAAGATCTTCAGCTTGAATCTTTCTGCACCATTTATAAGCCAGTTCTACAAAGAGCCAATGATGAAGGTCATGCCTTACGTGGATGTTCTCTTTGGAAATGAAACGGTGAGTCTTGAGAGAGTGATGGAAGGATTTGTGTCTCTTGCACTTTGGGGTTTGTGTCTCAGAGCCTGCTTCCCCAGAACATAGCCTCTGGGTGGGCCTCAAGGTTGGATATCAGGGAGAATTTCTTCACTGAAAGGGTTGTCAAGAACGAACTGCCCAGGGAGGTGGTGGAGTCAGCATCCCTGGAGGTGTTCAAGAAAAGCCTGGACATGGCACTTAGTGCTGCAGATCCAGTGATGGGGTAATGGTCAGAGGTTAGACTTGATGATGTTGAAGGTCTTTTCCAACCTTAAGGATTCTGTAATTCATGGTCCTTCTTTTTTTATAGAGGGAATCTGACCACGTGAGGTGTCACTAGAAAGTTCAATCTGTGGTCACTGGACTGGGATATTTCAGTAGATGCCAAAGATGTCACTTGACCTGTTAGAGATTTACAACTTGCTCATTCTAGCAGGAAACACCCAACACATTGGTGCTTTGTAATAACTGTCCATGTGCATAATGTCCTCAGCCTGAGTTTAACTCTGCTGCAAGAAAACATATGAAGGGCTGCCACTGAGCTCCTGTAACTCGATTCCTTACCTATAGTGCTGCTATTAATAGCATTTTCTCTGATGAAGATGACTCTTTGGGGAGAAGTGGGAGGAGAAAACTAAGAAATAGAGAGTTGGTTTAAAAGGAAAGGTTCTCATTGATTTTATGGTGGATGGGCTAGCAGCCCATCAGAAGGCGGCTTATCTTTGCTGTGTAAGTTGGCAAACAGATTGCATGAAATTCTGCCTGGAAGTACATGTTAATAGACCAAATTAATTCCGATTTCCCTCATCATTTTTGATTTTTCTTCACTTTAGAAAGTGTTCTTAAATATTTATTAGTTTTCTCAACAGGAAAAGGTTGAAAAAAGCCTTGAAATATGTGACACACCTAAATGAAATGTGGGTTTGTCACTCAAGATAACTATAGGAGTACAGGAAAATGATGGAAAAGCAACTTACTCCTGTGAGTGGTTATTCCTGATTGTGACAAAGGGACTTGCACCCACACAAGTCAGTTTTTAAACTATTGTCCGCATGTCCACATAGGGGCTAACATTGTTATCCATACTTAAATAGCTTATAGATACAGATAGGACTGAAAAAAATTAAAATACTTCTTTTTAAAACAAGGGAAATTGCAGTGTTTTTAAATGCATGGGCTAAGGGAAACCCTTTTAACTAAGGTTAATTGTACAGAAAAAGTATTTTCCAGACATGTTCTTGCTATTTCCAGCTGTTCCCTTTGTACATCTTTCTTGATATAGTCCTCACAAAGATGGTTTTGAGTATTTTTATTAAATAGCACTGTAATCTCGACACAAAATCCTGTCAGACTTCACAGATTATGTAATACCAAATCTAGATAATTTTAGAGTAGAAGAATTTCACAGAAATTTCTGGGCTTAAAACTTGAGGGTCTTTTATATAAATATTGCTACACTGACCTATTAGGATAATTCAGATCTGAGTTGTTCATTAGGTGCTATTTTTCATAGGTTGTTGCTTTTTTTGCACTCGGGTATTATATAAGCAGTAGCCCATGATACAGGTGACACTCCCATTTCAGAAATTTTATTCAGACTAGGTTATTTTCCTCTGTCATTTCAGTTTGTTATGGTATTATTCACCTGCTGTCAAAAATATTGTGTAGTACTGTTGTGTTTGTTAAAGTTGAAAGACTCCCTGCATTTTCTGTATATAATTTGTGAAGCATTTTGGTGTGTTTCAGGATAAAAGATTATAACTCAAACTTTAGTGATCGTCCTTAAACTTGGCAGTACAATATATATAAATACTTCAGAGTTCCAGCCTCTCTGTTCCTTACACTAATCATGAAACCCTGGTCACTTTTTAGTCTCAGCTTCCGGCTGGCTATTGCTGCTTTGGAATTGTTGAAATGCTGCTTGCAGTGGTTTATTGTCTTGTCTTTCTGTGTGACTTGAAGCCGTGCCTTTGGCATGATGTACTTCTAGTTTTGAGTAGCTTCTGTGTCTTCTCATTGTCAGTAATTCTGCTCTCTGTGTATGGTTTTTGATAAAGAGTACTTGCAAAACTCAAAGCTCAGTCTGACATGTTCTGCCTTTGTAGCTTCCACCCTTGGTTTTGGTGCTTTTTCTTTCCTCCCATATGAATTTCAGCTACAAGCACATTCAGGATTTTTTTTGTGTCTGTGTATATCTTGATGGGCCGTGAACCAGTTCAGCTAGCCAACACCAAGTTTTTGTCCGTTTGGTGTGATTTCCTTTTGCTTTATGCTACATTTTCCATCAGTGTAAGTGCATAAGTTAAATAAGCAAGGCATACTAAGTTGTGTGGTTGTTACTTCATTAGTACAAACAATACTCTTAGACACAATTTTATTCTTCCCTATATTTATCTTCACATTATAGTCCAATAAAATTCTATTGTTAAGCACTGAGCTGTTTATTTTTTGAATAATATGAAAACATCCAAGTGCAGCAAAATTCCAAATTGCTACCATTCCTAAACTAAAAACAATTGGCAAAGTGATTTTAAATTACATCTTCTACTTAAAAATTTACATCTGAATGGAGATTGGTTATTTCAAGTTTCAGCCAGATGGTAATTAAAATGGGCAAGTTATAAACCTCTCAGAATAAATATTCTAGTTTTGAATGTAAATGGCAGCATACCCTTAACTGCAGTTTAGACACTGAATGCTGTAGTAACAGCTCAGTATATGTATCCATTTCAGTGTATTAACTCAGTGACCGCTGGTGTTTTGATAATTTATTTAAATCTCATTTATAATCTACCTAAACATCTTGTCTTGAATTTTTTGTATTTATTAACAGTACTTCATATAACAAATTTAGTACAGAACATTCAGAAAAGGAATAATTATTTGGTCATTGCAGTTAACCAAGTAGGGCCATTCTGCAGTCATTATCTAGCAATACATGACTGAAGAACTTGATTATTGTCATTGCTTTTAATTTTTATTAAATTAAGGTTTTTTTAATAGTGTCATTTTGCAAATGGTTCTTAGCAGTAATACCTTCCAAACTACCATAATCACTGGATAATTAACCTGCCAGGATTAAGCACACTCTACTTTGCCTCAGGATGCTTAACTCTCAAATAAGGTCAATTATCTCCTGATGATAACTGCTTTGTCACAAGTTGCTGCTTAATTCGGCTGTAAAAGCTCACCTTAGAATACATATTTTACAACTCAGAGTAACTTCCAGTAACAGGGTGGTCAAAAGAGTGAAAGCTTTGAAAACAAAACCTTTACACAGAGCTGTGGAAAGTTTCCTACACAGCAATTATTCTAGGCAAGTAAAGGAGACTAAATTTGTATGTATCACTTTCTCTTTTCCTGGTTTGGGCTAAATGGTGATGTATATTAAATACTTGACTCATCAAAGTCCGTAATGTACACAGGAACTTGAATTAAATTTTCAGTCACCCCAAAAGATGTGAGTTCAATGGCATCTCCTCAGGGAAGGAACTACCCTGGGGGAACAGTCTGTATATTTTTGCATGTGTACCTGGCTAGCAGTTTCTTCAGAATTTAAGGGACACTGCAAGGTTTTCACATGATTGATCTTCACATCTGGCACCAGTTCATGACTCAAAGGAATATTTATTGATATTGATGTGGTAAAGATCTTCTGGGTTCTCTTCCTATGTGTAGGCAGGGCATCACTGAAAAATTTTAGAATTTTGAATCTTTGGCATTATAGACACATTGAACTTTTCATCTGGTGCTTTACAACAAAAACAGTAAACCTATGATATAACTGGTGGTATTCAGTGTACAGCATCCATAGAGATTGAGGAGATTTTGTAGAAGAGAAATCGTGAAATTTTTTTGAAATACAAAATAATAAAGAAAACAAAGATAAAAATTGTTCTTTAAAAATTGATCCTCTTTGTCTCCAGTGTAAAGAGCTGTTACTTCTAAACACTCAGTCTCTGAACAAATTAATTACCGTATTATAAGCTGAAGTTTTGCAAAGACAGAGCATCTGTGAGCCCATTGGGAAATTGCTGCTCGTGTGACAGCAAATGTGCTGAAAAGAAAGCAGGTTGTGTGCAAGACTTGTACATTTTAAGAAGCAATGACAATAGCTTGAGTGGTGGTTCTAGAGTTAGAAACCCTGAGCTTTAAAGAGATAAATGCCTTTGGAATAAGATAGCAAATGGGCCTTGTCATCATTTCCTTTTCACAATTATACTGGAATGGTACATTGTGCCTCCTTTGTTTAAAATATTTTCAGTTGAGGTATCAAATACTGACAGAAAGATCCCTACAAATGTAGGTGGTTTGGACAGCAACCTTTAATACCCTTTTAAAGTCCTTATAAAGAAAAGTCTCTTGAATTACATGGAAAATTCTCTTCAATGGTGATGAAAAACAGTTAGTATAAAACTGAGGGGTTGGTGGGATTTTGGTGAGATTATGGTGAGATTAATGAACTCCTTATTTTGAACTTGCAGGTAGTCTGTAGTTTTGTCCTTGTTTTAGCTGAGGGAGGGAATGGAAATACTGGTAAGTTTTCTGGCATAAACTGTGTTCCACACACTGGGATTTACACCTAAATGGCAGTTTCCAAACAGATTTGTCTATTGCCTTGCTGTAAACTCTCACTTCACATAATTTGATATATTACATATTACGTGCAAGATATGACACTGAGAACAACCTTCGGTTCCACCTGCAAATTTCCTCTGCTGCATTATTACCTGGGATCAGATTGATCCCTGCAGGCTTAGGAATCTGCCCACAGCCCAGAAAAATCTTGAATGAGACATAATCACTTTTGTAAGATAAATGAACTTCATGGTGATTCTCTTCAAACTAGTGTGCATTCATAATGGCATAACTGAATTGATTTGAATTTACACAGTGAAATTCCTGCTGTTTCTAGACCCAGCACATAGCTTTCCACAACCACAAGAGTCCTTTTACACTGGTGAGTTGTCTGACTTTGAGGAAACAATTAAGAAGTAGGAGTCAGGAGAAAATCAGATGGCAGATGTAATTTGGTCTGGGGAAGAAGGGAAATACAGTTTGACTTTCAATAAATAATGAAAGAGAGACCAACATTTCAGTCTATTCTTCAGTATCAGATGGGGCTAAGAAGTGAGGAACATAGCAAAGAAAAATCATCCTCCTCCTTGCCTTAGGGCTGGTGTACGAATGAATCCAAGGCAGATTAGAATGAGCAGAGTAACAGAAAGTTAGTCTAAGACGGTTGATTTCGACTCAACAAATTATAGCTCTCACCGTATCAGTTTCTTTATGTCCTACCTCCTCCTAAGCTTCTTCTCAGCCTTCACCTTAAGCAGCCTAGGCCTAGCCTTCCACCAAACCCACCTAATCTCAGCCCTGCTATGTTTAGAGAGCATGATACAATCCATATACATTGCCCTAGCCATATGACCCATCCAAGTGCAATCATCAGCCTCCACCATTTTACCCATCCTCATACTAACATTCTCTGCCTGTGAAGCCGGTACAGGGCTGGCCCTACTATGCCATAAATATCACTAAGTTGATGTTTCTGTTTGAAGCATTTTCAACTAAGCATTTATAATTATTATTGAAAGGCAAATAATACATGTATTTCAAACAGAATATCTTGAAGAGGCTCATTTTAGTACCGCTGACTTGCATGTATGTTATGTAAAGAGCCCTTAAGAAACATTTTCTTCTTGTCTTACTGGACCTGGTCTGTATTGAGAGGTTATTTTCAGTCACTGGTTGTTGGCAAGCTATCATCCTTAAGAGTTCAGCCTTTACCTTCTACTCCTCTGTTCACTTGGAATTAAATTTTCAGAAACAGTAATCATCTTAAATGGCATTAAGTTGGGTGTTAGTGTTTTGCATTTCAGTTTATATACTGATATTTTCTTTTTTGTTGTGCTTTCAGTTCTCAGAAACTTGCCCCACAGGTGAGGGTAATTATCTTCAGTTCCTAGGCTGGGTGAGAGACTGAGGTTTGCACAGTTCCCCACAGGGAGTCTGTGCTTCAGTTAAAAATCGTAGTCAGATATTCTGACCCAGTTTATTAAATACACATGGGAAAAAATTTTGTAAGGAGACATCTCATCTTCCCTTCTATTTTAACAGGTAGAGGTTTTTAAGGTCAGCTGCTGCTGGTGTTTGCTTTTCCAAACTGCAGTAAACAGATAGTATTTCTTTTTATAAATCTTACACTTAAGATTTCTGCAAAGTCTTATTAAAAATTGTAGTTCTGAATGGAGGGAATTAAAAATTGTAATTCTGAATGGAGGAAAAATAAATACTATTTTTTTTATGTCTTTGTAGAATTTTGATGCCCTTTTCCTGTGATAGATGTTGTGTTTTCAATTATAGGACAGCTATGGTGTTGTAATATTGCTCCTTAATTCATAGAATTAACTTTCTCAGTAGTGGAATATCTAATAAATTGTGGCTATCTGAAAAATGAGAAGGTCTCTAGCACGAGGGAGGTTGATAATGTCAGTGGTGTGTTGTAAAGATGTGCTGTGGGAAGGATGCTGAAACAGCCCAAGGCTATTTCAGCTGCAGACACTGAATCTGCTGCTTCTTCTCTCCTCTTTTTTTTTCCCCCTCCCATGTGAACTGCAGTGGCTCTCTAAGATAAAATGCTTTTAAATCATTTCCCAACCTTGCAGCCGTTTTTGATAAAAGCCCTGTTATCTGAAATGATATGAATCACTGTGGAGTTAACCATACCTTTTACAACAACATATTTTGTTGTGATTCATTCTGTCTCAATTAATCATCTTATTTATCTATATTGTCTCAGCTGCTGCACTGAAATTCATGAGTAATAAGCAAGTAATTATTTTAGTATAGTTTACCTAGTACATCATGAATGAAAGGAAAATTGAGAGCCAAGTATTTAAATTTATATTTAGTGCTGCTTTCAGCTAATGTCTAGCTATTTAAGCAATTTAGGAAGCCTATCTCAAAAAATGTCTTTCTTGTTTCCTGTTATGGGAAACAAGCAGGTATTTAGAAGCAAAGCTTATACTTTCCAACAGACTTCATTTCTTAAAACTAAAAATATATTCTGGTAGTCTCTCAGAATGCTTAGGGATATTTATCCTTCCTTATGCTATGCAGTGTTGAGATACTTTTAAGACTGTGAATACTGGAGAACATGCAGCACAAGACAGAATGTCCTTTGAGAGAGGAAAGCAGATTCCACGGTTTTTCAGCAGCTTGTGTTTTACTGACAATGATTGATAACCCTTTTCACTTTGTAGCACTTCCCAGAGCATCTCATAACACTTCATAAACATTAAAGCTCAGAATAAACCAATAAGGTGGGTGTGTAGTCTTGACTGTTTTACAGGTGGACAATTGAAAGGTTATTTGCCCAAGGTCATACAGCAAGAGCAGAGCCAGGAACAAGCAAAATTGAATTCTAACTTTTTTCTTCAGTTAAGTGTCCTGAAATGTGTTCAGCTGCTGAATACATCTTGGACAAAACTCGCGGGTCTGGAGGAAAGAACCTGCAGAATCTGGCTTTCAGTTTTCACTATAATATTAACATATGTCTCTGAAAGCCTTTCAAAGGTAAACTACATATGCCTTTTAATACTCAGATCACTAGGGCAAAAATGTATAATATATAATATCTAATATATAATTTAAGAACTGCAAAAATAAGAGTATGAATAAAATTGAGTTATGCAGTTGATACAAACAAGAAGAAGAGAAGCTGAAATGTTCACAAATGCTTCATTAAGTCAGTGTAAATTCAGAACTTTTCAATTTCACAGAGATATTTGCAGATAACAATGCAGGTGAAAAATAGGTTACAATAAAGCTTTGTTTTCCAATCCAGCTAAGGTTAATTCAATGCCTCCACATTGCAAGCCCTGTTTGGGGCAGATACAGCCAGTTTCTGATTCAGCAGATGAGGTTATGCTAATGCCTCTTATGGCAACATGTGCTGGAGATTCTCCCCCTGTTATAGATAGTCCTTGCAGTGGATTGTAAGGCTGCAGTGCCATGTTATCCCCATGGATAGCATCTAAGGGTGAGCTGATGCAGGCCTCTCTCACCTGCCCTTATCACATGATGTCATCTGCCCCCTTTACTCAGATAAACAATTTTACATCCAGAGCAAGAGTGAGTTCTGTGGGCCAGACTGCTGTTAATCACTGAGCTGGTCCAGCTTTCTCAAACAACACAATCACTAGATCTGATTAGATGAGAGGATGATGCATGGTGGTACAAAGGACTTGGAAAGAGAAAACATGATAACCTCTCTGTTTCATCAGATATAAGCAGCCACTGCTGTTAGGGTCTCCTGGGCAATACAGCAAAGAAACAGTTATTGACTGACTTAAATGTTATTATGAATTGATAAGTTGTAAATTAGCTGTAAATGTTCTTGGACAGAGGTTTTTATATAAAATAGACAGTTTTTACCTAAAGAGCATGTATTGATGCTTCCTGTGCTTATAAATTCGAGTCTGAACAAAGGTTCTTGAAAGGAGAGAAAAGGGAAGGATAGTTGAGGAGACAGTAGTAGGTCCATGCTCATGTTCAGAATCTTGAGAACGTGGTTTGGGGGTTTTGGAATAGAATTGGCAATATCATTATTATGTTAACCTATTTTTCTGTACTATTGCATAGCACTATTTTTTCAAAACTGCAGTTTCAGCCTTGTTCTTTCTCTCATGTTATCTTTCTCTGTCAACACCTTCCTTCCCTCTGTTTATATAGCTCATAAAATATTTTTATTCCCTCAAGAGAGTTTTGCGTCTCATTATAAGTCTATTAGCTAGTTTCATTTTTCTGGCTTGCTTCAACCATGAGCAAAATTAGGCATTTGAACCCTCTCTTCTTTCCAATTAGCTATATAATCTTCTGTTACCAGGATTCCTTCTGTAGATTTTATAAGAATAAATTTAATCCACTGATGTTGCCTTAAGACTATTGAAAAGTTGCTATGTATAAGTAAATTAATGAAGAGAGATTTTTCCTTCATGTGCTGACATAAACACTGAGGGTATTTAGAATGGACATATGCTAAATGATTACTGATTAAAATCTGTATTTTTTTAATTGTAATTTAGAGTTTAGGCAATGATGTTAAATTGAAAACTAATTGTGCATATATTATGAAGCACATGCAATGGGGCATAAATATAGGTAAGGGTTGCAAAAATGTTTTGCTAATTTTAATTTTTTTTCAGAGTTTTCCTAAAAGCAGGAAATAAGCTTGGAAAAGAAATAGAAAAAGTATATTGGAGCATACCTAATATATTTAAAAGATAGATAAAAGCATCCATGGTTTTCCCAAAAGCATTAATTGATCTCTAAAACCTTGCCTTATTTATAAACTTAAGCCACCCTGTTTATAATAGCCTTTGGGTGATAATTTTGCAGCCACATCAAAGTCTATCCTTAAGCTGTATTATTAGGTTTAATGGTCATATTCTGACTTAAAAAAACATTTAAGTACTGACCTATCAGGGGAGAAATGTGGACAAGTTGCTTTGCTGTATAAGTTTTTTGTTCTAAGTTAACAGAAATTATCCCTCCTAGTCATTGCATTTGGGGTTTTTTTAGTTCTCCAGAGAAATGATCCATTAAACCTGTCCTTTAGGAAAACTACTGCTAATCCACATGTGAAAAGTAACATTGTCAAAATGTTCTTTAAGTCCTCAAACCCTCCTTTGACTCCTCATATTCTGTGTCCAAACCAGCAGCATCTGCAATCACATCAGGGAAACAAGCATCCACAGGTCAGTTTGCTTTCCCTGCTGAAGTGGTTTTCAGGTGCAGGAGCTTCCCTCTAAAGGACAGAATTGTAGCAATTTCATGACTGGGAGAGTAGAACTTTTGAAATACAGAAACCTGTCTGTTTGTTGGTTATGTTTCTAGTGGCGTAGAGGTGAATCCCCTGCTCTGAACTTGAAATTCTAGGAACAGTTGTGTCCACTGTCTTCAATTTATGTTATTTGAAGGCTATAATTTCACAAGTAGAAAGTTTCTTTCTACCCCCACAGCTAAGGAGAAGGACTTCCTCTCCACCCTTGCAAAGGAACTGGCCATCAGCATCTGCTTCTGGTCCCACCAGATGAGCTGGGCTGCAGCTCAGCCCCAGCTGGGCTGTGCTTTCAACAGGCAAAAACCTTTAGTATAGGAGAAACTCACCTGAAGGCAATGGCAAGGGGCTACACATTCCAGTGGAAGACCCTTAGGACCCCCAGGCAGCCTGTCCTTTGTGATACTTCTCAAGCTGTTTTGCTGTTGTCAAGGTATAGCCTCGCTATAAGCCATTTGAAGATGTCCCAAATATTTCTGGAGTTAGGAATTCCATTTTTCTGATGCTGGAAACTCATGGATCTCAATTCAAGGGAAATTCACTATCTTTTTTCAGAACTTGGGAAATTCTGCTTCTTCATCTTGCTATTATTGTCCTGTGAGTCTAAGCCAGTCTGCAGGCACCAATCAACAACGTTTCTGTTCATTTCTCTTTGTCTGTGGCTGCCCTTCTGTAGGATTCTGTTTTTGAGAATCTGAGAGGCCAAGCTATGGACAGTATTTTTGATCCCTGGCAGGTAAGAGACCTGGCAGAATTAGGTTCTCTTTAGGATCTCTTTTAATAAAGCATATTTCTGCTCCAGAATTCCTCTGAGAAACCAGGGCATGTTTAACTTGTCTGTCAGACTGTTGACCTCTCCAGGGTGTGCAACAGTTCTTTAAATAAAAAAAGAACTGGAATTTTCATGAAAAATTAAGTGGTAGCCATAAAATGTGTTGTTGTGGTAGTCCTGATTGCTCTGCAAGGAGGACCTCCCTGCAACTGGAAGAGTATCGGAATTTTCATGAAATCACAGGTATCCTTTACCATCAGTTTACCTGCTTTTTCTTAACTTCTTTTGAAACATGGATGGGCAGTCAGATGGTCTTAACACACAATATTTGCTGTACGTGTTATTTTGGAGCTGCTATGATTAACATGTCTTTTTCCTCTTGTTGGAATTTCTACTAGAGCAGGAGAAATACATCTGTGAGTGGTCTTGGACACATACCAGTTTCAGATAAATGGATCAGTCAATTTAAATTCTGCATATATAGTTGCCAAACACTATGCATTTGATTTGAACATCAAAGTAAATGCCAGATTTGGATGGAGCTGCATCTTGGTGGATGTGAATTACGATAATGAGTCAAACTACTGAATCTCACTGCTCAAAAAAGAACACTCATCATCTGGAACCAAATTCCTTTCTTCTAGAATCTAAAGTCATGAAAAGAGCTGAAGAAGTACATAGCCTTATGCTGCCAGCTGTAACCCATCTCTGAACAAGCATTACCTGAGAGGTGGGTGGGCTGGCTTAGGAGCATTCTAAAGTGTGGAATGGTGGGAGGTTGGACCCATTATTTAGACCCCATGAAAACCCTATATTTCAGGAGTCCATATTAGCTTTACTTGCAGATGAGTTTCTTTAATATTTCAAACAAGAGCTCTGAGTCCCAGGGTGAGTGGTGCCTGTATATATTTCAGGTGAAACAAGCTAAAATCAAGATCAAAGTTTTAAGTCTGCAAGGAAGTGACAACATAACCTATCCCAAAGTTATTTTTTCATTTATGGTAAAGATATCAAGCATTTTAGGAGAGGGTCTTCATTGTAACAGACTTTATTCGGGCCATAGGGATTCATTTTGTACCTCTTCCATTGGAGTTGGTTTTTTTAGGAACTTAAACATCAATTATCACTTTTTAACGATGCTTAACCTCTGCTACTCTTAAAAAGGTTTCTCTTTATTGTTACTTGAATTTGAAAAATGCATTGTGTAAAATACTGCAGCATAAATTAACAGAAGTTACCTACTTTGGAGGACATTTGCATTTATTCCCAGATTTAGTGGGAAGAGAGCAGGTAATAGATTATTGAACAGTGTTATTAGACCAGGATAATGCTTAAGTCAGGAGTGAGCTATACAGACATTCTGTCTCATGGCCCGTGTTGAAAGTAACAACTTTTAGAATTGTGTTTCATGCAATGAAACACAAAGCAAACCCCCTGATTTTTCTATTTTACAACCTTGTACATTCAATGATAATGTAATGATTTTGAGAGTTAGGTGGATGCAGAGAATTGGGTAGCTTATATAATATGTAGAAATGTTTCAAATTAATTGTTTAATTAGATTAGAAAAATATTTTCAGCACTACTGTTTTTTATTTGTTAGTAAGATCTTCTGCAATAAATCCTTGTTCAGGATCACAAGGAAGAAAAATTATTCTTCATGTAAATAAAATTCACAAAAGGAGATGTGAAATATAACCAATTTATCCTGAAAACTATTTGAGATTTAACTATTTTTGTCTATGCTAAGCTGCCCAAACCCTGTTACTAATTTAAATTGACATTGGAGCAAGTTGCAAGGCTTACCTTTTCATAACATTTCCTAATATATATCTATACTGTGCAAAACAGAGTAAGAGGCATGCCTTGTCCTGAGAAACTTACATTTTAAACAGAGATAAAGAAAATGAATAAAGAGAAGTAATGACCAGAGAGAGGTGAAATCTCATAACACTGATGATACACTTGTTCAGTGCCATTACAAAATGTAGCTAAGGTTTTTGCTCCATAATCTCATATATCAATTTTTAAAATAAATGCAGTGAATGGAGAAGAAAAAAAGTAATGATGGTCTGTGCTAAAGTTGGATATATAAGTCCCTTTATATGGTTTTTTTAGGAATTCTCTTATTCTCTTCCATGGTTTTTTTTTTTTGTTTGCTTTCAGTCTTAAATATCATGTAGAATTAAAGCAGTTCATGATCAGTTAAAATTTCAAATATTTAAGACAGCAGTTTTTAAGATTAACTGTTTTCCATTTACTGACTGTTACTTGGAACCAAAAGAATCTTGTATTTTTGTAAGCATAGTAAGCTGCACTGTTTTTCTTTAAACTTTAGGGTATGAATTATATTCCTATAATGACAGCTGCAGGGTGGAATGTTTTAACACACTGGAGTGAGATATATCTTGGACACATTCTTGGTACCTTAAGTTCAACATGCTCCATATGGTGCCACTGAGCCAGTGATTTTGAAGAAAACAGTTAAAGACTGCTGAAACAGCGTAAAATACAAATTAGTCTTTGCTATATAAGTAAAAAAATTCACTGTCAATCTTTTCAGCTTCCTGCATGAATACTTCCAGCAACTTTCAGTAGTAGTCCCCATGTTTTAAAACAACTGTTGAATTCTAGCAGAACAGAGTGAAAGCTTGTGGGCTAAGAATACATTAACTGAATTATGCCTAACTCTTATGCAGGGGAGCAAAGGGAAAGGAGACTGGGCTTCCCTGCATTTCCACATTAGTTTTTAATGTGACAGCAGGGTTTGTGTGATGCAAGATCTGTGAGAAGTAGCTGGCTCTTTGTTGAGCTGGTCCTCTGTCAGCACAAGAGCATCATGAAGGAGCTGTGTGTTGGGGAGGTGTCTCAGTCCTACTGTTGACTGTACTAATGATACAGTATGCTGTAGTAAAACTGCAGAATAACTGTATTTGCTACTAAGTGTTTTAGTGTTTGCAGAAGTAAATTAGCTGGGAATTACGTTTTCAGAACATTGGACTTTTTTCATTTGTGTTTTCATTTGTAGTATCAAGACCAGCAGGAGTTAATGTATGAGTAACTTGCTTGTCTACCTTTTACCTTAGTTTAGTTGATTTTTTTCAATATCAGCCTAACCTGGGTTTTCTGAATTTATACTCAAGCTGTGGATTGCAAAATTCTTACAGCATACTTGCAGTTCTTAATACTGAAGTTATCAGTTTATACACTGATTTTTACTGATATTGACTTGATGTAAATTTTTATCCCGGATTACTATTATTATTGTCCTTACTATTATTAATTATTAATAGTAGTTTTGTTGTTTTTATCATTATCATCATTATCATTATGGCTTTTTAAAAGCAACATACATGAACTCCAAAGAAAAGACCAAGGATTACACAACAATGCAAAAATTCTATTGTTCTCAAGTGGTACCAACTTTAAATTGTTTTGTATTGGTGTTGACTCATAAGAACAGATTTCCAAATGTAAGCATGAGACAAACAGCCACAGAGCACCAACCTGTCAACCTGTACTTGGGTACCTTCTGGATCAGCAAAACAGCACATTGAAGTGAGAGCACCACTGGTGAATGAAGCCTCTGAGGGGGTGATTTGCAGTTATATTAGTGTGAAGTTGCGCATTGCAGCCTGAGTTGATCTAAGAATTTACTGCTGGAGAATATGGAGATCTTGCTCCCTGTTGTCCCTTTCCAGACTTGTAGTTTCTGTCTCAGATTCCCTCTGTAGCTAAGGCAGCAGAGACATGGGCAATATTTTTAAGAAAAGAGGATGTGGCCGCATGATTTTCTTGATTAGGGATGTAGTTAATTAGAGATAGTCCATCTAAAAGTAAGAAACCAAAAAACAGTCCTTGAGCTTCTTTCCCAAAGATAAATTGTTACAGTCTAAAGAATCTTGAGGCAAGGACTGATAACTACCATTTCAGTGATCCCATGTTAGAGCTGCCTGCACTGTTTTAGTCCTTCTAGATATAATTAGGTAAAGTCATTGTGAATAGTTTGTGTACAAATTTCCATCTTTGAATATAGCCTGAATGTCAAATTTCAAATGATAATTATTTATGATATTTGGTTAACCCTTTGGGATACAGCCAGTGGGTATCTATGGTAAAGGACCTCATTGTCAAAGGATTCATAAATTAAGTTCTTGTACACTCAGAAAATGCATTGAAAGCATGTAAGGTTATGATACACTATATGTCACAGCAAACAAAGGTCAAATATCTGCTTTAAGTGAAAAACAGGATTAAATGTTGGCATTAGACAGATGACCAGAACATCAGTGATGCATTAAAGTGGATACTTTCTCATCATACATAAAATGAGCACCTTTTCTCTTTTTTCTTGCAGCAGCAGGATTCTCTTGTTTAAAAAGGTGTCTGTTGATGTTTGTCCAGTCACTGGGCATATGTTGGTATATATTCTGTAAAAGACTCATTCAGCTGTACTTCCCCATCACTGATAGCTGGCTGGGCCTTCCAGTCTCCATGGCCATCCTAATCCATTTGATATGATGATATAATGCAGCTGTCACAGAACACTGTTCTCTTTGTTTCTGAAGTGTAAAACTTCCAAACCATACATGTAATGTAAGCCAAGGAGATGATCCCAAGGGATCCACTTGACCTATCAGTGCCTGCCTTCATTCTGTGCCATGGGCAGACCAGCAGAGTTACAGTCCTGCTCTAAATTGGAAGACAACTGTGCTTCCTTTCCCTGAGTATCAGTTCATTGTCACTGTGAATGAGAAGCTTGGGTTAAGCTCCGTGTTAAGCTTGTGCTTTGCTGCTCCAAAACAAGTTTGTGTATGAAAAACATAACAGTGGTGTTATATTGCTCTGCTGGGACAAAAGGGGGACCAAACCCTTTTTCTGCACATTGGTACTGTTTGCTGAAGGAGGCAGGGTGCAGCCTGTCTTTTGCATTCCACATCCCAGCCATTGAGGAGAGGAGGAAATAAAGAATAAGGGAAAGACTTATGAAGATCCAGTGGAGCTCTCTGCCTGGAAATGGCTTTGTACTTCTCAGTGATGGAGAAATTGCCTTAGCATTTTATACCCACAACAGCTCAGTTGTGCCCGAGTACAAACCTGGAAGTGGTTTTCTTTATTCAGGCCAGAAGCCTGTTCATACTTTGCTACTTACGGGCCAATAAATTACTTCTTCAGAAAGTTCCTATTTTGATAAATTGATGTGCTTGTGTGTTTGCACTATATTATGTACGAGGAGCCTTGTCATCTTATTGAAATTATAGGACATTGAGAGATACCAAGTATTTATGGCTAGATTTAATGATTTTAAAGGAAGGAAATTATTGCAGCCCCAGGGCAACAGTAACTTATATAGTGACAACTTATACATGTTTTATGTACCTACTTACTTCAGTGTTTACTACAAAAGTACAGTTACCATAGCAATGACCATGTCAGCAGACTTCTTTGCTAGTTCTGAAATGCAAAATACCCAAATGCCACCTGAACTGTGAATATTCTCTGCACAAGTATTGAAGGCAGAAGTTGAGTGTCACACACTTTTCTAAACAAACAGCAACACACTGATTTACAGAATGTTTTATGTTGCAAATGGATGTTGGGTTGTTAGCATCCCTAGTACTGTAAATTCTTTGCCACTAAGCTGCAAGAAAAGCTTCCCTGGCTCCTATCAGAAGAGACTCCACTAGTATATACTTAACCTGTAGTCTTCTGTGGAATGTTGGTACTTACCTGCAGTGTTTCAAGAAAATAATGTGTACTATTCAGGAAGACACTTTATCTGATTTTAAGTGTTAACTAAATAAAACTATCGTTTGGATATTTACAGGTTGTTAGTATTATATAGAATAGCATCACAGAAAGTGGTGTGATTTCTACCTGCTGCTTCTTTTATTTCAGAAATGGCAAATTTATGAAGAATTTAGGTTGCAACTTCTAAACCTTGGCATGCAGCTCACTAAGCAGTAGAATTGAGAAGCCAGGTAGCAGATTTCCCAAGTCAGCATTAACCACTGGGCAGTAGAGCATTACCTCAGTATGACTTGTGGGCAAGTAAAAGGTGAAAACTCTTACCACACATGCAGACCACTCCTTTTCATAGCTAGATTTTCCCGTGTGTAGGCAGTGTGAGTTAAGTCTGGATACTTGAAGAAAAGCAGTTTGCAGGACTGCAGGCTTAATCTGCCATATCAGTCATTCTCCTTTAATAGAGACTGGTCTACTAGGAAACATTAATCTGAACTGAGAGAGCACATCATTCTAAGCACAACAGCTTTAACTCAGATTTTGTATTGGGTCCACTTGTGGGCAAGCTTATGCTGGAACTGAAGTGGGATTTTTTTTCTTGTTTAACTGAGGAGAAGCACGGCACATGAATTACTGAGCAAACATGTCATTGCTTGGAACCAGCCCTTAGCAATTCCATGTGAAAATATGAAAGTAAAATTGATCTACATTCATGTAATGGTTGATCTTTTCTTCCTTGCATTGTGTAGTGTCAGAATTCTCACAAAGAAAGAATCTCACTTTGCTGGATAGGGATGTGGACATGGTGCTGTTAGGTATTACATTTATCTGTAAGAGTTTTAGAGAAGAGTAAGGAAATCACTTTAGTTAGGAAGTTTGCTCCAACCTCTCTAAGTCCTGGAAGTGAACATGTGGACCAGGTGGTTCAGATTCCAGCTTTATATAGCAGTGCTGTTGTTTAGACTCTTTAACCTGATCAGAGGACTCCAAAGGAAAATGAAGTCTTAAGTTAGAAAGAAGTAAGGAAGCTTTTTTACACAGCTTCAGTGTTGACTGGGAATTGTGTAAAAGGATCCAAAAAAGCCTCTTTCATGGTTTTGTAATTCTTAACCATTAAGAAGTAATTTTAGCTACTTCAGTTTTTGTTTGGATTCTTTCAGTTCTCCTATGTTTCTTTCTCAGAAAAAAACCCCCAGTGTTTTTATATTTATCTAGGCAGCAAGTGGAATTTACAACTAATCCTTGAAGTGCATAGGTGTACTCTTCAACCAATGACACTTGAACTGAGCCAGGACAGGCAACCTGCAAAACTAGATGATTCAATGTGCTGGTGCTTCAAAAATACCTTCAGCTGTGTGACTGTGCATGAATTACCAGCTCAGCCTGGTAGCTCAGGCAGTTCTGAGACCTCTGTGATGCTCCACTGCCTGCTACAAACATGGCCAGAGACTCACAGTGTGCCTGATCCTTGCCGAGCCATCCAGCCACTAATTTCCCAGCTAGCCTTTGGCAGTGACCTGTCCATGGGGAAGGAAAGATCTGGCAAATCAATGGACTGTGACCACCCAGCTTTACACTGATGGGCAGGTGTGGGGGGAACTCTGTCCAGAGAGCCCCTCATCCCTGCAGCTGATGGACTGTGTGATGGATTAGGTCACTCTGTCTATGTCACCTCTTTTACCACACACTGCTTTCATAGTCAGAGGTGTGTTTGTTCCAGCTGTGATGTTAAAAAGTGTAACTGTGTTTACATCTACAGGGAGGATATGGCCAGAGCATTATTTATCATTACTGCCAAATACACTCAGTACAGACTGAAGCACATGCATCTTGTGTATGGTTGAAATGTAACATACACTCATTGTTGTTGACACTGCAATAGGCTTAGGAATAAATCTGCTTTGTTTTCTGGGTGAAGGCTTTCTTTCTCCTGCTAAAATCTGATATCCAGTTCTTGTTCTGTAGCTAGTCAAGTATTGTATTTCTTCTTGGTTCTCTTGCTGGTGCAGCCACCTGGTGTGGGGTGGATTCCATGTGTGTGATGCTCACACACATGCTGCTCTGCTGCCAGGAGCAGAAGACCTAATCTTTTGTGACATGAAAAGAAACTTGCTGGTACAGTACATTACTAAATGCTACAGCCTGAATTCATGAAATGGGAACACCGCAGGGGAATCTGGCAAGGAAGATGTGTTTATGTAACTGAATTGAGTGTTGCAACTGCCATCACTTAGTTCCCTTGGCTGCAGTGAGCGAGTTGTGAGAGAAAAACAATCCAAACAGAGATCTTCAGATGCTAAGGGCAGCTCTAATTACATACAAATAATTAATAAAAATGAAGTGCAATATTGTCAGAAAATACAGATACCATTAATTTTCTTCCATGATCGTGTGTACCAAGATTTTTGGTAGGGACAGAAACACTCAGGCTTTTGCACTTTTATTTGAAGTATATATTGTTTGAGTGTCTTCAGCACATTCTGATATCCCAGAGAGATTCATGACGCAAGAGTAATTGCACATAACATAAACAAGATCTGCATTAGTTGGCTCTTTTACTCAGAATCCTTTTCCAAGTCCAGATGTGTGATGTGTAAATGTTAGGAGAACAGAGTCCTTATGAAGTAGCTTTATCAAATGCAACTAGTCTTCCAGCAAAATGGAGAAAATATAAATTAGCACTCAAGACCTTGGTCAAATCTGGTGCATAAAATTTTACGGTTGTATTTACGTTCCATATGTGCTTTGGACAAGTGCCATGTTTGTAAAGAACTGCTTCAATATTATTTTTTTTAAGTGACACTTTTAGCACAGTATCCTCTGCAAACTGTTCACTGCTTGCCATGTAAGCCATCCAGGCTCCAAATAAACTGTTCATTTTCATGGTCTAAACCTGAGATCAAAATGCCTTTTTAGAGCATGGTGATTTTCAAAACATGGCATGGTAGATATCATATGTGGCTTCTTTAAGCACTGTTCAGAAGAGTTGATTAACGTGACTGAAAGAGGAGCATGCATGATATAAAAATCTGACAAGAGGCAAGGAATTAGGAAGCTGTAGTGTACATGTTTGCTAGGGCTGAATATCTGTTCTGACTTGTTTATAACATAATTAGATTTTAGTACATTATGTGAGCACTACGTTCCTTGTAGCTCATTAGAAAAGAAAATAAACCTCAAACCAAGGAGATTCTACAAAATTGTGCCACTTTTCAGAGGCCCCAGCCTATTTTTTCTTCATTTCCCTAAATCCATAAATAACTGTCTTTAAAAGAAAAAAAAAAACTCCAATGCAGCATCTGCTGTGCTGTTATTGCCACTACTTCTGTTCTGAGAGTATAGCACTACTGCTTTAGAATGTTCTCATTCACTTGTTATCTGGTATTTGGCCAAAAAATTTATTAACAATGTAAGAGAAAGAAGTAAATTTCTAGAGCCCAAATCAGAATGCCGTCTGAACAAAAGAACAGCACTGAGCTGACCCTACAGCTCTTTTCAAATTTTGCATAAAATGGAAGAGACACAGCATCTTGGAAAAAAATCACAGGAATCCTTTGTGTTGGAAAGTGTGAGTCAAACTAAATAGCTTGAAATAACTTCTGTTATATTTAAGCACAAATGTAATGCTAGAGGCAGAGGAAAAAATAGATTATTTGTACTTTGAAACACTCAGAGGTGTGAGAAATCTGCAGTGAAGGGCTTGAGCAAGTACATAGCTAAAAATAACCTGTCCAAAACTGAATTACTACTGCTATTACTATGACTACTAATTTCAGCTTCAGAATAATTTGTAGTCTTCCACTTGTCATGTGTAAAATAAGAAAGGTATCAGGTGCAATTGCAGGTTCATTTGCTTACATCTACTAAGCATATAGAACTGGTTAACAAATATATAAATGTATACTAAAATTTAATGTCAATCTGTTATCTCAGTAATTAAAAATAGTTGGGAGACAAATCCTAAAACAAATGTAGCATTTTGAAGTAATAGAATTAGAGGTGAAATGGTAGCTGTTCTGAAATGTAGCTGAGGCATAAAAAAATTTTTCCTTGAGTCTGGAAGTATGTGGAGAATGCACATATGGTGGAATCAGAAATGGTAATTTTTTGTATCATTCTGTACCAAGTTTATAGGACTTTATTGTTTGAAAACTAGTATAGATTTTTATGATCCTTTAGAATATACAATTGGTGCCACTAGGATGGTGTCCTTGCTTAACAGAGATTTAGAGAACTGTTCTTGTAAAAATAGCACAGTTGAAACTCAGAATTTTTTTATTCAGATGTTGACCAAATCTTTCATTTCTCTGTGTGGACTGAGTCCAAATTTTATTTTTCAGCTTGGCTTTAAAAGTTAATCTATATGAGTTTATGAACACAGCAAATTGTACAACAACTTCAGTCAGTATGCTGAAAGACAAATATATTTATAATTTAGTATTTTATAACTAGTGAATATATGAAATGATATCTTGAAGGGGCCACAGATAATAAGTCATTGCAACTATATTAACAAGGTAAAATAACTTCATAGTGGCAAAAATATCTATCAGTACTAATTAACATGAATTATGCTATAACCAGTGTATCTCAAATCATAGCTGTAGGTCTTCATAACCTTCCAGTGCTCAGAAAAGGTGAGGGTGCCAATAAATTGTTATATTTTACTGGGTGGGATTCCATTGCAGACACCTTGTTTTTCCCTAGCTGGAGGTCTAGTGAATATAATTGCTTATGAAAACCACTAATTTAACGAGGAAGGGCTTGGAAAATGAGTGCATATGGAAAACTGAAACATAGGAAGTTTTAGATAGGGAGATCAGATTTGTTTTGTCACGATCTATCGATGCATTTGTAAAAGTATGTGTATGTATATGTATGTGTGTACATGAAGTTGGTTTAACAGGGAAGACAAATACCCAGCAGGCAAAGCCTGTGAATTCAGTATATCAGTATTACTGCTGCATACCCATGCATCTTGGGGCAAATGGTCACACTGAAAGAAAGGGATCTGCATACAGTTATCCATGGAGTAATGCATTGCTAAACTATGCACTTCTGACAAGTAAGTTGTTTTCATAATTATGTTGTTATGTATTAGGTGAAAGATTACTGATCTTCAGTGCAGGAATATAATTTTCCATAATCACAATATCTGTTTTTTTCCTATAGGAATTTGTGCATACTTATACACTTTTTTATTATTTCATTATTTTTACCTCTTACTTTTTGTAATTTTCTTCTTTTTCCTTTTTTCTTAAGTGTGACGTCTTAAAAGTAAAATGGAATGCTCAGTATGCTTGTAGTTTCATTTGTCATAGGAATTCTGAACCCCGCTTCTTCAAGAAAAATCACAGTATAATATCAAATTTCAAATACCTTGACAGAGGGAAGAAATGGCCTGATGGGAATCTCATGAAGTTCAGCAAATGGAAATGGAAGGTCCTCTTACCTAGAGAGGAATGTTAGTCCCAGGACAGGCTGGGAACTACTTGGGTAGGAAGCAGCTTTGCAAAAGAGGACCTCAGAATACTGGAGTGGTGCCACCAAAGGGCGACAAAGATAAGTGAGGGTTGGAGCATCTGTTGTATGAGGAGGGGAGAGTGAGGGCGTGAAGAAGAGGAGGTCAGGGAGATGTTATCAAGGCACACTAGCAAGAGGTAGTAAATAAAATGGAAGCAGGCTCTTTGCAGCGGTGGGAGGTGACACAAAGAGAGACAACAGGCACACATCCAGCTACTGGAGATTTGATTTAAGCATAAGAAAAAAGCTCTGCTCTGATGGTGGTCAAGTGTTGAAACAGGTTTTCCAGAAAGGCTGTGGAGACTCCATCCTTGGAAATATTCAGAACTGAGGGGTCCTGGGCAGCCTGCTTTAGCTGACCCTGCTTGAGGAGTGGAGTTGGACTCTGTAGATGATGTGCAGAGGCCCCTCCCAAACTTAACCACTGCATGTCTTTTTAATACCATTTTAAAATATGTTGGAATCATATCCCTTTCATTTCATTATTTGACTATTCTTTTGATCTCTGATCTGTTTGAGCCTGTGTCAAGTTCCGAATGGCTTCTAATAGAAAAATAAACTTTACCAAACTCCCTCATCCATAAATACTTAATGGTCAAAAGCAGTTAAATTCTAACTATGGATTTTTAAAAAATTGATCCAAGAAATTCGCAACTTGTCCAAGATGATAAATAGTGCCCTAGTCACATCTGGAATTAGAACTTGTGTTCACTCAGTGATCTAACTGTGGTCAGATTGAAATGTTGTTTTTCTGTGCAATGACCATGTTGTGAGAGAGCACTGCTGGTACAGACTGAGAGCTAGGTTTTTCCTTCCATAAAGTAGCTACAGTTAGCTAAAACTGAAAATTTCAGAAAACAAAATTGATCTTGAGTATTTGTATCTTGAATACAGATAAATGCATCATTGAATTTGCATTAAACAGCATGAGAAACTCCAGTAAGAATCCTTAAGTCACCTGGGTTTGAAATTCATTGAAAGGGTAAAATACGTAATTTGAAGATCAATTTAAAAGATTTTGTTATTGCTGAAGATTGCAGTGAGTAACTTTATTTTTTGCCAGAGTTAGCCAGCAAAGCAAGCCCAGCACATGAAGAGTGTGACACAATGATTGCTTTTTACAGAGTTCCCAATGCCACCGCCTCAGTTATAATTCTAAATGGCTGTGCATGACATCACACTAAACAAAGTATATCAAACAACTCAATTTCACTGCTAAAAATACATTAACCTTTTACCAGGACTAGAGAGAATCCTGCTAGATCCTAGCACTTTTAGCAGAGTGTCTGATTATTCTCTTCATCTGAAATTGCTAGATGAAAATGTCTAGTCTGATTTCAGGCTAGTTTAAGTGGTTGCAATCACAGAAGGCCTCATTGAAAATGATGCAAGCTTTTATTTCTGTTTGTCACCCTCCAGCCAGGAAGGTGCACTGGGAGCATTCAGTGAGCAGTATTAAGGATTTCAGAAGACCCCACACATCTTCTATTTTTATATAAATAAAACTCTTACCTTCTAGCTATTAATATTTTTTCCTTTTTTTTTATGTTCTGATTTATTGATATTTAAGGAAGGGGTGTCTTTTCTCCTTCTTTACCACTTCTGATGATGATGCATTTATTTTTAAGGTAGAAACAGACATACTTGTATAGAGAAATGGTGTAAACAACTATTGTTCACTAATTTGATGCTTGTAATGTGTGAGGAGAGAGACACATACAGGGTCATAAGAAGTTCAGTTCTTTAGGTAAGGATGTAAGATAGAGATGTAAGTGATAGCGCTTTATCCATCATAAAATTTCAAAATGGCTCAGAGGCACATCCCTGCTGCAGCCGTTGCAGACCTTGTAATGGCATTAAGCTCTGACTCAGGGTGATTCTTTCCACAGAAGATTCTGGCAGGAACTATAGTTCTGGTAGTAACCTGAATAGGAGGATAAATAGTTTGAATATTAATGAATTGTACGTGATGCAAACACTCCAGGGTGAACCCAGGCAGGACAGGAAATATGTTTCTTTCTCAATTCTTTTCACACTAGGCTTTTTGAGACAAAACCGTCTGGTACTCTGCCAGAACCCCCTCTGAACGCTACAACTTTAACCCCATATGGTATTTATACTTATTCTGATTATTCACTTGAACTGATTCTTATTATTTTATATTTTCAGCTGCTGGGTGAAGGCAGTGTACATATATTTGCCAGTGTCTTTAGTATTTCTGGAGTAAGCTGAAATGTTTTTTTAGGATATGATATGAATTCTCACTATCTATCCTTCATGGAAAAAAATAAAATTGGTGTCTAGTACTGCTCATAAGAAAAAGAAAGTGGGGTAAAAAAACCCTCAGTTTTCCTTTATGATAATCTGCCCATCCAATTGGTGCCAACTGTGTTTTTTCCAGTAATGTCCAGGGAGGGGTAGATACTTGCTGGTTCTCAGTGTTGATTCTCAAGCTGTGTGCGGGGTCTGTCCATTCTCTGATCATTTTCACTGATCTTCTCTGAAACATGAACAGATTTACACTACTGACTGAAACAAGGGTTAGGCCTTTGTGTTGTCAAACAAAAATAACACTGAAGCATTACATCCGTGTAGCACATCCCCACGTGTATCGCAAAGTTTATCAACTGTAGCAGAATTTCACCGTGTGTTTCAGAAAATATCCTGTGTGGTTCTTTTGTCTTCTGTTCTCAAACTCTTTTTATTGACCCATATTAAAGCAGCTATCTCTGAGGAAAAGAAAAAAATGAAAAGCGTGAAATTACATTTACCTTTGAGCCCTTAATGCCTTTATAAATGGCCATTTTTTAATAAAGGCATATGAGCTTGTATTGCCTTTACACAATGAAATGTATTAATAGTTGACCTTAAATGCCTGTCTAAATCCAACTACAATGACATTACTGGCTGGATAGAACTATCTACAGTGTTTTGAGTAACCACTGATAGCTCTTTAGCACTGATTGAAGATGAACACGTGTATCTTACCACTAACTACAATAAATGTACTGTTGGCACTAAAGGTTAGTGATCTAGCTGGAACTGTGTCCTGTAGACTTTTCATCCATTCATTTTAAGTAGCAGAATAATAGCAGCCGCTTGTTGAAATCATGTTTTCAACTGATCAGCAGCGTCTTTAGTGGAATCCACCTCTAATTCCTTGGGGAGGTCATGATTATTGTTACCACAGCTTTGACATCACCCCTATTTGCATCGCATGAAAGTACTTGTAGTTCTTGTATGCTGTTAATTCACCATGTTAAGAACTGTGGATTTGCTGTGATATCTCTCTGTGTGTATATATATATTCATCTATTACTTTTCCAGAATTGGGACAGGGAATAAAATCATATTTACCTTAGTTTGGCTTTGTGAATCATATACAGGAAAAGGTGGTATAAAGACAGATCATAGTGCTGCATGTTCATGGGCTGCATTAAATACCTGATGATTTAGAACACCCCACAAACTCTGCTGTGAAGTTAGTGAATGTATTTACAACATCTTTGTTATAATTCAAAGGCAGCAATTGGAAATCCATTGTCCTCTCTGTGCCTTAAGTCCCATTTCCAGGGTCATATTTAGTATAAACTGGCCTGGAGCTGGAAGAGTAAAAAACATGGCATGGCACAGCTCACTAGGTCTCTTTTCTTAAAAACTAGTTGTCTCCTGCACTGTGACAAGTTTTTAGGAAGGAAATACCAAAAGGAGGGCACATGTTAATTCATTCTTCATTGCTTATCTTCCAAGAAAATAAGAAGGGAGATTTTAACAAAAGAGAGTATCCTTTTTTTGACTCATACTCAGATTTACAGGGCACAACAGATGCCACTGAAAACAGAGGTTCTCAGTACCTATGACATATATTCAAAAAGGGTATAGCTCTAAAAACACAGAATTGTATAAGAAACCTCTTTGTTAGGGACTGGGGAAGATGGTGGAAGGGACAGACAGATAGAAGGACAAATGTGCCTACTTAAGGGAAGGCGAACTACAAGTCTTAGCAATTCCATTGCAATAAAGACTCACGTCTATAGCGCAGAGAGACAAATAATACATGATTTTTTTGTTTGTTTGTTTTGTTTGGTTTTGGTTTTTTGTTTTACAAGTCTACTGTTTTTTAGGAAATCATGTATAAAAATGTCTGTTTCAGAAATATGAATCTTCAGCATCTACCTCTAAGACAGGAGATTATCAGATAATCTAAGCCAACCTTGATAATTTGAATCTGTCTTCTACAGAATGAAGTTGTGGATATCAGTGGGCATCACTCCTACAAAAATCTTCCCTATATCTTGATTTGTTTATTTCAGTTGTCAGCCATTCCTTTTAGATAACAGGGTTTTTATGTTAGAGTTGTGAAAGTAACTTTGTTGCCACAAACAGTGCAATGTAGGAAAGCAAGGGAGGATACAAAGAACACAACTTTACACCCGGACTGGAGATGAACTCAGGAGTGGGATGAATGGTAATAAATGATTATACTGAAAAAAAGGGAATTACCTGAGCGAGAAAATCATAGCATTCAGTGTGTTCAAGGAAACAATGTAAATAGAAGACTAACAATCCCTACTTCTGAAATGTGAAAAAGGAAGAAAATGTTTAAGAGTAATTTTGAGAAGATTTTAGCAGTCTAGAAAGGCTTATAAGGTACAGTGTTGGAAGTACTATTCAAATTACAATCAAACATGGTTGTTACCAGTAGGAATTGTCCCATCAAACACAGACACAAAGTATATGGTCCTCATGGTCATTTATTATTTCCCATTGAATGAGTTTGCTTTTTTATTTCTTTTTGTTGTTGTGCACTCTGCTCTGCTCTGGGCTGCAGGGAGCTTCCTCTGCAGTTCCACATGGCCTGTGTGAGTGCAGGCTTGAGGCTGCATTGATTGACGGGCTGTGCTGAGCCCTCTATGTCACAGACTGGCTGTGCAGAGAAAAGAGGATGGTATTCCTGGAAATGTGAATTGGGTACATTTTGGGCAAGTCAGGAAGTTCACAGTTAATGAAGTAGGAACTCCCTCAAAACCTGTCAGTAATCTCCCAATTAAAAACAGTAAATCCAGAGGGTAATGCTGGAATATGGGAGTTGAGGTTATTCTGTGAGATATTTTCCCTACCAAGAAGGATGGCAGGGGAGGGATTATCTTCAGCATTCCCTGCATTTGCTTTTTTGTGCAATTATGGGAAATGCATTCAGTGTGCAAGGGTATCATTGCTGTCCTGCTGTTTTATCATTTCTTTATGAGATAATGTTGATTTCGGCAATGAAATGCAAATTTAGTTTTCAGTGCTCCTTTTTTTTCCATACAAAGGTTAAAATGCATATTGTACATAATAATGTTACTGATGTTTTTGAAACAGCCTTTGTCAGCTAATTTTGGCAATACGTGGTTTCAAATGCTGTTCAGTGCAATTGTGTGAGTTTTATGTTGGCCTACATAAATTAATTTTAACCCACTATGCATATTGTTACCATTTTGGCTGTAATTTGATCAAGTAATCATAAAACCTTGGTACCAACAAAAAAAAAATTTGGATGTGTCAAGAATATTCAATATATGGTGGGCCTTCTGTGTCTCATGGCAAACTGAACATGCAGTTATTGACGTTGAGCCATCTTAACTCTATAATCATAAAAGTATTCTAACACGGAGGGCTAGCATAGGATTATATATTATTCCTAGGATTGCAGAGGCTGATGGATCCTGTGTTTGGAGTGTATGTTTCTGTTTACTTATAAACAAATAGTTTGTACTGGCTGTGATAAAAGGGCTCAGGATTTTAACAAGTCCTGTTAAAATTAGCCTGTGTGTAGATTGTAAACAGTTCCTTTTACTGAGTGCTGGGGCTCAGACAGCAATAAAATACATGCAAGAATGGAAATAGTTTTCAGCTGGGACTCCAACAGCAGTAAAATACATGCAAGAATGGAAACAGTTTTCAGCTAGCAAGCAAATTCTAACATAACAGCAAGGCCAGTGCTAACGGAAGTTGTCTTTTTTTATTGTTATCTCCTTAATTAATCTCGCTTTCCTGTGTAAACTGCTCACTATTGTGTAAAGAGAGGGTGTGTGTTAACTTTGGTGACATTGTGTTACTCCCATTAAGTGGCATTGCACACAGGTTTCGTCAGCTTGAATGTACTTAGGATGTTTTTCCCCCCAAACAGCATGAGCTAAATGACATTTCACAACTAAAAACAAATCTCATTTCTACTTTAGATGGTGCAACAATAAATTTGCTGTCACAGTTAGTAAAAAGGTTATATAGAAAAAGGGGTGTGAGTTTTTAATATATTTCGTATGAAGCAGTGATAAGGTGGGGAGAGGGTTTTATGAAATGTTCTATAGGCAGTAACAGAAACAGATCTGAAAATGCTGAGTTGGAGTAATGAATGAATAATGTGTAAAGTTTATCAAAACTGAAAGAAGTCCTGATGTGAAATGAAGCCTCCTAAGAAAATTCTGTTCTGTCGCTGTTTTGCTCTGCTGTTGTCACATGTCACGCATGAATGAAAATGCTGCATTCTCTGGGGAGCGGTAAAGCTTCTGTGTGGGTTGTTTATTTCCTTAATCCCTCCTTCTTCGTGATTTTCAGTGTCAGATGTAAAATGGAAAGCCTGTAAATATAGTGATTATCATACTGATTATCACCTGCACCAGGGAACGCCCCGGCTGGCCGCTGTAACCCAAGCAGTCTCCACATGTTACATCCACTTAGACTTTAACCTGACTACTTTATTAGAGACGTGAAGCTCAGTATGAGGTGCCCTAGGGCTGCACAGATGGGTTCTGCTTGTTTCCTGTTCTCACTGTTATTGTGAATAGATACTAAAAGGTTCTCATCGCTTTTATCTGGTTAATTTACTTTGAACTGTCCCTAGCAATCAGAGCCTGCCTCACATTTCTCAGCGTTTCACAAGCACTAAACTCTACAGTCCAAATGTGTGTTTTGAGCTTCATTAATTTTTTTTTTAACTGGAAAGGCCTTAATTCTTAAAGGGATCTCGTTCTGAGAGAGGCTGGTTTTTAGGGGACTGTAGGCACAATCCTTACTGAAATAAGCTGCTCAGGAGTCATTCTGAGGTTCAGTTGATCGGAGAGAAGAAAATTAAGATTGCTGTTGTTCTTTGGCATGCTCAGGCACCCTTAGATTAGAGGTCAACTGCAGGAAAATCTATGATTTTATGCTGGCTGCCATTATTCATGTAGCTGGGCAGCAGACCAGGCTAAAAGATGACGCTCTTACAGGAGAATTGGAAGATGAGATATTTTTTAACAAATGTGCAATCATTTTTCCTTTCTTGTGGAAGGGCCGGGTCTTCCAACACACATGTGCTATGCATGGGTGCCCCAGTACAGAAAATTAAGATGAATCCTCTCAAAGTCTCCCACACAAGAAAGCACCACTTCACTGGAACAGTTTTTATTTCATGTACCGGTGTCCAATTTCCTGGCCAGACAATAGTTTAACACAGATGTTAATGTCCTGCTGTATTGGGATTTTAAAGAAATCTCTTAGGACAGATCAGTGTAACTTCCGATTTCAATTGCATGACCAAAAACCTGAGGTTAAAGAAATTATTTGGCTAAAGACATAATTTTTAGTCAATTTTCTTATTCTCTTCCCCCTTATCACTCCTTTATTTATCTTATTTTATTTTTTCTTCTGTGTCACGGTCCCATTTGAGGCTTTCTTGATTGTGTTGCAGTTCATTGTGAGTGCATCACTACAGAGTGGGAGCTTGCAAGGCTCCTTTTTTCATATGAGCATAGGCTTTGTTAATCACATGCTGGTTTAGGAAAACACTGCATGATATCTTTGAACCCTACACTCCTTCTTGACAGCCAGGCTAGCAAATGTCATTGACTGTGTGATGTACAAGAAGGGATTCAATTGTAAGTAAATTGTCAAAGTGGCTAACCTTGCCCGCACCCAATTGTCAGGACCATGATTCAGTTTTTCTGTCAACATCAGCTAAGGGTAACCCGGTCAGCCTTATGTTTCTGCAGTGAAGCAGCCTGAGGAGTTGTGCTTTTCAGCTTATCACATTTTATTAACCTCAACTTACTGTTGTTATAATCAATTGTACCCACTTCAAATTCTTCTATTGCCCCCAAATTGACGGATCATGTAGGTCCACAACTGTGTGTTTTCTGAAGCACTGAAACCACTCATAGGCACACTGCATTGGTTTGGTGCAGTAGTTATTTCTGTTTAGTTAGATCAACTCACCATTTTGGCTCAAGATTATCCCTCTATTAATATTACTTGGCAAAAGTAATCTGGAAGAATGCATGTCAAAACATAAAGACTTCAAGGGTTTTCTGCAATATTTCCAACGTTAAGATAGAAAGTAAGTAAGGGAAAAACATTGTCTTCCATTCCCTTGCTTTTATTTCAAAACAGATTTTTAGTTGTACCAATTTATATAAATAAGACATGAGAACATACTGATACCATGATGCTTCCTCTGTTCTTTCAGGAAAAGAACATAGTTAAATTGCTTAAAGCAGTGATTAAGACATCAGAATATTTTTAAATGTTCATCTGATTCTACCACAAGGGTCTGAACACATTTAGTGATCCTGATTTTTTAATGCACTGTAGATGACAAATGATTTTTTTTAAATGGCTTGATAGCATGTATCCCATGAAGTGCCATTCATAAATGGAGATATGCTACAATTTCAATTAAAAAATATGTCTGAGGGATGTTTCCCAGTTCAAGTCCTATCTGCAGAAGTAACTTTCCTCGCTTGGAAAAAACATATTGTACCTTCTTTATTTGAACTTGTGAAATGTGTTGACATTGTACTGTTGTTGGGCTTGAGGGAAGAGGGAGAAGCTTTTGGTGCTACTATCAGAATTGCACAACTGTATATGGCTATATTGAGATAATCGTGTAAAAGGAAAGCTGGCTGAATGAGTTTCAAAATGTGTTATTTCTTCATTATCTAGCACTTTATAATTAACTGTTCTTTTTTTATTATTTCAGGAAGCTGCCACTTTTGCTAGAGAGCAAGGCTTTGAGGTGAGTTAACCCACAATTGCACACTAAACAGATCCTAAAGGTTTTTTTCTTGCTGATAATGAAGTTCTTTTGGACAATGATTGATGTGCTATTATACTCTCCAAGCCTCGCAGCGGTTGCCATGGAAACTTGGCAGTCGTCATGGTTTCTTTGTTCTGCCAGCTCAGTGTTATGACGCACTCTGCTAGGTCTGCACCCAACATCGCCTACAGATGTTATTTATTGAATTTTGAAAAGCCTCTTGGGAAGCCGAGAGGTTGGGCACGGTTTCAAGCTGCCTCTGCAGATATGGGACCTGTCAGTTTGTTCAGTTAAAAAGCTACCTCATTAGCTGCATTACACTCCAGAAGGATTCACTGCTAAAGCAGTGGTGAAGCAACACTAAATAGTGAAATATAACACCGCTTAAATAACTTAAACCCTGCCATATGCGGATTATCATTATGCAAATGCATTTTAGAAAGGTTGTGTATAAAATTGTTAGGTACTGATTAATGTAAACCATGCTTTTTACAAACAGCTGCTTTTTAGAAAAGGTAGTGTGGAAATTGTTTCAAAACATATTCGAGTCAGTGTTTTCCATCTGAGCTCTAAAAATGTCTGATCCTCTACTTTCTTGAAGTAAATACTGTAGATTTTACAGTGATTTTCAGAGCTTTTGATTTCAGCTTCTCAAGATATTTATTTGACTGGTACCTCCCATTGGCTACATTCAGATAGCTTAATCTGGAGAACCATCAGCTATTGGTCTCTAACCAATTCAAACAGGCAGTTTTTAAATACTATAATTAATGTGACAAGGCTTGTGCTAATTTTGCAGATAGTAAGTGATCTTACTGAAATCTAAATTGCAGAACCGAACACACATAAATCCTTTTCCATGTTGCTTTTTCACTGGAATAAGACCCACCTTAATTGATTTGTTTGCGGTGTAAAAGAACAGAAAGGAGTTTGACTGCTCAACACCCATTTTGCATAAATAATAGAAGCCGCGCAATTCAAACCACATCACTTCCAGAGTGTGCCACTTCTGTGTGTGATTGGTTGCATAGAAAAAAAGAGGGAAAGACTGACAGCTTTTGTTCTACAATTTAGATTTCTTTAGAACCATACACCAGCAGGTACATCAATGCCATCGCTGTTTTAGCTATTAAAACTGTGGGCTGTCCCATTTCATTTTATGTTTCCCAAATTCACATGGCTGCTTTGTAGAAATCAAGACTTTTTATCACTGTCAGTTTTCATTTGTATAATCTGTATTGTTAGGCATAAAAATACACTTTGGGTTTATGCTAATGAATGAATTTCACAGATGCCTCCAAAATATGAAGCATAAGATATTATTGGTACCCTCTGGTAGCTAGACAATAAAAAGAAAGGAAGTAGTGTATTAAGTCTACCCATTCTATATTTTTATTGCCCCCTTGAGCTAAAGACTTTGAATGTGCCTGGTTTAAATTCAGCTCTAGTGACAAACTGCTTTTGCTGGTGTCTGCTAACTACCATCATATTAACCTTTCCATTAGTGCATGCTTAGAGATTTTAGCACAGTTCCTCCTGAACATCCTAAATCTGCCACATTTGATTACAGCATATCAGTAAAGTGCACAATGATTATGATCTTATCTCTTATTACTCCCTTGCTTGGCAACAATTCACATGTCAAGTTTGCTGACAGAGATGAGTAAAACTTGATAGTGTCCACAGTTTTGTTTTCCTTTTGTGCTGTGGAGGCAAAAAAAAAAAAATCACACTGATAATAAAGCACCTTATGAAAAACTTGAAGAGCTTCCATTAACCTTTCAATTAAAACCAAGAAAAATTCCCAGTAACTCTCAAAAGCTTGATTTTTATATCGAGAATAGAAAGCTGGTAAAGCACAGCAAATTAAAGGAAAGGACTTGATTGACCAGGGCAAAAATCAAGAGGATGTTTTTCATAGAATTGGTTAAAAGTTGCTGGTGGCTGCATTTGAATTGCCACCTGGAAAGACTTTTAATTTTTAATCAGAAATCTTTTAGCATAGAAAATCAGTTGGTGACCGGCTTCTTTTGTTTAGTTGTTTGTTTGTTTATGGTTTTTTGTTCTACCTCACCATAATACCAACATTTTTGTATACTAAGTTTATCTTCTACACATGAAATGAATTCAATCTATCTGAAACAGTTTTTGAAAAAAAAGAGAAGTTACAATTAAGAGAACTTCAGGAAAATAGACACCTTTTCTGAAGAAGTGAAATCTTGTTATGGGTGAGAGACAACACCATGACACAAATCTGTTTATTTCTTTGTAAGGGAAATTCCATTCAAAGGAATTTTAATCTTTATGCTGAACCATTCCCACAGTTAGTGTTCCATTGTACTTTGCTGAAATACAAAGTATTTTTGCAAAATCAGTCACGATATTTGAAGACCATTATTTCCTTCACTTTATGCCCTGACCAACACTTATCTGTAATAATCAAAAATAGGACATTACTTCTGATGTTGTCTCTTTCTGGGCATCCCTGTGGGGTTGGGTTTTTTTGGTGAATTTCATATTCTATGGCATTTTTAAAATAGATATATATATATATATATATACAGGAAAAACACAATGTCCGAATGGTTTCAAATTTTAAATGTCATATATATATATATATAGTGTATATCTATACATATTTTATATTTTGATGACATTTCTATTAATTTTCAAATAACAAAGGCTTATGAGGTTTTGCTTTTACAAAAAAGTGACTTCCTGTTCCTTCTGCATAGAAGTTAGGAAAACAAAATACTACTTTAAACATAAAATTTAGGGTTCAGTTCTGTCTGTCCACACAAGAAGCAAACTGAAATGAACGGGACAGTAAATATCTAAGGGATTAGTAGCAGCTGCCATGCAAAATAACTTTTCTTGTTAGAGGTCTCCTCTAAGTCCATATTCATCAGGGAACCATATTAGAGAGAGTTTTGTTACCCTGGACCAGCTTTAGGTCTTTAAGTTAATGAGGTGCACTGCACAAGTGCACTGTTTTGGAAGGATTTATGCCTGTTTAGGTCAGGGCTATGGCAGTCCCAGCTGTTGGGGGTCTGGTCAGAGGCAGGGCTCAGAAGACAAGGTTTGGTAGTGGTTCTGGCTGGATGCAGTTTGGCACATGCCCTTGTCTGATGCTGGGACACCTGGCATGCTTCCTTCACCTGCTCTATCCCACACTGCTGCTCTGAGTGCCACCTACAAGGTTCTTCAGGTGCAGCATCAACAGGCAAATCATGCTTCAGTGAGATTTGTATGTCAGCTTTGTTAAACCAGGTTCAAGTATGTAAGTGGGTATGTGGGAGTATCCAGTGAATTTGGGGAGTGTGTAGAGGCTTTAAACCACAAACCAGTGCAGTCTTATCGTTCAGCCGTGTCCAGAGGCCCAGGACGTGTAAGAAAGACTCAGTAAATGGGCAGGTAACAATCACTGCAAAACAAATATTATACATTTTGGCTATTTATTCTGAACAGAAGTCAGAGATGGCAGCATTTGATGATGTTTGCCTGACAACAAAATGAGAGGCATTAGTACCTCTGCAGTCTTCAGCTGTAAATAGTCACATATTGTAAAATGTCACAATTGTACCTTCAAAAAAAACACCTGTGCAAACGTTTAAGCCTCCTCAGCACTCACATTGAAGCTCTATTTTATTCTCTTCCTTTGAAAAAAATTAGTACAGGAACTAATTTTGGTGAAAAATGATCAAGTTACTTTTTCCAGAAGACACTATTCAGCTATTTCTAAAGTCTGCAAAATCAGAAGTGTCCAAACCTCTCTGTCTTGAAATTTCTGCTTTTTAAAAAGTTACCTTTTTGACCTAAATACTTTCCTTCTACTGTTACACACCTATTATATATTTAATTCTTCCTGAAAACATATATGCTTTTTACTTTTTTTCCCTGTCTACATTACTTCATCCTTACCATCACTCTTCACAATCTCTTTCCTCGGGGTCCTCTTTTCTTCATCTAAGTTAATCTTTATTCTTCCTTAAGCTGAAGAAATCATCTCTTGATCATGCCATTTTCTCCTATTATAACTTCATCATTTTCCTTTTAACATTCATCGTGCCCGTAAATACATTGTACAAATATTTTAAGCACTTTGATTTCTGTGCCTGCTTTACTCCACTGAAAATGTGCCTAATAAAGTCACTAGTAGCCACTTCCTACTTAGCAAAAACTAAACTCCTCTCCCCTGTTTCCTTTGATCTTCGTGATGCTTTATTGTGCTTAAGTTTGTGGATCTCTTAATTCCCAAGGCCTGAAGTAGCTCAGAATTGAGGTTAACCTTCCTGTGGCAAGGCTTAGGCAAGCCTGTGTATTACCAGGCTGGCGGCTGCATTCTCCATCCATCCCATATTCAACAGCTTGTGCCACCTGTTTATGAACAGCTGATACCTGCTGTTCACAAACCTCTTAAAAAAACCATTTCAAAACAGAAGAGCAACAATTTCAATTTTTTTCTCTGGCATCTTTAAGACACTCCTTGCCTTCTGAGAATTAGTGGTAAGATGGCCCCTGTTCCTGCCCTCAGTTCTTCTCTGGTAGCAGACATTGCCTTCTAAAAGCTTTATTAGCTGTCTAAGCAGGAGGAAGGAAGAAATAACACAAGTCAGAGTATCATATATGGAAATGAAAAGTAGGACAGAATTTTAAAAAGAGGAGAAGAGACCAGTAAATAAAAGGAAACTATTTTCATGTTTGCCACATGTATATAAATCACTGGGTTCACTGACTACCCAAAGTTAGGGAAGAAACTAGAGGGAGGCTGAAAGTGTTGCAGAAAATGTAGGTATTTTCACATAAAGGAGTGCTGGTAAATATATTAACCCAGGCATATTCTCTGTAATAGTAATTGTGTCAAGTGAGTTTGGATTCATAACAAACAGTACACAAAGCAATGCAGGAAGTATTATTATGTTTTCATGTATTCAAGGCTAGGCCATTGCTATGTTTCACTACAGTTCCTTGTACAAAGAAGAAACTGGGGAAAAAATACAGCTTTATTTAACACAGATGTTAACAAAGTGGTGCACAGTAAATAGCACAGTGATTAGTTACAGTCATACATACTCCTTTCCTAATGTTAGAAAAATAAAAGAAAAAGCTATATATATATCAATTATGGCAAGAAATAAATTATGCCAAAGTTAATTTGTAGAACTTATTGACTTGAGTTAGAAATCTGAGAACAAAAGTTTCCCATATAGCATTATAAAAGGGTTTAATGTTAATACAAATAACAGAAATACCTATTATAGATTAGCTTGGAAACCAAGTCAATTAGAAATTGAAACCTTTTTGTTTTGATCATAGGGCAATGGTGACAACAGAAATTATAATATTCTAATGACAAGTGGTGTTGTTAGAGTTTACTGCATTAATTTAAACATTCCAAACTTGATGTGTAAGACACTGGATGAATGAGAGGTTTGGTTCAGTCTGCCAGGTTCTCTGCTCCTACCTACATGCAGAATGAAGTACAATATCCTTTGAAAGCAGAGATTTCTGAAACTTTTGCAGGTGAGCCTTCCTTCAGAAAATTGGTTATGTTCTGTGCCCCACTGAATATTCCTTTTGCCCTTTGCTTCCCTGCATCTCAATTATGCAACCAGCTAGTGGGCTGGGCTGCACACCCTTTCAGGGGTACAGTGCACAGTTTGCTTGATGGGATCAGTTACTGTAGGGAAGTTAAAGTATTTGTAAGTGTGCTGAAGTCTGAGGTGTGACAATAGTATACAACCTGGCTAAATTGGATGAAAACCAGGCTCGGAGTTTATCCAAAGTACTCTCTTACCAATTTTATTTTTAATTTTATGATAGGTATGGTTAGAATCCAGTCAGCAGCAGAGAAACTCTCTAATTGCTCATTAAGAAATGTTCTGTAATTCCTTTGTTAGCTTTGCAGTGTTGCAGTGGTTGGAATAGCTGAACTATCTTTATCAAGATTAAAAACAATAGTCTCATAGTACTACATAAGCCCTTAGGAGAATGCCCTTTTTCCTTTTAAAAATCTTCCTCTACTGACAGTAAAGTCTATTTTATACCTAGCTGTAAGAAAATAAATCTTTGATCTGCTAATAAAGTTCCCACCACTCCAGTATGCTGTGACAAGAATTTTCTTTCCCTCTCTTAATAGACTGAAGACATTAAAGAGATAGCCCGGAAGACACAAGCCCTGCCGAAGGTGAACACTAAAAGGCAGCGAATTGTAGTCTTCACCCAAGGCAAAGATGACACTGTACTGGCTACGGGTATGTTTTTCAAATCTCCACTGCCACTCACAGTAAATGTTCCAGCTAATCAATTACAAGTTGAGGTCTTACAATTTTCAAATGGTAGTCAGAGCATTTGCCTTTTGATGTTACTCCTTGTTTCTCATCTTCTATGCTTTTAATTGTTTCAAGAGTCTGAATTTAAGAAGCTATTATTTCACAAGAATGCCTGAGAATTTAGTTCTGAACATTTTTATAACATAGATTTAAAATATTGATGCAGTTGGTTTTACTCAGATTTTTATGACTTGAGATTTTATCTGTGTAGCCATCTTTGCTGCAAACAAGAATACACTGTGCCTGCTGAGAACAGCTGTGCAACAGTGTAGTATATTTAAACATTTGCAAAGAGGAAGAAGTGAAATCCAGTACTAAGTGAATTTCCAGGCTTTTTTTGCTTTGAGCAGAAAGTCTCACTTTAGCTTTTCTCAGCCGTCTGCTCTTCAATTCTCAGAAGAGTACGTGGGAAAAAGGTGTTCTAGCAGGATTCAAGCAGTTTCTGCTGTCTAAATTGATGATGTACGACACACAGATTTAAGCATTATAAACATGACTGCCTACCTTTTGACAGTCTCTTTAATTCTGTCCACCTATGCTTCTAGACTAAATAAAGCTATTAAAAACATGTGCTGTGGTGAGCCATTTTAGTAGCTCATTCCTTCTCAAGGTGAGTTATTAGGCTGGGCTGAATTCCTCCTTTGGAAATCAAGTGAAGTAGAGGAAGCTTTGCACCTGGGGGACTGGTGCTTACTCATACAATATTTGCCTCAAACTCAGAATTGGCTTCAGACTGTGGCTTCAGGGCTAGGCACTAAGCAGGTATGTCACTGCTATAAAGATCATTCCTAGCAGCAGTTCGAATTATTTCTTCAAGAGTTTGCTCCTTCCCCTATTTTGTTAGCTACAAACTGTTTTAAAGGGAATAGATACCAGTCACTGAGAGTTGGATATGTGCAGTGCACTGATGATGATGGAAGTGTTCCTTCCAGAAAGTTACTGCCTGTTGTGAATGGCCCATGTGGAGGCACTCCACTTGAGTATTGTACACTTGACTGAAAAATAGCAGCATAAAAATGTTTTTATACATGAGCTAGTAATAATGTAGTAAACCTAAATCTTATGTGTAACCCTCCTGTGCTCTTATTTAATTTTCACTGAGTACTTTTTTTATTCTTCAAACTGGAGTTGTTAACAAATCCATTAATCCCTTCTTTGATATTTTTACAACCGGGAGCTTATTTGAGGACTGACACTTGCTAATCTTAGCTGTTTGTTCGCTATGAAATGAACTTAAATTAGAGAATGCACTTTATATGCATGATAAATGTGAGATGGATAGAGACTGTATGCAATGGTGTCAGCTACAAAAGCAAACATGATAAATGTTAAGGCAGTTTTGAGCCGTGGGATAAGCTATTCAGTGCACAAGCATAGCTGAATCTCTTTGCTATGTTGTTATTCATGGCAGCCAAATAAATGTCAATAATAAAAGAGAATTAAAGATTTTCATTTCCCAGAGGCAGTCCTCTAATACAGCTTGATCTTTCATTTCATTTGTAATTCGTTCTTGTGTCAGGATGCAATCATTCGCCAGGCTCTGTGTGTCATGTTAAGTCATTTAATAATGATTAAGAACATAAAAATGTTTGGCCTGTGGGGCAATTCTCGAAAGAGATACCAATTTGTTATTGTTTTCCCCCTTTTCCTTTGGTGTGGACCATCTTTTTCCCACCTCCTCACATTAAAATAATAATGAAAGAAGGAAAATGTATCCCTTAGTTTAGCATATGATGATGCCATAGAATGGCATAGAGTGCTGCTTACACACTTATTTCAGAGCTAACTAGGTCTACACTTATAACCTGCTGTGGAATGTATAAAAGTTTCTAAATGATCTTTAAAAGAATTACTACATTTAGGAGTTACCAGCATAAAATTATTATCTTTTTTCTGATGCATGGGAGTATGTTTTTTGAAAAAGCAAGCTGTGTGTACTTGTTTATCTTGCCTTTCTGAGGGAACAGTAAAGTCTCAAAGAGCTTGTGCCTAGATTAAAATAGTATTTGCAGAGTCAGCTATGGATTTGGGTATGCTTGTTCATACCTTCTGCTGTATATTTTGTCCAGGTTAACAATAATAAGAACAACATGTTTGTTATGTTGAACATATTTATGCAGAGACCTCGACAGATTGCAGAGAGACCTTGACAAATTAGAGAAATGGGCAATCACCAACTGTATGAAGTTTAATGAGGGCAAGTGCTGGATTCTGCACCCTGCACACAGGGATGGGGCAGCCCTGGCTGTCTGTACAGACTGGGGAAGGAGAGGCTGGAGAGGAGCCCTGTGAAAAGGGACCTGAAGGTCCTGGCCAGTGGCAAGGTGGATATGAGTCAGCAGTGCCCTGGCAACCAGGAGGGCCAACCATGTCTGGCTTGGATCAGGCTGAGCTCAGTGCAGAGTCACAGCCAGATGACCACCCCCATCCTCCTTCCCTTCCCCCTGCCCCATGCATGGCAAAATGAGACAGGCAGCCAGAGGCTGTGAGGACATCTGTAGCAGAGCTCTGTTTGCTCTGTCAAAGGCTCTGCTAAGAATGTTCCAAGCCAAGGCAGCCATGGGGCTGGATTGTAAGAGTAGGGTGCACCTCTTTGAAGAGTTATGTGTGGGTCAAATGAGGATCAGGTTATGGAAATCATGAGGGATATACTTGGATACAGTTCTGGCTGGAAGGAGAGGAAATAAGATGGATAAAAGGGGTTGTCACAGATTGCTGGGCCATTCATGAAGGGGCACAGAATGATACATGCTGAAAATTTGACCTGGGCTTTCTAGGGCACAGTAGAGGTGTGTGTGATATGAAGAAGTGCAGATTCAGCTGGTCACATGTGGAGAGGACTGTGGCAACAGTTCTTGATTTCTGGACATTCCAGAGAATGGAAGTATCAACAGGTATTTTAGGAGCAGAGCATGGGGCGGAAGGGCACAGCTTATTACCAAAAGAAAAGATTGACCAAACAGATTAGAAAATATAGTTCTTGCATATGAGAGAGAGAGCTTAGACTGAGACAGCTGAAAAAACACCTTCCTCCAAAAATCTGGCCTAGCCATAGTGCAGAGGTTTTGTCATCTTATGAATTGCTGCAATTTATACAACATTGTTTTAATGTCAACCAAAAATACTGGTGGCTTACCTCAAACAGACCACAAGCTGTAGGAAGTCAGGTATGGATTGACAGACAGCTTAGAGGTCCATGCAGCTGGAGCAGATCAATGAAACAGTAAGAATAAAAAACTACATCAGCAGTCTCAATCTAAGCCATTCCCATTTGTCAGTCCACTTTCTTTGGCTGTCAGAATTATTTGTGTTTTCAGAGGAAAAATTTCTCTGTCTTTATCCTGGAGTGCATTGGGTCTTTCTGCTGTCTGTTCATATCTGCTCCATCACAGTACTCCAGCCCCAAGGCCGCTTTTCTCTTCCCTTCCTTCCTGTTCTCTGTCATTGCAAGGAAGAGGAAAGCTCAAATTCAATTTGAGTGTGATCAGTGTGTTTTAGAGGGAAGGAAAGGAGTGTTTAGGATTGGCATACAGGAGCTGTGACAGATGAAGTGTTGACTTAATTAACTGTCACCTTCTAATAAGACTCCACAGAGCACAAAGAAATTATTGTGGTCTGAGGTTTTCCTCTCCACGTCATAGAATTGTAGAATGGTTTGGGTTGGAAGGAACCTTTAAAGGTCACCTAATCCTACCCCCCACAGTGGGAAAGGACATCTTCAACTGGAACACGAGCTGTTCAAAACCCTGTCCAGCCTGACCTTGAATGCTTCCAGGGCTGGGAATATCTGCAACACCTCTGGGCGGCCAGAGGTGCATTTTTTGGTGATGTTGAATTTTCTCTTTTTTTACTGAAAAACTTGGAGGTGCTGGACATTCTCAGTGACTTTAAGAATGAGCACAGACAAAAAGATTTGTCATTTTCTCTATCATTGATCCCCAGCATGACTGAATTTTGATAAAACTCTTTTGGAAAAACCAGCCTGTGAGAGACACATGTGACAAAAGCTTTCAGCACAGGGGATTATACTCAGGGAAAGGAAGAGTATTGGGTTAATTTCTTGTGCAGATGCTCCTCAGCTGTCCTGGGAATTACTTGGCTATGAAGACTCTGTTCCCACTACCACAGCCTTGTTCCATGATATCCCTGTTAGCAGGCCTGAGATTCCAGATTTGACTGAGTTTTGAGGTTTGACTAAGCCTATAGGATACATTTCATATTTCAAGACTTTCTTCTATAACCACAAGAAATATACATAAGCAGGGGAAGTTAATGAACATATGCAGTCTCCTGATTTCAGCAGCTGGAGCTTTTAAGAAATGCACCAAAAATCGCAAGCTCTGGTAGGAACATATATGTCCTATCTATATGTGTGCTCTAATGTTTGTCAGAGTTGCTCATAACAGTTTTAAACAAATTACTTTTTGTCAGATATATTTTATGGCTGGTCTTGGCTCAGAGGGAAATCTGAAGAAAGGCTGAGCAAAAACGGTTCAGCAATGGAAAATGCTTTTATATTGAAATATTTGCATAATTCAAGACCAGCTGAAGCTACAAACTTTAAACTTGGCTTGTTTTATAGCTTTAATAGAGGAAAGAAAAACAATCCAAATTTAAAGAAAATCACTTCAACATTTTTCAAGTTATGAATGATGAAATCTGGCATGTTCAGAGGTGAACATAGAATTTTCCATTCTTTTTTCCCCCTGATGTTTGCAGGACCACCTCTATTTAAGGGCATGTTTGTAATAACCTCATTTGCTAGACTGTGGCAGTGAAAATGGATTTTTCTAAGGATTCAAGCATTAAAGCCAAGTTGGGCTTACTAACCACTTAAATCTTCATTTTTTGGGACATATTACTTGAGATATTTCAGGAAATCTATTAGCAGTCTGGGCAAATGTGGTAAAAAGAGAGAAGTTCATCTTAAAACTTCATTAGTGCACCTACCACATGGTGCATGCAGAAACAGTTCTGTAGATTTTTGTGTTATCATTGTTGTTTGATCTAGTAAATTAAAGTCAGTGCAGTGTAGCCAAGTTAATATGCCACAATAAAATTGCAATGTTACCAAATTTTGGAGCCTGCCTACCAAGCTCTTGCTGTTGAAGAAATAGTAGGCATTTGCCTCTACGTGTTATCTGAAACAGGAGACTGAGCTGAATGGGTGTTGGTGTCACCCAGTACAGCTGTTCTTGTGGTAATATATACAGATATGCTCACAAATTAAAATTTGCTATGTTGGAATAGAACTAAAACCTGATCTTAATTAAAATAATGACAAATGAGAGTATGTTTTGTGAATTATGAAACTCCTTTTACTTTGTAAGTATATGTTAGATCTCAAGTATTTTAGGAGATTTTTAAAAACCCTTCCTTTAAGAAGGTTTATCACATTCTGGATACAGAATGAGAGATTTTAAGAGCCATTCTTAGATCACAATAGCATGATGGGGTATGCTTTTTGAGGGGAATACAGAGGGCTGATGTTCAAGCATGTAGTTCACTCTAAACAGAGGCCAGTAGGTTTTCTTTGTCAGGTTGTGCTGCAATCCCAGACCAACATGTTGCCCTGTAAGCCTACCTGTATAACAGAGAAGAATTTAATACTGTTGACACTGCTGACATTTTAGGGTGGGTCTGTTTGCAGCTCTTCTTCTCTAAGTTCCTGAGTATAATGTGTTCTTCTCTAAGAAGCAAGGAAAGATGGGATTTTTTTTCCTTGCTTACAGCTTTCCTGCTTGGCCTTCCAGACAGGAAAACCTTGACTTGCCCTTTTTTTATCAGCTGGGCTTCCTATGCATTTGTACACACCAGAGTAGTACCTTGGACCCAGGGAAACAGCAGCTGAGTTTTATTACCATGTGCTCTCTTTTTCACACAATTGCACACTTTCACTCTTCCCTATACATTTATATTCACAAATGGAACGGATAATTTCAAAAACAAAAGTGGGTTTAGAAAAAAAAGACATTTTAGTCCCCTAATGGCTTAACAAGTAAGCCAGAAAGTCCACAATAATCAGGTTTTTTGTGTCTTATGAAACAAAAAATCTAAATTAATAATTAGCATTTGTTGGTAGGGATTAATGAATAGCAAAGCTGGTAATACCTTTTTGTAACTGAGACCTTTCATGCATTTATGCTGTGTGGGAGTGGAAGAGCATTTTATTGGAGAGGTGAAACACATTATTAAAACCTAAATTCGTGGATATAGATATCTTGATTGAACTTAGAAGTGTACCAACTGTTGCACCTCAAAGAATGTGTATGCACATATGTAAATAGGCACATGCGTGTGTTTCAGTAATTTCATATTGATTTAAGAAAAGTATTCTTCTCTGGTCTATTGTGTCAATACACCAATTTAGCCCAGAAATTGAGAGTAAGATGGGAAATCCCTTATTCATGTATAATCACCAGGAGTAAGGAATATCAAACCTAGCTCCATTTTCAGGTGCTACAATGAGTTTACATTCTACAATTCTGAGGAAAAATTACCCCTTTAGGCTATGGAAAAATGCATGTTTGTTAAATGACAATAAATATGAGCCCCTACTCCATTCCTTAGAACTAGCCTGTATTTATTCTTCGAAGGAAGAATTTCTGTACTTGTTTCTCAGATACTGATACATAGATTTAGGAATTCAGTTTTTATACTGTAATTCTAAAAAGGATTCTTGGAGACATAACTATTAATAGCTAAATCCACTGCTTAGGTAGTAGAAATTATATGATATTGGAGTGGCAATACAGAATGAAAGAGTAGAAACAAGACTGAGGCAGATCAAAGATTTATCTCTAACGTGATGTTTGCAAGTGTACAGCAGTGGGAACTTGGGAAAGGAGATAAAACCAGAGCAAATCTGGAGTAATAGTTCCATGTTACACTCCAGCAAAATGTTGCTTGGGGATTTGTGAACCAGAGATGTTGTCTTTGTGCTGAATAGGCCAGAATAGGATTTTATTATACATGTCTTGTGATAAGGAGTGTCACAGAGACTGTGTTATGTAAAGAAATACCTCCCCTTATTTGTTTGGATTCAGACACAAGTGCTCCTGTCTGCCTTCAGCTGCTTGTACTGCTTGGTCAGTCCATAACCATTTCATGTACAAGGTCTTTTTGCTTTGGATTTAGAAGAACTCTTGCTTAGCTCCCCTGCACTAGTCTTTTTTCCAGACTCTTTTTGTATTCTGTTTACTTGTTCTGTGTTTGATCCATAATTCTGACACTCTGAGCCACCTTTCACTGCACCTTTTTGCAGGTCTGCATTGTCTTTGTGAGTGGAGGACCACAATGTTCAACTTGCAGGTTCCTGAGGAATTTACAAAGTGGCTTAATTTTGTTGTTTTCTTTGTTCTGTATTCCTCTCTTAGTAGTTCCTAACAGTTTATTTGCTTTTCTGGCTGCCACTTATGATTGATCTGACATTTTCATAGAATTATCTGTTATAACTTCAAATTTTCTTTATGGTATGGTAATTTGTGGTTTAGAGCCCATCATTGAGTGTTTAAAGCTAGATAATTTTTTACATGGGCACCTTTTTTGCATTGATTGACAAAGAATTCTATAGCCCTTTAATCTTGGACACTTTTACCATTCTTCGCACTCGGCTTTTGTTTTTACTATCCCAAATTAATTTAAATATCTCACAAGAAGACAGTGCCTGCTGCACTGCTCCCTCAGAAATGGTTTATCTAGGCAGGAGATGCTACCCTAGAGCAGGCACACACAGTTAGCATTGAAACTGGACTTAGGCAGGGGGATTTTGGTAAGGCAACCCCTTAAATCACTTCAGGCCTTTCTTGCTTGACTCTGCAGAGCAAAATTGAAGGAATTTACAGTAACATACTGATTTAGGGGCCATTAAATCCCAAATAACCATTCTCTTTCTGGAAAGAAAGTACCTCTAAACTGCAGTGGTTTGGGGGTGGGAGGGTATGAGGCATAAACATGGTGCCTTGTTTTGAATTTCCATCTAGCAACAAAGACTCAAGTTCCAAAGTTGGAATAGAAGTAACTTCAGCGTTGGCTGATAATGCTGTAGAATGATGTCTGCAAAGCAAAGAGCAAAGAATACAGGGACAGAGCCACAGAAGGAAAACAAACTCTATTAGGTCTTATGCTGAAAACCACCAATTTTATTATAGATCTCAACTGGAAAGGATGGTGAAACAGCAGAGTCAGTAATTGGGAAGCACTGGAAGCGGAACTGCTTTCCAAGTTTAAATTGTGCTTTTCACATATACATGTAATTGATGCAGCTTTGTCAAGGTTATCCCTGTTTTCTGAAAATAACACCTACCTACCCACCTACCTACCTACCTTCCCACCCCTGCCCACCTGTCTCCCTGTGCACCAAACAGGGAATTCTGGTGACTTCTGGTGTTTCAGCAACTGTCCCTACATCTACAGTGTTATGTCAGCCTAAATATATCTTTATGAGTTTTTGAAAAAACTGAAGAAAATCCAAATCTATAGTATTCAGTTTCATAGAAAATAATAATCCTAGACACTTTTAATTAAATTTATGCTTTAAGTTTAAAGTTCACCACTGTCCTTTTCTGTGCAGTCATTCGATGTTCCTGCAATATTCAGTGTTGGACACTTGCCATTTCTCCTTAAGAACATATGCTTTAATGAGTTGAAATCTGAAACCTGTGCTTTAAAGGTTTACAGTGCTTACGCTTCTCACCGCCCAACATTTTAGGGTTGAATCATACTAACAGGATGTCTGTTTTATGAAATTAATCCAATAGTATTTTTTTACGAATAATTTTTGAGAAATAGATTTTCTCAGTAGCCTAATTTGGTGTGATTATTTTTTTCATTGTAAGAAATTAAATGTATGGCTTTTTTTTCTGGGTTTGT